>NC_141895.1:1569687-1883125 GCF_030686135.1 Camelina sativa | reverse complement strand
GCTTGGCTTGGTCAACGTTTAATCTCGGGTCTGATATTGTAAGGACGTTAATTGTCTCTTCTTTCTTTTTTGAGTTAGCTTTTCGTTGGTTCTTTTGCTTATTATGATTTTTTCTTGTTTTGTGATTTCAGGTTTTCATGGGCTGATCTAAAAGGAGTTAATTAGTCTGAGAATCAGAATAAGCTCCGTTCCTCTTCAAGTATCTTGTTCATTTTCTTAAGTTGGATTTCAAACCACGAAATAAAGGTACATATATGGTATAATTCTTCATATTTACAAGATTTCTTTCTATGTTGTGTGATTTGGGGATAATTTCTGAAGCTTGTGTCCTTTTTTGTGCTTCACAAACCAGGGACGAGACATAGAGCGCCTTAGAGGATGAAGAAGATCGATAAGTCCTGATATCGACAAAGAAAGGGCCATACACTTAACACTAAGGTACTTTTATTTTCTTGTTTTTGGTTGTGTGTATATATGTATATTGAGATTGACATAAAAAATTAAAAGAAAGATTTGTCTTTGACAGTCCCCCGAATCAATCAATATGTTTTCCTTGTCACAAAGTGAGTTGGATTTGCTTAAATTTTTCTTTTTATTGTAACAATTTAGATGCGTGGGAAAAGAGGAATCTTTGGTGCTTCTTTAGAAGGAGATTATATATATGACTTACATACTTTGCAACGCTTCTTGAAGGTGTACGTATGGAGCCTGGAAGAAGGTGAACGGGTACTAACTCTTGTTAACTAAATCGTGCTTCACTTTGTGTGCTATGGAGTCTATAAGTTTAGGTCATATTACAAGCAGTTAAGCTCTTCTCTCTATTCTAGTTATTTTCTTTTCTCATATACAACTTGTTATTTCAGGACCGTTTGAAGAAACTGAAATCAGAACATGGAAAGGTTCAAGTGGGGAACATCACTGTTGATATGGTAATGGATTCTAATCATTTTTATCCCCTCTGTTTGATTATGATAGCTTTCCAGCTCTTATAATATATATTGTTCTCCGTGGTTTGGCTAATCAGGTAACCCCTCTTTTTTTTTTCCTATCTCTACAAGTGAGAGTTCCAAGAATGACTCTTATGAACTGCTAGACGTATGATGTTCAACTAAGAATTTTGTAATTTGTATTGCATGCTAATCAAGACAGGCCATAACTTGACCCATTGTACAACTAATGAATAAAATGCTTGGGATTATGTTTTTTGCTTTTTGGCTTTGCCTGTGAAAATGTTGCTCATGTCTTGACTGAAATAATTCATACAAAATACATTTTAACTTTGTGATGTTCCAGTTCGATACCGTTCTGACTAGGGTAATCTTTGGTGATATTCTTTCTGATCTCGCGGCCGGAGGTTGTCTCAATTGCCAAAAATGTGCTTCAGCAAGCTGGATCTTTGGAAGGTTTTCTCTATTGTTCCCTTATCTTTTTTTTTTTCTCTTTTTTTTCTTTCTTGATGTTGTTGCTGTTTAATCTCATTTGGAAGGTAATCATAGTGGGTGTTTCTTTGCCACTGATATGTCTAAGACATTGCGTTTTTGCTCTGTATCAGGAGTGGAATTTAGCCTTCGGGAGATGCCCAGGAGGAGCTGCTTTCGGAGTTCCCTTTCCGGAGGAGACCACCGCAGCTCCAAAAGAGCCAGATGCATTGCTTCTTGGAGGCATTGGAGAGTCTGTCTTCTCTCTTGTTCAACTTATGTTGTTGTCTCTAAATTTTTTTGGGAAATGCATTTTCTCATATTTTCTTGTTGGTATAATTTTAAGGTACAAATGGGACAACAATGAAAAGCATCTGAGGCCTGACAAGGGGTTATTTCAGCTTCATGAGGTCTCAAAGCCTTTGCAAATCTGAGACCTGCTAAGGCAACCATCCTCAGCCTAATCTCAGAGATTCTGGTTCCACACTTATCATGCCTTTCCTTGACAACCAGCTCAAGTCGCAAGTCCCCTTCTGCTCTACCTAAACAGGTTTGTTGATATTCTTCATTTTTCTTTTCTTATAAATCCGACAATGTACTCACAAGTCTGTTTTTGGTAGGTGCATGTATTCTTGGCCATGGAAGATACACAAGGATCCAAGTGAAGAGTCGAGATGTTTGTTCTGTTGGCTGGTGGGGACTCGAGGAGGCTGCTTGCAGAGCCAAACTCAAAAGGCCAAGGTTCGGTCACATCTCTTAATCTTCCTCAGAAATCAGAAAGCCACAATTCTCTCATTCTTGCTCAGATTCTTTCTTGTGACCCCTGAGGCCGATGATCCATGTTGTTATTGATGTAATCCAGTCTCTGCAGCAACATCTTTATCCTTAAGATTGATCTGATAAATATTCCTTGAAGCCATTCAAAGCTGTCGCTGATCTCTTACCCAAGAAAGACGACTCACCTACCATTATTTGATAGTTGCTACATTGAAAACTAACAAGGTTTGTTTTCTGAATCTTCATCTGCTTTTCTTTTCTTATGGTATGGATCCGACAATCAGTGTACTATGTTTTAACATGTCTCTTTCTGGAAGGTGTATGTTGGCCATGTAAGATACACAAGGAGCCGATGATCCATCCATGTAGACATCAATCGAAGTAAGTAAGCCCTACTACTCACTCTCTTGCCTTTTCTTCATCTTAATTAATTTCGAAATTCTAACATCTTAGTTAACTTTACACAGTTTGTTAGGATTCTCTTGGCGGTTCTGCTAACAGGTGAGTCTCCCAGTTGTTAGAAGGTTTGTTCAGTCTGTTAAGTGACCAAGCCGTTGGAGTGGGAGTCATTTGTGGAGTCAGACCAGATCCGCAGTTGGTCAAGGTAGTTTTGTTTCTGTTTCATCTCCTTAATCCTTCCCCATATTTTTTTATTTTTTGTAGTTGTTTCACTCTATCATTTGTGGAGCTACTGTGTGAACATGTCCGTAAATCAATACTCCCTCTTCGTTGCAGCCTGCAGGTTGGTGTGCCGGTTTATACAGCAGGGACTAATGTAAAACCTGCAGATACTGCTTAAGAGCAAGGTCTAAAAGAAGCTAAAAAGAGTAATGTCAATGTAGTTATCATGGATACTGCAGTAAGGGTACAGGTAATCTTTCGTCTTTGAGAGTCATTGTTGTAGCATATTTCTATTGCAGCTTTATTCATGAAAGTGACTCTTTGTGACAGATAGATAAAGGCATGATGGACGAATTAAAATTCTGAAGAAATTTCTGAATTCCACAGAAGTGTTACTAGTTGTTGATACCATGACTGGACAAGAAGCTGCAGGTACACAGTTTGTATTCTATATTTTCTTTTTAGACTGCTCTTTTTTATTGACTAAACTGTTTTCTATGCTATGAAACTTGATATTATCTTGTGTTCTAGGTTGTTTGAAGACTGTTTCCAGCGAAGATGGTATTGAACCGCAGCGTGCTTGAAACAATGTGAAAACCAAACACGTATATCCCTATGGCATGTAGATATCTCTGCATATTTGAGAAACTTTATTTACCTCAGATAAATGTCCTCAGCTGCAAATGAGTGAGCTACAAAACCGGTTAGATGCGGAGTTTCTATTGGCCCAGATGTGTTTTGTCAAGTCCAAAGATTGGATAGTTGTTCTTGCCAGTCTATTACAACTGTCCGAGGTATAAATCTTTTAGGTTTCCACCGTTATCACTGACTTTAAAGCATCACATTGACATAGTCAGATTGTTTCTTTATATGTGACAATGCAGGTTCTTTATAATATTCTCCGGTATGATCTACGGTTTGGAAAGCATATAGCATGACGTTTCAGGTAACTCTTGTTTCCATAACAATCACTCCCCATCTCGCCACTTGTAGGGCTCCTCTCTAAAACTTGTTTGTTGTTTCAGTCTCTCTTGGGTTTCGCTCAGTTCCATGACTGAGTTGAGATTTTAGAGGATAAACTCTCAGTGACAACAGGAGAAGAAAGCATTAGAGGTTCCATCTCTTGGTAATATTGTTTTTTTCTGAAGCTTTTCACATTAAATTTTCTGCCTGAGTTTTAACTGCAGAAGCACCCGTAACCTTGAGTAAGTATGGAGGCGTGAGAGAAGTGGGATAACCCCAAATTTCACGAGAGCCTTACGGAATTGAAGTTGTTCACCTCACATTCTCTCATAGTTTAAACAACAAATTATGATTGTTATATATTTGGGAAGAATCATGCAAACACATTTAAAGAAGATATTGTGATTGAGCCGAATGATCGTTTTATGCTTTTCTGCGATACGTATAGCAATAATGCCAATGAACGTGCTCAGTAATATTCGATTTAGAGGGTGATGACACAGCCTTATACACAAGAATTCATTCAGGATAGAGAAGAGAGCAAGTTATAGTCTCCTCTTCCCCTAGTCAGTACTCGAATTTACATGCCTATCTCTATGTTAGCTAGTATATCAACCACAGTAAGGATATGACTCTGTTTGCTACTATATGAACTCAAATTTCATCTGTTAGCTAGTTAGTATATCAACCACAATAATAAGGATATATCACTCGCACAAAAAAATCAAAACTTGTCAACAGTTTTCACGTGCACTCGTTCACCAAACTCTATTGTTTTCTAATCTAAACTCTCTTTCTTCTCTTCCTTGTTTCGAAAACAAAACCATGAAGAACATACTCCCTTGCATAGTTACCATCAGAACACTCTCGAATCTCGTAACATCTTCTCGAGCAAGAAGGGCATTGCAATCATTTGAAACTTTCGAGTACAAAAACAGCTGTTACTTGCAGTGCCTCCATAACACGAAGACGTCACACCTCAGAGAAACGAACCTTAATAAAGATTACAGACACATGCATGAACCTTTATGTTTCAGACCTTGACAGCACTACTAGGTATGTTTTTTTGCCCTGTGGCCTGAAGCCACCAAGAACACTTCCACAATGGATTTTGCAGCAGAGATCCTCCTTCCATTACTCCTTCCTTGAGCACTCTTAAGAGCAGTATCAACCGCATAAACATCATTCAAACTAAATTTCAATCAACCAAAATCAATGTGTCGATCAAAGAACTGAAAGTTTTTTAGCATCCAAGAGGCATAATTTGAAACAAAGTGTTAGGAATTGAGCTCCTCTACCAAACCTGCAACAGCAAATAAGAATCAGTGAAGGAGATGAGAAGCAAAACAGAGCAGCGAAGAACGCATCGGAGATAGACTCGTGAAGAGAGGAGTCAATGACAAGAGAGAGAAGTCAACTGAAGAAGGGAGTTGGGCTTGATGTGTTTAGTAACAAATGATAATGGGCTGAAGTTTAGATAAAGGCCCAACGCAAAGAAAAATAGTTTTGTTTAGTGAGAAGAAGTGGCCCGATATAATGAGGAGAGAAGAAGAAAATGACCCAAGTGTAGTTACGAGATGTTAAATTTTAATTTTTCTCCAAAAATTTAAAACAAAAGGAAAAAAAAATGCCAAAAAGAGAAAAGGAAAAACAGAAGTAATCCTAATTTGTTTTTTTTCGTTGTAAACCCTAAATCTATATATAGTCACTCATCTCATGTCATCTCACCTGAGAAATCATAACCCTAAACAAAAATCCATCTTTTTTTCTCTTTGATTTTTATTTTCAGAACAGAGCTATATATGAGAAGATGATCGCTCGCCGCCGGTGTCTGAGACTATGATGATGATGATGCCGATGACGATGATCCATCTGATCCATTAGACATCGATCGAACCAAGTAAGTGGTGTGAGAGACAAGTCGATGAACCTTAATAAAAGCATCAAACTCCTAGGAAGATAGCTAATCGGGCAAAAAAAACCAGTTAACAGTTGTCTCAAGCAAAATGCATCAGTCATCAGCAAAAATGTGAAAAGGTATCTGATACCAACTATGGTCTCACCTTCATCTTTGTATTATTGCAGGGAAACTCGAGTGTTGAAAAAATAGCTAGCACTACCAAACTGATTATGGGAAGTCAAGCCACCAAAAAGAAATAAAGCTAGATGATGCAAAATCAAGACATGTGAGCCAAATTGTTACAAAATCAGATTCATGTTGTTGTCTGGCAACGTAACACAGAAACCTCTTTTTTTTGGATCAGTTGGGTTCAGTCCAGGACAAAAAAGTTGCATACGTTAAGCAAATGTTGGACTTTTTGTCAAACAAATGTGTTGGATATGGGCTTTGCCCCCAACATTTACAGAAGCCCAAACAGAAGATCTTATGAAGTTTTGGGCCTGAGGTCTTGGATTTGGCCCATCTGGCCGTAGGGGTAAAATCGTCATTTTACAGAGGGACAGAAGAAACCCTAGGACAATGGCCCACTATAAATACCAGAGGTCGTTGTCAGAGAAAGAGATCGACTTTTTGGGCAATTAGAGAGAAGAGCAATTATTTTCGTATTAACTGTGTTTAGCTCCTTGATTGTCATTTTCCGTAAACCCTCACTTCAATTCAACGTTAATAAAAGGACCAACTCCGATTTATTCCCATTAAGATTCGTATTATTAATATTGTCGGTTTCGTACATCAACAATTTGGCGCCCACCGTTGGGCCAGACGGAATCCTTTCTTTGACGACAAGAATTTGAAGACTAAGGCATTTTCGGAAAACCAGAAGCATGTCTCACACCGATCTCTCCAGCAACGAAGGCGTCGAGTCCTCTACGCCCCGATCTCCCGCAGCTCGCGTGGAGTCCCCAAGGCCAACCATATGGGACCGCACCCATTCGAAAACGAACCAACACCAAGGCGTCAATCCAACCGACCGCGAAGCCGTAGGCGCTACGCGCGTCGCTCCAACCAATGGCCTAGCCAATGGCGCTATCCCTCCAGAACGTGCAGCCGTAGGCGACAATCCAGCTGACCGCGAAGCCGTAGGCGCTACGCGCGTCGCCCAGACTAACGTGAAGCCGTAGACTACTCCGCCTGATCGTGCAGCCAACGGCACCACTCCAACCAACCACGTAGCCGATACTCCCAGCCGTGCGCGAAGAGGCGTTACTATCAGTCAAGCCGCGCTCGATGAAGCTGTACGGAAAACCCTGGACCGTATAAGTGGCCAAGCGGCACAGATGGGCCATACGCGACCACAGCCTGACTCCCGACGGGTTCGAGACGAAGATGCACTGGCACCACGCACTTCGCGAGCTGAGCACAACGCTCCACGAGCTGAGCACAACACTCTGCGAGCTGAGTTCGGCACTCCGCGAGCTGAGCACCACGTTAACGGAAGACCCCGGCTCCCGTAGATCATCTTTGGACCCAATGGCGAGCAGCCGAGAGTGCACTTTCAGGCTGACCAGATGCTCATGGATCGACGTGCTGGGCTAAGTCAACCAGAGAATGCAGAGAATCGCGCCCTCAAGCAAGAACTTCAGCAGATGCAAGCCCAGCTGAAGAATACGAAGGAGAAGAACGCTGGAAAACTCGGCGCGCATTGGGAGGGTCCGTACTTAATCTCCAAGATCGTCAAACCCGGCGTCTACCAGCTACTCGAGATGAATGGCACCCCAGTTCCAAGATCGTGGAATTCTGCCAACCTGAAGCGCTATTATCATTAATTCACAAAAAAAAAAAAAAAAAAGTTCTATCTACCGAGCATTATCGTGTAATCCGAACTACGAATGGTTTGATCCCTTTCGAGGGTACGTAGGCAGCCTTTCACGAGGTTCAACTATAACTTTAATAAAAAAATAAAAGTTTCACAATGAAACGCTTTTGAGCAATCTATCGACTCTCATTCTGACGCCCTGGCCAGGCACACAGCTCTAAAACGCGCTCTGCATGGGTGCAGTGATGAAATAATCCACGTCCTTACTTCGGTAGGACATTCTAAGCCGAGCCCAGACTCGCATAGCTAGTAGGAACCGGAGTGAGTAAGCCGAGACCCCGACTCGCACACCCGCAATTCCTGCAGCACCCACAGGGTAAGCCGGTCACGCGTACCGCACCTAAACTAGTACGACAAGTCCGTCTTGTCTACTGGAGACGTTTCGGGGAACAACATATCCAGGGTAAGCCAGGAGAGGTCCTGCACTGCAAAATATGTCCTGTAAACAACCAAAACGTCGCATTTCTATTGTACGCAATAATCAAACTTTGTGCGATCATTCAGAAGCATCTTCATCATGATGAAGAAAACAAAAAAAATCGGCAATAATCGACATTCGCGTAGTAGGAAGCAAATAACCAAATTCATGAAGCAAAAGCAAAAAGGTTGCAAATATCCGAAAGAGAAGTGCAAAAGCAATCAGCAGTTGAGTTCGCAATAATAGAAGAAAAATCCAAAAGCAATAACAACAAGCAATAAAGACGAGGACATATCACTCGTTTGCAGCATCATCGCCACCTCCATCAGCAGATTCCGGGAATGGCTCGAGATTACTATCGAAGAGCGGAGGCACTACAACTCGGTTCACTTTCGTCCGGAACTCCTCCTCGCTAGCAGCAAGACACAGCATCCTATCTTCGGGAATAGCAATGCCCCTCTTGATCAATGTCTCAAGACACTGTCTAGTCCCCGTCACCTGACTAAGAAGGAGCAAGTCAGACTGTTTCTCGCGTGACACAATCACGTGCCTCCTCAGGCGGTCAATACGCTCGCAATGCGTCCTAATCACAACAGCACCCTTAGCACGTTCCTGCTCCCCGCGCTCATCCCTCGCCTTCTTGAGTCGCTCCGACTCGGTAGTCAGCTTCCGTTGGGATGCGTTCTCTCATATGATCTCTGCGGCGTCTTGGAACTATGTTACCTACAGGCAAGCCAGCAACGAGAGACCTAGGAGCACGTTCCGAGCAAGTACGTTCTTCGTGAGCGAGCACCTTCTCACAACGCTGACTTGAAGGAAAGGGAATCAAACTAAGGGCCCGAGTATCCGTAGGGAACATCACTTCGAGCTTTCGAACATCTTGTTCCGTCAAATCTGCGAGATCAGTCACAACACCTCCCCCTTCAGATGGGTCCCACCTAGAAGGATTATCCGCTCTAACTTCGTCGAGGCCACTCTCAAACGCGCTATACTGATCGTCCCCAAGCTCCTCCGGAACATCTCCAAAGACATCATCTCCAGAAGCCATTGCGCGAAACCTTGCAAAACCAACCAAGCAACTAGTCAGTACTGAAGCAATAGGACACCGAAAGCGCAATAGATTCCGGATAGAACGAGCACAACCAAATGAACTGCGTACTGCGTACCGCGTACCGCGTACCGCGCACTGCGTCCTGCGTACTGTGTACTGTGTACTACGCTCTGCATACTGCGCACGACATCCCGTTTCACCTCGCGGAGACACCTCCGAGCTCCTCCTCACCTCGCCAACACGATCTCGTTTTCACACGATCTAACTCAATCTCGCCTGCGAGACCACCATCTCACCAATCGGTCAAACTTTGAGCTCGGCACATATCACGTGAATGCACCCGATAGACACATGTGCGAGCTCGCCATCGAACACATGTGCGAGCTCGCCACCCCATCTCGCCGGACCATCATCAATCTCGCCTACGCATCAAGAAGAGCCTCCACCTCTCCACCGAGAGTCTTGGAGCTCATCTCATTGCTACTTCGCCCAAGGAACCAGCACGCCTCGTATCAAAATCAGCACGCCCGTGTCAATCTCGCCACCAAGTATTCCGTCTCGCTGCAGCCCACCGCACCACCGCCTCACGAAGTGTGCCGTCAACATATTCTCTCCGTCGCACGCCCACTACACGCCATCATCGCGTCTTGAGCGGGGATCGGATCAGGACGCCTCACGGTCCCGACCCGGATGACTAGGCACGCGGCACAACAGGCGGGACCAGGACGCCTAACGGTCCTGGGCCAGATGGCGAGGCACGGCGGGCAAGACCAGGACTCCTAGCGGTCCTGGTCCGGATGACGAGGCACGGCGACACGGTAGGCGGGACCAGGACGCCTAACGGGCCTGGCCCGGATGGCAAAGCACGACGAGCGAGACCAGGACGCCTTACAGTCCTGGTCCGGATGACAAGCACGGTGGCGCAATGGGCGAGAAGCAATCGACGGATTTGGCCAGACCTGGCTGGTCGGGGAGCGTCTGGCGGCGAGGTAAGAGCTGGGCTTTCCGGCAAGAGGCGTATGGAGGCGGAGCGACTCACGGCTTTGGTCGGCTCCGTGGAGGTGGAAGGGCTGAGCACGCGTAGATCGGATCCAGCCGCAAGGAGGCAACACCGGCGGAACAAACGGCCGGATCAAGTGGCGGTGACACGGCGGCACGGCATAATAGTCTCGGCGGCGAGACCATGACCCTTACAAGCCAAAATCGAAAAAGTAGAGGAAGAGGATAAAGAAGAAGGAGGAAGAAGTTTACGTTTTGGAGAGAAGGAAGCAAAGTAAAAAATTTAGGTCAAAGGGGACATATTTATATGGAGAGACCAGCGCGTTGACCGAGGACGGACCTAGAGACACATAACTGTACCCGACGGGCTCAAGCAAGCCATCGCACATCGGACTAGGGGGGACCATTGTTGGATATGGGCTTTGCCCCCAACATTTACAGAAGCCCAAACAGAAGATCCTATGAAGTTTTGGGCCTGAGGTCTTGGATTTGGCCCATCTGGCTGCAAGAGTAAAATCGTCATTTTACAGAGGGACAGAAGAAACCCTAGGACAATGGCCCACTATAAATACCAGAGGTCGTTCTCAGAGAAAGGGATCGACTTTTTGGGCAATTAGAGAGAGAAGAGCAATTATTTTCGTATTAACTGCGCTTAGCTCCTTGATTGTCATTTTCCGTAAACCCTCACTTCAATTCAACGTTAATAAAAGGACCAGCTCCTATTTATTCCCATTAAGATTCGTATTATTAATATTGTCGGTTTCATACATCAACAAAATGGAAACTTCTTGTACTCAGATCCTGAAGACGCATCAATCAAGATGATGTATGCAAGTGATCAACGGCAAGTTAGCGGTATATGTATTTGCTCAAAGGGGTTTTGCTTATTGACAGATGAGGGATCTCAAAATTACTATAAATTTTGTGTAGGAAAATAAAGTTGCAAAAGTGTTACTTAAAATATTGCAAAATATAGTTTCAGATGTGCCACATACTTGTACTAAAAAATTCTTGCAAAAAAGCAATGATTTACTAACATTATTGATTTTTTCTTATAAAATTTGCAAAAAAAAATATATTTTCTTCAAAAAAATTTGCAAAAAGATAACGGAAATTTGCTACAAAATTCTGTGTTGTCATTAGCAATAATAATATTGTGATGCGTATTTATCATTGCAAAAATATTGCAAAATTTCTTAAAACGAAAAGGAACGTTGCCAAAATTATGTTGCAAAAACACCATTCTATTGTAGTGAGAGTTTCTTGATAATTGAAGCTCGTACCAGATGTTAGTTAATACAGACTTCGATGTTAGTTAATTCATTGTCTTGGATGTAATTTGAATGAAACAAAGAAAACTGGAACAAAGTGATTTGAGATTTGTATCAAAGCTAACTCTTCAAGCATGCTTTTGTAAGGTTAATGGTTTGATAAAAAAGTTCGACAAGGAATTATTTGGGTTATAGTGTGTAAATTTCTCTAAATGTAATATAGTGTGTAACAAAAGATGAAAAAAAATCTAGTAGAAACAATATATGAGTTTAAAGTTACATAGCATAATATGAATCTAGACGACTTGTGGAAGCTCAAAGAACACACTCACACTTGCAGCTCTAGAGATTGATGGCGTTGGTCGTCTTTTCGATTCGAAATTAGATCAAGGGACTTTTGGGTTTATCTACAGAGAGAGAAGAAAACGAGAAGAAAGAAATTAACCAATCACTCAAAAATAGAGATTTTCCATAAACCCTTTAGTAGAGTAAAAACCTCTATTGTGCTCTGTAACAAGTCCGAGGATGCACAGCCAGGTTAAGTGGGTTGAGAAACCATTCTAATAATTTCTTCTTCTTTGTGTTCATTCAACAATAGTCTAGGGGATGCAGACGCCGGAGCAGATATAAAACATGGAGAACATTCACATTCCTTTTGTTAGATGGAGAACATTCACATCATCTCGGTTTTGCTTTGCGTTACATCTTCTCTACCTGCAGCTTGAAGAGCTCTCTTCGTTTCTTGTAACGCAAGTTTCTCTTCTTCTTTTCTCTTTTGTTGTCTCTGATCTGCTTCTGACTTCTCTCCACTGCCGTCGTGAAGAGCTTTATTCCTTTTTTGTAACGCAAGTTTCTCGATTTCTTTTCTCTTTTGTTGTCCCTGATCTGCTGCTGGCTTCTCTCGACTACCTTCAGGAAGATCTTTCTTCTTTTCTTGCACCGCTTGTTTCTCTGCTTCTGTATTCTTCCTCTGTTCCCGAGATGAATCTGTTTCTTTTCGTTCTAAATGCTCTAATGGACGAGCAATAGGAGCTAGGTTTCTCTTTCACCGGATTTATATTCTCGCTAGCTACTTTTCCAGTCTCTCTCGATGGCTTCTCTTTCATCCTCCTTCCTCGGAGATTCCAGTTTCTTTGACTGCGAACCAGGTTGTTGGTTATTCTGTTTCGCCAGCCGGGTTGGTGTGGCTGCACCACGAGAAGGCGACTGAGACGCAGATAAAGAAGCTGCTATGGCCGCAACGTTGCTTCTAACCCTAGAAAGTGACGGAGACGCCTTGGGCTTTGTTTCTGGGCTTTGACGGCGGAGCAATGCCTGCAGCACGAAAAGTAGGGCGTGAAGAAGGAGGAGGAGTAGGTGGTGGTGATGGGGAAGAAATCCCTGAAGAGAGACGAGAAGGAGAGTTGGATGAGAAGAATGGAATGTAAAATTGGAAAGGAGGCATGATGATGAAGGTGATTGCACATACATAGGAGATTACGTAGGAGCTAGAGTGTACAACAAACTCATAGTCGAATCGAATTTATGTTTTATTTTCCTTTGTAAAGAAGAATGAGTAAAACTACATTATAAATCTATTTTTATATATGTTTATCCAATTTATCGTCATTTCACTTATGTTTATTTAATTAATTATTCATCATCTTATGCGTTCTATTTGATGCCTAATGTATTATGTACTCTCATAAGTCATAACCCAAGTGTAATTCTGATATATCAAGAACTTTTGCATTTCGTTTCTCCATGAACATTCACATGTAAAGAACAAGCTAGATGATGCAAAATCAAGAGAGGTGAACCAAATTGTTACAAATCAGATTCATGCAAAATCAAGAGAGGTGAACATTCACAACGTAACATTCATATATGGACATAAGTATATTTTCCTATATATTCCAATATACACGCATCGGTTTAGAAGAAAAGTACAAACACGTACACTGTTTCGAGTGCAAAGATCAGTGCAAATTGTCAAATATATATGAACAAAAAAATGTGAAATTAGTAGTAAGTTAGTTAGTTAGCCAAGAAAAATGTGAGAGACCCTTAATTTTTTGATAGATTGAAAAGCTGGAAATGGTTTTGATTGAGTTCACAACTTCACATATATATAGATTATGAACATATATTGTATGTTGTTGACAATGACATGCATACATATATAACGATTCCTTTCACCAACAATTGAGAAGAGATATCTTTGGTCTTAAAATTAATTCAACCTTTTTAATGGATTGTTTTATACTTAGGTTAACACTTTTAACCTATAGTTTGTAGAATAACAATAACCCATTAACATGTGGGCTTAATTAACTAAGACAGGCCCGATAAGAAAACCATTAACCCCTCTTCTTCACTCCCGACTTCTTCTCTTCTTCTCCGATCAAACACATCGATGGCTCTTTCTTGATTCTTCTTCTTCCAAACACTGATGATACCAATTTGTGGATTAATCAAAGATTGACTTCCAACAGTTCCGCATCCATCATCGCGAATGTCGCTATTTTGTTTTGTTTGTTTTTGTTCGTTCCGGTCAGGTCTCGAGAAATTCTCTTCGACGAAGAAGCATTTTCACGTCTTAATCGGAAAAAGTTCAGGTAGAACCTCGAAATCTGAGTAGACTGTGTCGGATTTAGCGCTAGGAATTGTGGAACAAATTGATAGATAGAAATATATCAGAATCCTTGATTCTCGGAGATCGGTTTGAGAAATATATAGATTTTATAACGAATTGTTTAGGTCAGTTTCCATGAATTTCTAACAAATCTTGTTCGTTTTCTATAGGAAAACCATGGCACAAGATACCGATACCGTTATTGTCGCCCCTAAACGATACCAATCCCAATGCAGGATGTGGGACTGCGGCCGAGTCCCACCAGGTTTTTACTGCAATTTCGGGCATGGCTTCCGTTCCAAATCTGATGAAGTCAAACCCCGAGCAGCTGTGTATCTTGATTCTCTAAGCGGCGACGATGAAGCATCACTGAGTTTGAAGATTCTGACTACCAAGTCTCAGGGACAATGCTGCGGTGTCCCTCCGGTTTCCATGGTGGTCTTACAACAAAACCCGTCAGAATCTCCCCCATGTCTTTGAGGTCAACCGCATGGAGGATGAGACACTGAGAAACTGGGCATTCATGTCTGATACAATCCCCCCACCCAACATTTGGGCAAGATACGACACGAAGACTATCTTGGGTATGGAAAGGATCTCTTGGCAGTTGAGGCCCAAGCCAGAAGTTGGTTGGTACAGGCTTCGTCGTTACACGCTTCCAACTTATGCTTCCTCGTTGTATTGGCTCCACTTTGAATGGGACGAAGGAAGCAAGACGAGTGGAAACACTGCCTCTGTCTCTATACCAAAGACTCATAAAGGTCCGCCAGGTCCTGGTGCTAGTGGTCCATCTGGTGCTGCTTATATGAGTGACAAAGGAGCAAGTACATCCGGTCACTGTAACATGACTTTCAAAGGAACTTATGGTGCAAGTTCATCTGGCCCTTGTAACAAGACCTTCATGAGTGACAAAGTAACTGAGGCACAGGTAATTCCTTTGAACCTATTTACTGAATATACCCTGAACCAATGCACTGGTTTCTTTGTCATTTACATTGGGAAACTATAATGTTGCTGCTGTGCAGCTTCGTGGTGTTATGGACGTGTCAGATAATCACTCTCTCCACTCGTCACTGTTAATCCTTTCTAGGTTGGCTCCAGAACTCTATCTTCTCTTGTTGCCTCGTTTTCTTTCTCCTCGCTTTCATGCCAATAAAATTCTGATGTAGTGTTAATATACAGGGCATTAAGACTTTCTGGAAGAATTAATGCAGATGATGCTGTCCGAGCTACTCTTTCTTCTATTGCTTGGGATACTGCTTCTCTGCCATCTGAAGACTCTGTTTCTGAGCTTAGAAGGAAGTTACAAGATGAATATGTGCAGGGAGACGAAGGTGAAGAGATGACCATTGACATTGTAACGGCCAGCAAAGCCCAAGAACATGCAAGAGCTAGAGTTCTTGAACAGCAAGATGATCTTTGCAAACTTAGCTGTGCATTGGCCCTTTTAGCCTCTACTTCTGTAAGAAAAACGAGTTTTATGAACATGCAGAGCAGCAGTTTCCATCCAATACGTATTTGAGTGAGATTCTGTTTTTTTTTTTTTGATATATGGGCAGTTGGGGTGCAGAGAGCGCGGCGAATTGCTGAGACTGCTCACGGATGAGGTAAGCAAAAGCATAATAAACTCATGCCAAGAAGTAGTTTGCTTGATCAGCATCTGTATCCTAGATTTAAAAGACATTGTGTTTTTCTGTTGCTCCAGGTGGAGTTCTATTACACAATGGTCGAGAAAGCTACTGAAGCAGACGAGGTTTCCTATGCACTAATGGAGAAGGTAAAAAGACTGTTTCTTCTTTTTGTTAAATGGTTCTTGGAGAATATCAGAGTATCAGACCTAACTCTTCAAGAGTACTTCTGTAAGGTTGATAAGCTGATGCAGAACTTCGAGAAGGAACTATTTGGCGAAGCTTTTCAGCTTCTTGCCAGGTATATATTCTTCATTTTTCTTTTGAGTGGTCTTCTTTTTGAAGCTTGAGTTTCTGAAATTGTGACGTTCGTGTTCACACAGGGATGGGCTACAAGCAATCTAATCAAAGAGTATCAGAGCCAGTTAGCTTTTGGAGACCTTTTATGGAGACAAAAACAACATTAGGCCAGAATATATTTGGCAATATTATTGTATCAGTCTCAGAACATTTTACCTGTTCCACCTTAGCGTAATACCGTAGGATACATCTACTTCTCCTCTTCTCTATATAAAAATTACAAAGAAAGACGGATTGGATAGCACTCACGTGACTAAAAACTAGTTATGCAAGAGGGTTCTAGTGTTGATAGTGCTAAGAGATTGATTCAGATAGCCGATTCACACGCCTTCAAATGGTTTGCTGTGCGTTGGTCTAAATTCTGTATGGTTATTGTGTACAAAGCACGAATTTCAGGGAGTTTCCGGATTGATTTGGAAAATTATTTCATAGTGCTCATGACTTGCCAGAGCTGGACGATGAGTTTTGCTGTTACAGTAACAATTATGACCCCAAAGGTACATATGCAACTTTCGGATGCTTAGACAGATTGGGTGTTTACCATCTTAAATCTACAATAATTGGTTACAAGTTCATCAAATGACACTGCGCGTAATAATACCTTTTATCAGCTGTTCCACATTCAGAACAAGAGCACTGAGAAAATGGAGGGATAGAGAGGTGGTGACAATGGAGTTGAACATGAGAGAAAATTGACGTAAGAAACTAAAATTGTCGAAGGAGAAGAAGTCGAGTCTAATGACTCTTACGGAACAGAAACAAACCCAACCCACAGGGGAATCCTGTAAATAAAAAGGAGATAACCTTTCATGCTCTTGAGTCTAGACGAAGAAGTCACATGATAAGTGGGTTTGATATGAAGCAGTTTATTGTAAAGTGTATCAAAAGATGAAAAAAAGTCTAGTAGAAACAATATATGAGTATAGAGTTACTTAGCATAATATGAATCTAGACGACTTATGCCACTCTGGAATGGCATTTTCCTGGAAGTGAAACTCCATGAAGCATCGTTATATCCCCTTTTGGTTTGCAAACTTATGCCATCATCCACCACAGCTTCTGCATTACGTTTTCTCCCAATTAAACTTTTCTCCAACTGTTTAAACTCTTCATCAGTTCCTCCATAATTCAGAACATGCAACACCTTCACTTGATTCGGAGGCATTGAGACATCGCCTCTGTAACCATTCAGATCCTGAAGAAGCAGAAGATGTATGTACATGATCAACCACCAAGTTCGTGTGTATGTGTATTTCTTCATAGGTTTTGTTTGTTAAGACTTAAGAGTATACCTGGATAATTAAAGTTTCAAGCTTTGGAGACTGCTTAAGCATATTTGCCAGCAATTTCCAACCTCGTTTATCCTTACTCCCAAAAGATAAATTAACCAGATTATTGAATACCGGTAAAAGTAGCCCATATTTACAGCATGAATAGATAACCTGAAACACACAATCACAGTTTAATAATGTCCCAAGGATTTTCAAAACGATAAAAAGAAATTGGCTAACTTACATCAACCGTAACGGGAGATAGATGAAGGATCTCAACATTTCTTATCCCCATGAGGAGTTCAGTTACATCTGCCCTCTCCACATGTCCCGGATAAAGATCCAGCTTAGCTTCAACAAGGGATCCCAAGTTAACTTGTGGATACTCATGCAAGGCGAAATCAGAGTAGTCAAGGTACTCTAGGTTTGGCAGGTCAAATGACAGTTCGTTCTCGCTATGACAGTCGTAGTCAACTGATAGTCTCTTGACCGTCGGACTCGATATGGTGTGAGGGATAGCTTGGTCTCTGTGATGGACTGATAACTCCTCGAGCACCGGGCAACCAGCAAGAAGTACATAACACAAATCTTCATATTCAAAGAAAACCGTATCGATGAAGAGAAACTTGAGAGATGGAAGTGACACATATGAAGGAAGCTTTCCAAGGTAGAGCTTTGTTCCCAGTGTCAGCTTAACCAGTGTTTTGCTTGCGAAGAGCAGAGGGGGCAGGAAGTGTATACCCCGATCTTTTATCCTTAAGTCCATTTCCAAAACACCGCGCCTTACCACATTGGATATCCAGCGGCCCACACAAGTCTTTTGGCCTTCATTAACCGCGCCAACATGGCATGCTAGTGAGAATTTCTTGATCGAATAATCACATTGCAAAGCCAGTGTTCGATCCACAATTTTCTTGAAGCTATCTGAAAACACAAAACTCGTTTGTTTACCACCCTCTTCCGCATGCAGCGAGACGGAGTCATCAAATCAAGACTATCCGCCAATCTGTACATATAATTCCACTTTTTCGAGAGAACAGATGTTGACACAGCCTGTTTTGTCGGCAGTAAGGACAAAATTTTGCCCAAAACTTCGTGTGGGAGCCAGCTGATTGCATCTCCCGAGCAGGTTTTGGCATCCATCGAGAGATTAACAGTGCCTGAAACATAGAGTGATTCAACAATTACAATGCACCCCACCAAAAAAGATCAGATATTTCTATAACTTAGCAGAATCTCAAATTTGCGCCAACGAAGATCACAAGTAATAAACTTCAGCAACCAACTACAAGATTAAGTGGAATTGAAATTGTTTCAGGAAACAAAAAAAAAAACTGTAAGAGACGGCCGCCAAGAAAATAAAGGTTCAAGCTTTTTCATACTCTGGATTGAAACAAATAAAGGTTCGAGCTTTTTCATATTTTCGATTGAAACAAATAAAGGTTCGAGCTTTTTCATATTTTGGATTGAAACAAATAAAGGTTCGAGCTAGAGTGACTAAAGGGAACGAACAATATAACACCACCACAAAGCAATAAGTGGTGAGCTCAGTATATATCCATAAACGTACGGAAGCTCAAAAGAACACACACTTGCTGTTTGAGCACTACTTGTAAGAACCAGAGGGACCTTCTAAATTAAAGAAAGAACCAGGGAGATCCACAAAAACAAACGTCACTTTCCACAATTACAAATCACTTGACAGTACCAAGGTCGACATAGAAAGAACAAAACCTTGAAAAAAAAAACGTTTTTGAATGGATCACACAGACAAAATTGAATGGATGCTAGAGCCTAGAGAAGCAGACAGACAAGAGAGAACAAATATGTAGATTTGAGCAAGCATACCACATGAACATATATGATAAGCGTAATTACGGATCATTCAGAGAGAGAGAGAAAAAGCACAGAACATTCAAAGACAAATACAAACCCGTAATGGTGACGACCAAAGAGGGCAATAACAGATACAGAGACTGATGGCGTTCGTCTCGATTCGGGATAGAGATCGGAGTCTCCAATTTAGATCTTAGGGATCGTTGGGAGGGTCTATGACATCCACTTCTTTTACTTCGTCAATTTTTTTTTTTTTTTTTTTTTTTTGTCGGCACTTCGTCAATTCCCTTAAATAATAGAGATAGTTCTTACTTCTTTTACTTTTTAACACAAACCCATAATTACTTTTACATTATTTTTATTTTCTTTTGAAATTTTACTATTTTTTTAGGCAATTTTGATAAACCCTACTATTAAAATAACTATTTTTCCAAAAATCATTATTAGTTTTTTCTTTTTCTTTCAGAAACTGAAATACAACTAAAAAACTCTTTAACATTCAACTCATATAAGCTGACTTTTTGTATTGAGTTTATTAAAAAGTTACATAGCCATATTATTATGAATTGACTTTGAACTCGCACTTGGATTGAAGTGAAACTCCAAGAAGCTCCCTTTTGATTTGCAATATTAGGCCATCATCCTCTGCAGCTTTTGCAACATCCACTTGAACCAGTTCGAGACACTTGAATTCCCCCAGAAAACTCTTCAACTGTTTCAACTCATCCGCAGTTCCCCGATAACCAAGAATATGCAACACCTTCACTTTGTTCGGAGGCATTGAGACATCCCCGGTGTAACCATTCAGATCCTGAAGAAGCATCAATCAAAAAACATGTATGCAAATGATCAACCACCAAGTCCGTGTTTATATATATGTTCATCGGTTTTGCTTATTGAATATACCTTGACGATTAGAGTTTCAAGCTTCGTAGACTGCTTAAGCAGATATGCTAGGAGTTTCCAACCTCTTTTATTCTTACTCCCCAAAGATAAATTAACAAGATTGTTGAACACCGGCAGCCCATGTTTACAGTGTAAATAAATCACCTGAAACATACAAACACAGTTCAACAATGGTTTTGCTTATTGAATATACCTTGTCCGTGTTTATATATATATACAAAAGAAAGAAAGAAAGAAGGAAAATGGGGAAGCCTACGTCAACAGAACCAGGAGAAAGATGCAGGGTCTGAACGTTTCTTATCCCTGTAACGAGATCAGTTACATCCAGCCTGTCGACCTTTCTTTCCAGCCAAAGGTCCAGCTTAGCTTCGACAAGGGACTGGAGATTAACTTGCAAATACTCACCCAAGGCACAGTGAGAATACTCAAGGTAGACAAGCTTTGGCAGGTCAAATGACATATAACAAGCACCATCAACATCATTAGGAGAATCGTAGTGAACGGATAGTCTCTTGACGGTTGGACTCGATATGGTGTGAGGCGTCGCAGAAAAGTTAATGTGATGGACTGATAATTCTTCGAGCACCGGGCAACCAGGAAGAAGCACAAAACACAAATCTTCATATTCAAAGAAAACCGTATCGATGAAGAGAAACTTGAGAGATGGAAGTGAGACATATGAAGGAAGCTTTCCAAGACAGAGCTGTGTCCCTATTGTCAGCTTAACCAGTGTTTTGCTTGCGAAGAGCAGAGGGGGCAGGAAGTGTATACCCCGATCTTTTATCCTTAAGTCCATTTCCAAAACACCGCGCCCTACCACATTGGATATCCAGCGGCCCACACAAGCTTTCTGACGCTCATCATCCTTGCCAACGTGACATTTTAGGGAGAATTTCTTGATCGGGTAATCACATTGCAAAGCTAATGTTCGATCAATCATATTCTTGAATCCCTCCGTGAACACATAACTAGTTCGTTCATCGATCCCTCGGGCGCGCATAAAGTTCTCGAAGGCCTCCCAATACGCATACCTTGGTTGTTGAGCCTCTTGGGCTTGCAGGGAGAGAGAATCATCAAAGTCGAGATGATCCACCAATCTAAACACATACCTCCAATTTCTCGAGAGAAGGGATGTTGAAGCAGCCTGTTTTGTCTCAAGTAAGGACAAGATTTTGCCCAGAACCTCATCAGGGAGCCAGCTGATTACATCTCTCGAGCAGGTTGTCTCAAACCTTTTGGCATCCATAGAGATAAATAAAAGTGCCTGAAAACATGATGTGATTCAACTGCTTAACTAACCAAAAAGATTTGAGCAATCAACTACATGATGTAAGCGGGATATACAATGTTGAAACTAAAGGTTCAAGCTTTTTCATTTCTTTTATGGATTGAATTCTAAGTAAAGGTTCAAGCTTTGAGACTGGAGTTGAAAAGTAAACGAATAATAGAACACCAAAAAGCGATTAGTTATGGAAGCTCAGACACACTCAGTCTATCTAAAACCATATGGAAGCTCAAAGAACACACTCACTTGCAGCTCTTACGAACCAGAGGGGCATAACAAATGTCACTTTTACACAATTAGAAATCACATGAGATGGTTGACATAGAAGACAGAAGAAACTAAAGTTTCGTGCTTTCATTATGAGGATGCTAAAGAAGCAGAGGGGTGAAAAAAAATCAATCCAATGTCCACAAACAATGACATCCACTTTTCACAAGTATATATCTGAGCAACCGCTAAGATAATTCAGAGAAAAACGGAAACTTCAAAGACCGTCTTCTTTTTCTTTTTAACATATAGAAACCAAAAGGTTCGAGCTTTTTGTTTTGGGGGCTGAATTAATTGAAAGGTGCAAGCTTTCAAGTGAAAGCAAAATAGATACGACGAACCTGATGGTGGAGACGGGAGAAAGTCGATCCGGAGATTGGTGGCGTTGGACGTCTCCGTTCGAAATTAGATCGGAGTCTCCGATTCACAATCTAGGGATGATGGATGTTTGGGTTATCTAAAGAGATAGAGAAAATCAAAAAACAAAGGAAATTAAATATCACTCAAAAATGGAAAATAGAGATTTTCCATTAACCTTAATAGAGAAAACAAGAACATTATCGTTTAGTGAACATGACAATGGAACTTATCGTTTAGGTTAAAAGTAACTTCTCTATCTGTTTTTTTAGATTATTAATGTTATCATAACCCTTTAGTAACCTTCAACCCTTTACAATGGAATTTATCGTGTAGGTTAAGGTAATTCAATGCGAGCCAATAAGATAATAGAGTTTTGTGTTACATACTTTTTTCTTTCTTTTGGGTATATTCAACCCTCAAGTCCGATGAATGAGTAAATTAAATACAGAAGATACCAAAACTTTTGATGGCGGTCATGTTCTTTTAGAATCACTTTTATTTTTACTATAATTCTTGGAAAACAACAAGAATTGGTAAAGAAGAGATCAATCAAACAAAACCTAAATTAACAACAACAAAAGAAGAAAAAAAACCCTATCATCTCCTATATTTCATCATCTTTGGAACTAAATGAACATAATGTCCTTTCTTCACCATCTCTCTTATTACCTTGCGAGCCTCTGTAAGCTTCCCTGCTTTTCTTAAATAGCTCACCAATGTACTATACACTACGAAATTCGGGTTACACCCTCTAGATTCCATTTCTTTGAGCAACCAACACGCCTCTCTGAACTCTCCCGCCATACACAACCCCCTAATCATCGAGTTGTACGTGAATACATTCGGTAATTGCCCTTTGACCGTCATCTCCTTAAACATCTCCTTTGCCTTCTCTAGCTCCCCGGATACGACGTACCCTGTTATCATCACAGTGTAACAAACAACATCCGGTGCGCACCCGGCTTTCACCATCTCATCTAGAAAGTACTTGCACGCTTCCATATTCCCTGCACGGCTCAGACCGTCTATCAGAGTGGTGAAATGGAGGACGCTCGGGTCGATTCCTACTTCCTTCATATGGTTCAACGTAGTCAGAGCAGCCAGCGGTTTATTTCCTTTCCCCAAAATGTGCAGCAAAATGTTGTATGTGTAGCAATCCAGAGACAAACCATCTCGAGCCATCTCATCAAACAGCCTGTCGAATCGATCCATTTTCCCTAACCTATAGTTGGTCCACAAGAGAATGTTGTAAGTTAGAACATCTGGCGAGAACCCGTCTTCTAACATCTGCTCGTAAACCCACTCAATCAATTTATACTGTTTTACACCTAGCAAAGAATTCAAAATCGCGTTATAAGAGTGTTTGAAAGGTCGGTAATTGAAAGTCTTGGACTTTATGAACTGCACAACAGCTTGTTTCGCCAAACCTGCTTCACCGCAACTACAAATCAACAGATTAAACGTCCTAGCTGTTGTCGGGAGCCCATCTTGAACCATCTCATCAACTAATCTCCACATTGCCTTATACTCACCACACTCTGCAAATATCTTCATAAGCAAATGATATGAATTCACTGTGTGCCTGAAACAATCTTGCTCACCAGACCACACGAAGAATCTATAAGCTAGTTTGGCACATCTGGTCTTATTATTATCATAACTCAAGTTCCTTAAGAACCCTACAAGAACCTCCCTCACTAGAAGTCCTGAGACTCTAACATTAAGCTCATCTAAAGCTGACTTTGTATCGAATCCAGCAGAGTCATCTTGCTTTAATGTCTCGAGAACACGAGACGCACCAAGCTTGGCACTATCCAAAAACCTACACCGAACAGAGATCTCTTCTCGATCGATGCTTTGGAGCTCGCTGATACTAGTACTGGCTTCCTCAACAAATCCACAATCCAAATCTAAAGCAGTGAAACCAATATGAGTTTCATCACTACCCAAGTTACCATTGCAGAATTTTCTGGAGCTGAAGAGAAAGCGATAAGCTTTACGAACTACATTTGTGCCAAAAACAAGTGCCAAGTTCATATCTGATCTCAATCCCCATTATTCTCTGCGATCTTTCCTGCAAATAAATAAATAAAAATCACAGCTTTAATTTCCAAATTTCAAATGTGATCCAAATTCAAGACATAAATGTTTGTAGGGATTGTATTTCTTCTTATTACCTGGATAGTCAAAATAGCAGACGATAAATGCTTATCTTGCTCGTAGATAAGACGGCCTTATCGAATTCATCGAAGACGATGGCTCCAGGTCCGAATCTGAGACTGCGACTAACTGCACAATCCCCAAAAATTAGGGTTTCTAGCCGAAGAAGAAGAAGAAGAAGACTTACAGTAGTGAAAACTGGAGTAATAAAATTTTAGTTTTCTTCAGATAAGTTTTAAAATTATACTCCGACCCGACCCAACCCGACCCGATTATGGCTTATATTATAAGCCCAAAGCATAATGGATTCGATTTTATGGGCCTCATCTGGTTAACAAAACCCGGTTTAAGCGATGTTCCATTCTGGTATAGGTGATTTGTGTTCACATCCATTCTGGTATAGGTGATTTGTGTTCACATTCACAGTTCACTGTCACACTTTAGTTCCCAGTATGATGATCTATGTCGCAATCAAAGATTGTGTTAAATTTTCAAAAATATAAAACATCTTTGTGAATATTACAAATGGTAAGAAAAACCAAATAAATCAAACTCCAGATCCCAGATTTAGATTCATGTTTTCTTCAGATACAAGTAATTGATGTCACACTTACACTGTGATCTCTATCCCCCTATGTACAAAATCGTCGTCTCAAGAATCTGATAAACTCCGTGTATTGTAAGAGATTAGTGGACCTGAAAATCAAACATGTTCAAAAGAAACAATCAAAGCATTTTAGTGGTTTAACCGTAAATGACCATTTCGTCATTCTAGTAACGGCTCACGCAGGGGCTTCGACAGTGATCCATCAGCTCCAAGCTCCATAAAGAACGTTACAGTGACACCAACAAACGAGCAAAACGCTGGAACAAGACCTAAACCGTATCTTGTAACCGAAAGGTAAGCACTTTGTTGGTGGTTGTTTAGTTGAGTTCTTGGTGAAGTACCTGTCACACCAAAAAACAGTTTCATCAAAACCGCTAACACGGTGAGAAATGACTGTTCTGCTGCTCTAAACTTGATAGGGACATGTCTCAGTCATCAGTTTAATTTATATGACTTTGATTAAGTGAAACTTACTCTGGTGTGACTGAAGAACATATAGAGCAAGCCCACAAGACATCTTGTCTAAGAAGCTTAACGAACCACAGACAAATGCGCATCCACCGACTTCTGCACCAATCAACACACTCTGCATACTGATTGCTGTAACCTGTGGAATTGTATAGTCGATGAATTTAAACTAGACATAATACAAGTATGGTTTATAAGTTATAACTGACAGTGATACCAAATCAAAATGAGAGGTAGAGAACGCTATACCATCATTAATGCGTTCGCGATGCCAATAAAGACGGATATAGCATACATGAAAAAACTTATGTTTCTAGGCAAGAGAAGAATTGCTGCACCGCAGAATATCCAAATAACACCACCAGCTGTATAATACGCCTTTAAGCGTCTCCCATTCCATGGAATCTCCTAACATAATTACGCACAAAGAATAGTTGTAATTCCTTAACCGAGACAGAGGAAAAGAGAAGCTTCCGACATATGTTATGAGAATATTGAACCTGAAGCAGAACCGATACAACAAAGCTGCAGATATAGATAATTGCAGGAACCTGAATAATATAACATTCAATCAGCGTACTTATACAAAACTGAAATGATCTTAATGAATATATTACCAAAGCTTTAGCGGATTGATCCATTTGCAAATCATCAATAACGAAGAATGCAAGATAAGCCTGAGAAGGATGGAATGCAACACCTGGTGTGAGAATTTACCGCAGTATGAATGAACATAAACAGAAGCAAGAAAGAAAGCAGAAACAGACCTGAGAAACATTCAATACAAGTCGAGTGAGGAGGTAAACCATAGCGACTTGATAGTATAGAAGTTTCCGGAACCAATAGACCCACGGTATTCTCACTCGGCAAGTTTCTTTCAAATCTAGCCTAAGCCTTTAATCATCAAAACGCATATAACATTCATTGACTATACAAATTTTTGTTAAAATAAAATAAAAATGGAGAATTGAGCATATATACATACCTTGGCTCTTTAGTCCCCATAAGAAATATGATAACAAAGCAGCATCCAATTGAGATAGATGAATATGCAATCCAACGATACTGCAGAGTTAAAGGGTACGCATGCAATCAATGTTGAAACACACTTACTAGCTCCAAATATAAACATAATGGAGAAGTCAACAACACAAAGTATGGAAACCTGTGTTTCGGTATCTTCTTTTGATCCAGCCTTAATTACACCAAATACTACTAAAGCAATTGCATATAAGCCAAGGTTAGCAACCTGAAAAAGCAAAAGCATTGTTAAATTACATAAAGAAGCATAGTTGGTATGGTACCAAACCAAGATCAGGGGAAAGAGCTTGACCATAGTAAAAGCGTTACGACAGCTTGTTAAAGCTACTCTGCTTGTTGAGTTCAATGAAATGCAATTAACCATAGCCCTGTAGAGTAAATAAAGCAGCAACAGAGTCACACAACATATAAACGAGCAGAAAACAAAAAAAAAGGGATATGGCTAGAAGGTGAAGTAAAAGAGATGAGATTACATATGGGAAACTTGAGTAGCAGCCCATCCTATGTTAAATATAGCAGCAAACATGCTGTAGGAGAAGGTTTCGAGGGTTAAAGAGTCATTATGAAGGATGGAACAAGGCAGACAACCTCCAAAAACCGAGGAAAAAGAGATTGCAACCAGTAATGATCCTGCAGCATGCCAAATTTTGAAATGCCCAAACCTATCTATCTGTGATATAACAGAAGACCAAATTGTTAGTTTACCATCAAATTAGAAACAATAAGCTTAAGGCTAAATCAGAGACAGAGAAGTAAGGTACCAATTCACCAGTGAAGATAGTAGCAAACCCATCAGCAACTTGGCCAGAAAGCATAACAATGGCTGCATCTCTACAGAAGGGAAAAAAGAAAAAGATCCTCAGACTATAATTGAATTACTACAAAATTAAGGGTCAGAATCACAAGAAACTAAGATGAAAAAAATTCACCTAGGGGAGAGACCAATTTGGGTCAAGAAAAGGAGGAGGTAAGTGAACCAACAAGAAGCAGTAATGTCATTAAGCATATGTCCAACTCCATAGAAGAAGACAGACCATCTTCCAATGGGTTTTGTGAATGGATCTTCCTCACTCCTTCCGGTCATTTTCTCTCAACAGCTTCTAAAAATTAAAAAGTGAGGATTTTTTAATCAATCTTGGTCTGGAAAAGCCTTAGAAATGCCTCAATAACATCGAATTCACATCAGATACAAAACAAATATGGGAATTGAGCTATCAAAACCCTAAATTGGGAACTTTTTTCAGTCCTCGAAAACAGAGGAATGGGTAAATTTCAAACCCATGAACAGAAAAAAAACAAAATAATCATAAAGGATTGAGCTTTCTCGTACCTTGAATCAACTTTTTTAAACCAAAACCCTTGTGATGAGAAATTGGTTGATAAGGATCCTCAAACACAATCAAACTTTCCCCAAATGGAGGGGAAAAAAGTGGCGTAAAGAAGACAATTCCTAGAAGAAACTGGTTTCATTTTGAACACTCTCTCCACTAACTAACCTAAGAGCATGGGCATCGGTTAGGGACAATTTTTGGTCCCCCAAATTTAAAAGTATTATTTTGAAAGGTTCTTATTTTTAGTATGAGCATTGGTGTCTATTTGTATTTGGTCCCCCAAATAAAATAATAATATTTTAAAAGTTACAAAAATTAACATTAACATTGTTATAACATTAACATACAAATTAACATAAAATTAACATTAACATTGTTATAACATTAACATTGAAAACATTAAAAAATTACAAAATTACAAAAAGTTGGAAAACAAAAACATACAAATAAGACATTAAAAACAGATTGGGAGCACCAACTAGTTCCATGAGAAATTAGACGAGCACCAACTAGTTCTCCAACCAGGGCAGTCAGATTGGGAGCAACAACGTTCATTCTGCTCTTCAGGTAATTGTATAGCTGAGCTCTGTACTCAGACAGAGAAAGAACCTGGTCATAGAGTTCCCGGATGTGCAGCAAGTCAAGGTCACTGACTTCTGTTCCCATGGATATAACTTTGGTTAATGGAGTTCTATTTACACAGTATACAATATGAAACTTACCTCAGAGAAGTCAAGCTTAGCAGCATTACTCCAGTTGCCCATCAATTTAACAGATTTGGCATAACAGATTCTCTAACCCTCATCGCATACGTGTTTAGCTCTTTGTCAAGATCATCGAGCAGACCGATAGCTTGGATAATCATAGTGTCCACCTGACAAAAACTAAACCGTTAAGAGATGCAAGAGAAGCAAAGACAAACACAGGATACGTTAAAATTGGACAATCAAATAGTAGTTCGATAGAGAAGTTCCATAATTCACCACAGGTTAGCTTTGAATCCATTAACAAACCCAATCTTGAGACCACCTTCTAACAAGTCATCATTTCTATTTCAGATAGAGAAGTTCCATAATTCACCACAAGTTAGCCACCTTCTAACAAGTCATCATTCTATTTCAGATATAGAAGCTCTAGCTAAATTAGAAGAAAGAGACTGAGGCACAGAACATACCAGATAAAGGGCATAGAAATGCAAGAACACCGATTTCTTGCTCGTTTGATCACGAAGAAAAATGAGCCTACAGTGTGTAAACGTAGAAAAAAGTAAAAGCTCACCTGTTGACGAACAACAGAGAGAATGCTAGCATCAACCCGTCGAATCTCACCCTGAATCTTTTGCATAAGTGGCTCAACGCCAGATAGTGATGCCTCTGTAAAATGAAACACACACATTTGAAACTCATGGTAAAAGCAGTCACATTACATATGAAGAAAACTAATCAGCAGCTGAACTAAAAGGTCATGATTACAGAAGCAAGCAAAATTCAACAATTCATCATAATACATGGGATTTAATTATGAACCTTATAATCCCTCTAATACTGTTTTCATGAAGAAAATTACAAAATCACCTGTTGGGAACATCTGGTTGATATATTCTAAAGCACTCGATTTATCCATGGCTTGTAAATTTGTGTGAGAAAACCAAAATCACTTGAAATGTGAAGATCTGCAAAACAGATGATCAGCGACACTTTTATTAACACGAACGTGAAGAACACAGCGATCGATTCGACGCAATTATTAGATCAGTCGGGAACAATTAGGGATTACCAATGGTCTAAAGAGTGAAAGCTGAAGAAGCTTACGAGTTTGAAGGAGAGAGAAAGATTGCAACACCAAACGGTGGGCGATGACTGCCGGCGACTGAGATCGGATCGTGTGTGGCCACCGGACCCAAGACGAAAACGGAGACGGAGTCGAGATAGAAGAGAGAATTGGAGAACTTTCTCTCGACGACCAGCTTCCACGTGTCCAAGTAGACGGATAAAAAACGTCCCACTTTAAGATACGTTTCTTCGTTATTTAGCCTTTTTTATTTATTTTTAAAAGATAAATGCTGGGGGACTGCCCAAATAGACGCCATTGCACATGGTCTAACCTTTCTTCCAACGTCATTATGTGCTCATAGGACCTTTTCTTTTTTTGGTTGAAATCTAGGAAATAAATACTATAATATTATAAAATCTTGGAAACTGGAAGTAGAAAAAAGTTGAAGTGATCAGAGAGAGAAAGGAGAGAAGATAGAGTGGGGAAAATCATGCGGTCATGTCTGGTTTATTGCCAGATTTAGTTATGGCTGAATTTTTTGGAATTTTGCTTGTAACAAGGGATCAGTTAATGGATAGGATCTTGATAGCAATTTGTCAGAGATTCTTTTTTTCTTTTGTTTTTTAGGTTAGATATTTTTGCTGGAATCTCTCTATGAAAGGTACTTGTAAATTTCTTGCCCGTACTTGCTTCGTAAATTTTCAGACGGTGATTTTGAATTTTTTATTTCTTTTAAGTTATCTCTTTCTCTCTTTTTTCCTTGATTTATTGCTTAACAGGTTTACACGAGAATGCACGTTGCAGCTGCAGCAATTCAACGCCACCGATTGAACTAGGAAGAGTCAAGAGACAATTTAAACTTTTACCCAAAAAAAAAAAAAAAAAAAAGAGTCAAGAGACGCATCCGCAAACAAGTCGAATTAAATTCCCACCAAAAAAAAAAGGAAAAATAGAATTTCGTCGCCTGAGAGATTCGAACTCTCGCGGGGAGACCCCATGTACTTAGCAGGCACACGCCTTAACCACTCGGCCAAAGCGACTTTTTGATAATGTATTCGTCATAAACTATTTGATTGACTCTGTTTAACCTCACATTTGATATTTGCCATAATATCAATACTAACCAAACGTTGTTCTTGTTCGTTTCGATGTTACAATGACCTACTATATATCAGAATTTTACGATTTTAAATTTGTAATAACCGCAGCTAAAAAACAATACGACAATTCATTGTTTGTCACTATAGCCGACCATTGTCAAAAAAAAAAACAAATTGGTGATTCTCTTGATCTAATGAAAATAAACTCTTTTTTTCTTTTTTTTTTTTTTTTTGTGAACAACAAAGACATTAGACTTATATATTTGGAATGAAGGTATCATTCATACACACATATATATATATATATATTGTTAGTAGGATATGTGAGTAATCTAACCAAATTATCTCCTATATATTAATAGAGAAACACTTTCACAAAAAAACTGACGTATCGCGCTCACAGAACTCCTGTATCTTTCTAATAAATGCACTTACTTCTCATTGTTATTTACATAAATATGCTATTGTAATATTATGAGCCAATGTTTTTTTATATTAATTTTTAAAAATGAAAGATTTAATCAACTATTAAATCGAAAAATATATTTAATTATCATTTTTGTAACCTATTTACTTATTAAAAGTAAATTACATTTCACAAAAAAAAAAATTATTCATTTATTTATCACTTTTATCATTTTCTAATTGCATTTTTAAACTTATGATTAGTTTAATTAAATCTATTAGTTCAAAAATATTACTTCATCTATTTAATGGTATAGTGATATTGATAATAATGTGAAACATAAAATATGTGAATTTGATTTTTAGAGACACAAAAAGACATCAAAACTTTCTGCACTAGCTTACAATTCTTTTTCAAGTTCAAATATTTCACGGGTGAAACGTATTTTACAAAAAATAAACACAAATTTGAATTAACGAAAAAGAACTTTAGTTACATATTTTATTTTATACAAATAAATTTTAAATCTCAAATAATAATTTTATTCATAATATTTTATTTAAATTGATTTATCCCGGGTTGGTACCTACTTATTAGTTTATGACACGACCAGAAGACCTAAGAAACATAGACCCACAACCAAACCTTGCGAATAAAGCCAAGTAAAATGGTACTGGTAGGCCCATTCTTTATAAATTTAATAATCTATAAAAAAGTCCAAAACAATAAAAAAAAAAAAAAGGCCTTTGTAGGAATTGAAATTGAAACCAATCATAAACCCATTATCACTAGTACTACTACTCAACCACAACCACTATCATTTGTTTTCTCCTTTTCCCTTTCTCTTTCTCTCTCGCAATCGCAACCACCACCACCACTTCTCAATGTCGTCTTCCACCACCACAACAACCACCGTCCACGGCGAGCCTGAACGACGAACATACTGGTGTCACGAATGCGACATGAGTCTATCACTCCTCTCTTCCTCCGACTCCGATTCCGATTCATCTCCTCTCTTATGTCCCCAGTGCGGTCTCGATTTCCTCGAACGTATGGATCACGATTCTTCTTCTTCTTCTTCTAATCTCTTTGACGTCACCATCGGCGATTTCGAAGAAGAAGGAGTTGACGATGGAGATAACGATGACGACGACGAAGAGGACGAAGAAGATTGGTGTTTCGTCGATCCAACTGTTAACTCCGATGACAATTTCCTCCTCGATAGTCCTTACCTTCACCGTCTCCTCCGTCACCTCGCTTCCGATAACTCCGGATCTTCCTCTTCCTCTTCTTCTTCTACCTCTTCATCTTCTTCGTCTTCGTTGCTGAGATCTTCAGATATCGATTCGATTCCTACGATTCAGATCTCGTCTTCTATGCTCTGTTCCACCGACGGTTCAGATCCCGGTTTACTCTGCGCCGTCTGCAAGGATGATTTCGTCGTCGGTGAATCTGCTCGGAGGTTGCCGTGTAGCCATATATATCACTCTGGCTGCATCGTTCCTTGGCTCTCGGATCATAACTCGTGTCCGCTTTGCCGGTTCGAGCTACCCACGGCGACCAAGGTTGGTTCAGAGAGGATCAGATTGTCGGATCTGGCTACGATTACAGCTGATGGTGATGATGTGGAAGACGATTGGCTTGGGATTAGAAACGCGTTGGGGAGACTGGCTCGTCGTCATGAGCAGATGAGATTGGGAGTTGGGGAGATGGAGAGGAATCTGGCTCGGACTGTTTCGGGTCTTGGGATTGGTATGAGAAGAGAAGAGATCCTCCAACTCCAAGGTGGTGGTGGTGATGAGAGAAGCAACTCCTCGACGACGACGCCGCCATTGTAAGAACAGAACCTACTTTTGCAAAAAAGGTTTCAGATATCAAAATAAAACGAGTTGTGTGTTTTTTTTTTAATAATTCTCAGCTCTTTGTTTATTTTACTTACAGTTACAGATTCGGCTTTTTTTTTTAATCGATTCTTGATTTATATCACAGAAACAAGAGTTGTTGCTTCTTTTTTTTTTTTTTTTTTTTTTTTAATGTTTGATGGTTTTAGTCAAATCGTTTTTTTTTTTTTTTTTTCTTAGATGAATCATCATCTACTTGGATGCATTAATAAATTGATGAAACGTTACACTGTAATGATTGTTTAACGTTTTCAATTCTCGAATGGAATATTATTTAACCGCCGAGGTTATGACCTAATTTCAGATTAAACAAGAGCAGATAAACAAATTTGGGCTGTGAGTCTTGGGGACTGTCACATAAAATCCTTGTATTAGTCGAGAACATCTAACTTGTACGAATTATGAAATGATTAAACATAAGTAAATTATAAGCAATTTTCTGTTCTTTTAATTTAGGTTTATGATCAAATTATATTATAATTTGATCTTCATCTTAATAATAGTTAGGTAGCCACAACAATCACACCAAGTAAATAATACCAACTACACAGCGAAAAAGATTCGTACAGAAAGTGAAACTGAAATGATATGCATCCAAAGAAATTGGATCAACGGTGGTACGTTGTAGTGTATGATTCATAACATGTACTACTGTACTATAGGACTTATAGAGTTATAAGGAGATTTGTTTCTCTGGTATAAGAAGATTAAGTCAACAATCCCGCGTATCAACTTTAATTAATGGCTGAAACAATATGTCTTTTGTTTTTTACAAATAAGTATCTTACAGCTAACACGCTTACAAATGTCAAAACCGTTTAAATTTTTATATAATAATCGAAACACGAGAATGTCAAACTATGTTCTATTTTTAGGAATTAAAATAGTTACATTTGACCTTGAAATCTGTTGATGCAACAACATTCAAGTAGTGAATCAAACAAAAAAAAAAACTCGAATTGATGTAGGTATAATAATTCTTTTTACTACTAGTTTGGATAACCACACATGGTTTGACCTCTCCGTATGATTAGTGGCCACTGTTTCGGATTATTAATCTAATCAGTAATTAAAACAGACCAAAAAGCCTTCCACGTGCGCTGTTGTACCACATATCACGTGCGACGAGTTTCTGTCGTGTCTTTTATTTTATCTTGTAAACTCTATTATAAATTAGTTTTAGTCTAATAAATCTCTATTTTCACATCTATTGCTATTTTTTCTTCTATTTTTAGAGGAACTCTACTTTTTCCTCTATAAATAGAGATAAACTATTTTATTTGCAAAATAATCTTCTTAATTTTTAACTTCTTTTATTTATGACCAAAATAAATAAAATAAAAATTTTAAGAACTAATAATACAAATTTAATAAAATAATTATTTTAAAAAACTAATAATAAAAATTCAAGTTTAAATATTTAGTCTAAAATATTGAGACTACCATTTGGAAAAGATAATTTCTATAAATTATAATATTTATTTTTCATTCAATCCATAATAATTATTTTAATACAAAAAACTAATAACTTAATAATCCGGTAAATTACTTTGGGATCCACCAATATTGCTAAAATATTGTCCAAACGAACCAAATGATGTAGATGGAGGAGGAGCTTGTTGATTATTCCGCTTTTGTATAATCCATTCTTTTGTACGACGTAATGCTATTTATAATAATAAATATTTAATTTAAATAAAAATAATAATTTTATGAAAGTGTTACAAATTTAAAGTAAAATGGGTTAGTTTGCAATTTTTATAAATAAAAGGTGTTAATTGTAAAAAAAAAAGAATCTATTTGGAATATTCTTTTTTTAAGGAAAAAATAGAGAAAACCATTGGAGCAAAACTCTCCTCTATTATAGAACCAAAATTTAATAATTAACTACTCTCATATATTTTCTATACAATATACATTATATACTATATTAACGACCAACGTACTATTTTCCCCTCGGAACTATCATATCGTTCCAGTTTCCCATCGATCTTTGCCTTCTTACTAGTTCTCCTTCGGACTTATCTTCTCCGACTATTTCCCCCCGAATCCATACTTATACGCCTATTTCCCCATCAAACTTAAACTTCTCATCTATCATCCCATCGTTTTGGTTAAAAACGGTTTACTGTTTTGATTAACCAACCACAAATCTTATTAACCAAATTAAACCTTATTAAACCGGATTACTAACCGATTACAACCCGATTACATAACTAAACCTAATTTTAACCTAAAAAACAAAAATCCCCAAATCGATTTTTTTCCTTTCTCTCTCGATGAACCCTAAGATTTTTTTTGTGATTTCTTCTTCCCGATTCTTCTCTCTTGGCGCTTGCGATGGCGTTAATTCCCTTTACTACTCCGCCTATTGGAGTAGATTTCGATGAAGAAGCTGAGGATCAAGATGAATTTCATATAGACAAGTTGGCAACAGATTTTACGAATGCGGAGGAATCGATTCGCCATAACGTGTACCTAGAAAGCGACGATGAGGATGAGGAACGTGATCGTAGTGGTGCTGCGAGAAGGGGGTGTGGAATCGTTCGTGGTGATGGTTCGATGTACAAAAGGCAAAGCTTCTACAATGGAATTGCTTTTAAAGAGTGTGTTCTCGACTATGCACTGGCAAGCGGATGTAACCTGAAGCAATACAAGTATGATAGGGATAGAATCGATTTTTAAGTGTGTTGGTGCTAAAGGGAAATGTATGTGGAAAGTGTATGCCGCATCTCTTCAAAATGACTCGATGTTTTGGATTACACTCTACACGAACAAGCATATTTGTGTACCTAATGGAGAGTGTGAAATGTTTAGGGTCCCAGTCATAGCTAGGTTGTTTCTTGATAAGATTAGAGAAGAACCAGAATATTACATGCCTTTGAAGATGGAACAGACAATAATGGAGAAGTGGAAGATATCAGTTACTAGGGGTCAATGTCAAGCTGCTAGGAGAAAGGCTTTGGGATGGATAGAGCTTGAATATGACACTCAATTTGAACGGCTCAGAGACTGTGGGGCTGAGATATTGGAAGCAAATCAAGGTTCTGTTGTAGAGATTGATACGGTGAAGAACGATGCTGGACATGATGTGTTTAAGCGATTCTATGTTTGCTTTGATGTTCTTAGAAGAACATGGAAAAAATCATGCAGACCACTGATAGGAGTTGATGGTTGTTTCTTGAAAGAAAAGATCAAGGGACAATTGCTGGTTGCTTTAGGGAGAGATGCTAATAATGCTATTTACCCAATAGCTTGGTGTGTTGTTCAAGTTGAGAACACATATAATTGGTCATGGCTTGTGAATAGGCTGAAGATTGACTTGGAATTAGGTGATGGGGATGGTTACATTATGGTGTCTGATCGACAAAAGGTATGTGTGGTTGGATATGTTTTATGTTTTGATTAAGAGTGTATCAGTTTCTAATGTGATTGAAAATGTGATTGTCATTCATAAGCTAGACCATAGACAATTGATTGTTATTATCGTTTAGAACCGAGTTAGTAATAGTGTAGACCATAAACGTGATTGTCATTACTTTATTACTATCTGCATACACACAACGAAAGTATCGTCGATTTGGGTTATGGTCGGATTTGGAAGTTTTGGCCACAATTGCTTCTCCACACCAACATCTCTTAGGTACACCAACAATTCTTCCTCTTTCGCGGACATTTGTCGAAGAGCTCGAAGATCCAGAGACATTGCTCATTATTTTGAGAGAAATCGAGAGAGGTTTTCTTTACAAATTCGATTTTAGGGTTCTTAGTTCTTCTTCTCGATTTAAAATAGAAGAAGAAGAAGTCGGGTCGGGTTGTATTTGTTTCTCGGGTTATAAATTGGTTTCATACCGGTTTGAGATTGTTTTCTGTCTAGTTTTGTACCAAAACCGTGTAATCCCAGTTCGATGGGGAAATAGGCGTAGAAGTATGGATTCGGGGGGAAATAGTCGGAGAAGATAAGTCTGAAGGAGAACTAGTAAGAAGGCAAAAATCGATGGGAAACTGGAACGATATGATAGTTCCGAGGGGGAAATAGTACGTCGGTCCTATATAAATCCTATTATATCTATCTCTACTATCACTTTATCTATCCCTACCACCAACCACACCCCCTCTATTTCCTAAAAAACCACTTTCTATCACATCACACCACCTCTAACCACCGGACACCGCCGGAAGCCACCGAACCACCGCCAGAAGCTGCCGAACCACCGGTGGAAGCCGTCGGACCACCACCATCGTCCACCCCTAACCACCACTACCTTCAAACCATAAAACCCAAAATTGTAATTTACCCTACCCTTAATCCTAAATTTCTAATTTTTTCGAATAGATGGTTATATTATTTATTAGTTTTTTTTTTGTTATTCAGCAAATTCACCGGTTGTTATTATTGATCACATAGAATTTGATTTTTTTTTTTGTTTTTTTTCTTGGTTGTAATTTTATTGTATGTAATCTCTATGTAAACTTCTAATATCAACCAAAGTCTTAAGTTAGACTATATAACTAATAATTAAAAAACGATGTTTAGTGTAGACAATAAACAATTACATATTCACCTTAAATTAAAATTTACCTTAACCTAGAAGAATGTTTTAATTTATTTAACATCTTTACAAAAAAAGATAAGTATCATTGTATGTACAAAACTAGAAGAAACCCTGTTTTCAGAAGCCATGTAAGATTAAATATGCCGACATTTTTTAACAAATTCGTATAATAAACACAAAGTCAAATTCACATCCAAAGGTTAATTAGTCGACGAGCTAAAGTCAACCCCTCATAGTCATTAAAATAAAACATTGCTCACGCCATCTACTCGTATGTATGTTTTTACTTCTTTATTTATAGAGCTAATTGATTTTTAATATATCATTTGGAAAATTAGAAAACCCATTTTATTCCGATAGCGTAAAAGAAACAGATCATTCTCTTGGATATTTATTTACATATCAAGTTGTTTGTTATGTGTGTAATGGAGGGCAGGTACAGAGCTATTTCGTCTTATATTTCTTATTCATTTTCCTATTCAGTTTGTCCTTAACAAATGTTTTTGACCAACTAACAAATAATATTGTATTTAATTACATACTTTATTATCATATTCACATTTTGTTTTTTTGGGTATATATAGAGAGAGATATTCCACAACATATGCATATTATTTCTTGAAACAAAACAAGAAACCTCAACCAAAAAACAACAACAAACAACCAAATCTTCTTTCCTTTTCCGTCTAAATGGTGAGAAATTCAATGAAGCCTGAGTACGATCTAGATCATCTTCCTCATCAAAGCTTTTACGGAGATTATTCAAAAACTTTGGTTCCCATGAACAAGAATTCCCAAATAATAACCAAGATCAAGCCTAAGATCCGTATCATCCATATATTTGCACCAGAGATCATCAACACCGATGTCAAGAACTTTCGTACACTCGTCCAAAGTCTGACCGGCAAACCGGAGATTACCAAAACCCGTTCTAAGAAAAAGATAACCAAAACAAATTTCCAACCACCACCGCCCCTGCCTCAAGAATCCGACCAACAACATACGATGGAGCTGGTCAACAGAATAATAGGGAGCAACGTAGTGAAGGAAGAATGGGGATCAAGTTCGAACGCCAATACTTACTTTGATTTAGATGGTTTGATCGATCTTGATGAAGAAGACAACATATTCTCAAGTCGATGGTTTGATCTTCAACAACAATAAATAACTCGCGCGGTCACACCTTACCCTGATATGTAAGACTTCTACAAATCGTGAGTCATATATGGGTTTTGATGATCTGATCATTTCTTCCATATGAGACATAACAAGGCGACATGGTCGACGAGGCATATATACATGGTTGAGACGACGATCGTCAATTCATCATATAGGTAGGAACATACGCATAACTTATACATATGTACACATGTTTGGTTTTTTTCTTTGGTGCCCTTTGATTTAATTTGGTAGACTGACTTCATTTGCCAAAAAAAAGAGTGTAGTGATGAGTTTAACTTGGTAGAATGATTTTGCCAAGAGAAAGTTTGAGTTTTGATCTCCGATCATGTTAAAGCTCTACTCAATATTGGTGTAACACGTTGTACTCACGCGAGCGTGTATTAATAATTCTTTGATGTATTTGTGATCGACTCTGCCGCTGCGCAAGTTTATGTATAAAAACGCGAGAATGATAATTATCATTAATTTATTTGTTTGTTTGTTCATAAGTCATAATTTATAGATAATAGATGAATAAACGAAATAGTAAAAAGATAAGTGATTCTTACATTACTCTAAAAGAGTATAGATTCTAATATACAAAATGAATAAAGTTTTAATTGCTTTAATTTAGAGATTAGTTCAAGGTTTCACACAAAACTTTGAATACCAAAAAGATGTATTTATATATACAACGTTATTACGTTAAGAAAGGTAAAGCATCTCAATGAAAAAAAAAGGGAAAAAGGGTAAGCATCTATTATCTATAAACCCATTTATCCTTCAGCATATATATTAGAATTTGGAGGGAAATGTTAATCTTTTCCTTAAGCTTTTAATACGTTATGGTAACACGATTATAATGAGTTGTAATGGGAATATACGTAGCGTTGCCAAAAAATAATTTTGGATGTCATATTTTTCAATCTTAATCATTGATATATTAGTTTATATTTGGATGACATAATGATCAATAGTGTCATATAATATGTAATGTTTTAGTAAGAACTATAGTAGTTACATTTATTATTGTTAATAGTTGTATTACATCATTCAACAGTATTTTCAAAGAATGGAAAAGGTTACTAATGGAGATGAAGAATATCAAACCGCCCATTCGACCAAAATATTATAATAACGAAGTTTCTTTTTCTTGAATAATTTTATTCGATTGACAAATTTTGACAATTTTTAACATCATCCAACAAAATAAAATTATGTTAAACCAAAAATATACGTTTTATATAACCCAATCAGCTACTTTTTTTTCTTTTTAAAAATTTAGACAACAGACATATTTTTGATCATGACCTTGTTTTAAGCCTTTAGTATCGTTACGGCTGCTTCGATTCTTGGGAGTCACGGTCTTAACCGTATGTAACCCGAACGGTTTGGTTTTGTGCATTGTAATTAATTGGTTTATTATTCCGGTTTAGTAGGAAGAATCCGTGTTTTAGAAATTTATGTTAAAACCAAAAATATATACGTTTTCTACAACCAATAATACTTTTTTCTTAACTGAAGCGCAGACATATATTTTTTTTTATCATGACCTTGTTTTTAGGCTTTAGAATCGTTACGGCTGCTTCGAATCTTGCGAGTCACGGAATTAACCGTATATAACCCGATCGGTTTGGTTTTACGCATTGTAATCAATTGGTTTATTATTACGGTTTAGTAGGAAAAATCCGTGTTTTGGTTTACTTATGTTGTATTTTGTAGTCTCTCTGATAACACAGTCAGAGTCAGAGACGCTTGTTGGTCACGTTGCAGTTGCAGATATATCTGAACATCTCTAAATTTTTGGCTGAACGTTTAAAATTTCGAATCTCTGGTAAACTTCTCTCCACGCTCTCTCGTTCATGTGTAAATCCTCTCTAATTTGGCCAATCTCTATCGCTTGGATATAGCCCTAATTAACGGATCAATGTTTATGTGAAAAAAAATTGGTGACAGGTGTGCGTTTTAAAAGGATGGTGTTTTATCGCGGCGTATCAGCCATTTCAAGGCTTCGGTCACGAGCTGTGAGTAGATTTGGCTTCACCCTTTTTGTTTGTGTTTTGTTTTATGTGAATCGATTGGTGATCAGATCTAGTATAAGCAGGTGCAACAATCTTCACTTAGCAACTCCGCTAGATGGCTCCAGATGCAGAGCTCTTCTGAATTGGTTAGTTTTTAGGTTTTCACGTTCTCGTGTGTAGCAGTTCAATATTTGGTGTTGATGTTGTTTATATGATGGCAATGCAGGACTTGAAGTCGCAGATGCGAGAGATAATCCCAGAACAACAGGTAAGGTTCTACATCATTGTCTTTAAAATTGAACTTGTATACTTCTGGTTCTAGTGAATGACATTGTTTCTAAGTTTAGGACATATCAAATGCAGTGAATCTCTTGTCTTTGTTCTAGTCTAGTTATTGTCTTTTCTCATATGCAACTTCCAATTTCAGGACCGTTTGAAGAAACTGAAATCAGAACATGGAAAGGTTCAATTGGGGAACATTACTGTTGATATGGTATGGATCTAATGATCTTTATCCGCTCTGTTTCATTATGAAGGCTTTCTCTTTTAAGATATAGTACTCCGTTTTTAATGTGGTATTTGTGAAGGTACTTGGTGGAATGAGAGGGATGACTGGATTACTTTGGGAAACCTCATTGCTTGATGCAGATGAGGTATCAATATACTTTTGTTCATAAAGATAACTGTCTGGTCAGTATCTTAAGCGTTATTGTAATGATCTTATATTTTATTACAGGGAATACGCTTTAGGGGCATGTCAATTCCTGAATGCCAGAAAGTATTACCTTCAGCTCAATCTGGAGAAGAGCCTTTGCCTGAGGGTCTTCTGTGGCTTCTTTTAACTGGGAAGGTTGAATTATCTCAACATTTTAGTATGGTTTATGGTAATGTACCATGAATGATCCTGAAGTATAGTTTTCCCTCTTTTCGATATACAGGTGCCAAGCAAAGAGCAAGTCAATGCTTTGTCAAAAGAGTTGGCTCATCGTGCTGCTGTTCCAGGTTTGTAGTTCACCTCTAGACTCTGTTTTTATTTCTTTATCTCAATTTAATGATCCATCAGTACTTAGGAAAATACAGATTATGTTTGTTGCAAACATAACTCTAGTTTATACTTGAGTTTTACATTGCAGATTATGTTTACAAAGCTATAGATGCTCTGCCTTCGACATCTCATCCAATGACTCAATTTGCTAGCGGTGTTATGGCCCTTCAGGTGGATGGCTCTGTTATATACTAGATTGGTATTTGTAACTCTTAAAATTTACTAATTTTGCGATGATCTTATCTTGTTGAGTTGTTATTCAGGTTGAAAGTGAGTTTCAGAAGGCATATGAGCAGGGTGATGTTCATAAGTCAAAGTATAAACTTTCAAGTTTCGGTTTGTTTCTTGATTGCCTTTTAGTAGCAGGCATCAGATAAACTGAGTTTTCCTTTGCAGGTTCTGGGAGCCAACCTATGAGGATGCCTTAAACTTGATTGCTCGTGTCCCCGTTGTAGCTTCATACGTTTATCGGAGGTAAGCTTTTATGCCCTTTCCCAATGCCTTCTTCGGGACTTGTTACTTATTACTCTTCTTAAATTAGCATTCTAATTAGCATTGCAGGATGTACAAGGATAGTAGCATAATTCCATTAGATGATTCTTTGGATTATGGTGGAAATTTTTCACACATGCTGGGATATGATAGTCCTCAGATGAAAGAGCTCATGAGGCTTTATGTCACTATCCACAGGTTTCTTCTGGTTCTCTCTGTTTCAACATGTCTCAAAACATAATTAATAAGCTAAAAGATTTAATGTGTATTATGGTTTTTTTGTTCTACTATTGTTGGTTTAGTGATCATGAAGGTGGAAATGTTAGTGTTCACGCTGGTCACCTGGTATGTGTTGCTACATTATCTTGCCATCAAGTGAATTTTGTTTTGGTCTTGATGCATGATAGTGTTCCACTTTTAGTTTGTACATATATCAGATGTTTTGAATTTATACATTTCTGATGGTTCTGTTTTTGGCTTTTGATATTTCTTTATTAAGGTTGGGAGTGCACTTTCGGATCCATATCTTTCATTTGCAGCTGCGTTAAATGGTTTAGCTGGGCCACTCCATGGTTTAGCAAATCAGGTACCCATCTTAATATCTTATATATCTCCTAAATGATAATTCTCTTGTTCAAACCAACAAGTGTATGTAACAGGGTTCCAAGAATGACTCTTGTAAGCTGCTAAATTTATAATGTTCAACTAAGAATTTTGAAATCTTAGTCTGTTTTCTTGTCTTTTGTTTTTCCCATGGTCTTGTTGAAGGAAGTTTTGTTGTGGATCAAATCAGTTGTCGAAGAATGTGGAGAAACTATTTCAAAGGAACAGCTGAAAGATTATGTTTGGAAAACGTTAAACAGTGGCAAGGTAAATTAATTCTGCTCTGCTTAGCCTTTTGAAGCTATTGTTTAGCTAACATGCTCTGACTTGAAAGAATTAGACTGTTTGTTTTGATTTTGTGGTTTGCCTGTGAATGTTGCCAGGAAACTTTAAATAAACATATATTTTGCAGGTTGTTCCAGGATATGGCCACGGTGTTTTGCGTAAAACGGATCCAAGATATGTATGCCAAAGAGAGTTTGCCTTGAAACATTTACCTGATGATCCTCTTTTTCAGCTGGTGAGTTTTTTTCCCCTAATCTTATGTGTTGCTCTTAAATTTGTACTGGCTCACAAATCATTCAACTCGATAGGTCTCAAAGCTTTATGAAGTGGTGCCTCCTATTCTAACTGAGCTGGGAAAGGTATTATTAACATTATCATTCATGTGCTACCAGATTTCTGATTTTCTTATGAATCTTGGAATCGCTGTTGCAGGTCAAGAACCCGTGGCCTAACGTTGATGCTCATAGCGGAGTGCTACTGAACTACTATGGTCTAACCGAAGCAAGGTACGAATTCCATCGTTATCACTTAAGTGTGACTAACATTGGACCTTCTTTTGCTGAATCTTGGTTGTAATAGAGTGGCATTTCTTTCAAATTTAGATACTACACTGTGCTTTTTGGCGTCTCAAGGAGTCTCGGCATCTGCTCACAGGTACACACAGACATACATTCTCGCTGTCGACAATTCTCTTTTAATACAGATATCCATGGAAATAAACTCACACTCATTATTATGATGCTGTTTTCTCTTTCCCGTTTCAGCTGATATGGGATCGGGCTCTTGGACTGCCACTAGAGCGGCCAAAGAGTGTAAACATGGAGTGGCTCGATAACTTTATGCGCTTGAAACGCTAAGTTGATCCCTGACTGTGGTTGGTCAAGGTTCTCTCTTTTATGAAACCAGCCATCTCTTCCATTTGAATGTGGTATCTTTTGCCACTTTTAGAGAAACAAACGAGTTTGAATCTAAATTTTTCTCTTCAGAGTTTTCATTTTGGTTCTTCCGCTAAAAACAACAATGGCAAAGTAGTAAAGTAAAGGTCTTTCTCAAATTGAGACACCGTAATATTTATCCTTGACTTTTATGTAGACAAGTCAACCTACCTACTCGTCCGTTCAAGCCATCCATTGATTTGTTTTGATTGGTCCTCAATGAACTATCGCATACAACGCAGAGTAAACATAAGAGGATTATGGGAGTCGCTGGATCCTGCTACCGACTTGTTAGAAACCAAGAGAAGAGGTTTCTACGACATGGAACTGATTGTTGGAACACATCCTAGTCCTCTTCGTCATGGTCAGTCCAGTGGGCAGGGGTTCAAGACAAACATACAATTAAGGATGGTCATCCTTAAACAACCAAAATCATGTCGAGAAAGGAACTTGACCTCCTTGACGCTTACGGCATCCTCTTCTCTCGAAGACACAGAGTCTTGACATGACCGTGCAAGGATGACTAGTCTAGACACCTCCTATAGTCATCCTCCTAGTAAAAGCAATACGAGATTCTTGGTTTCAATATGAGTTCAATACTTCCATGTTAAGGCTCAGGACTTGATTCGTCATCTTTTGCGCTGGAGTCAATCCGTCCACGTTTTTTAGGCTTCTTTGACCCGTCTCGCCTTGCAAGTGCAAGGGTTGGTCTCACGAGTTTCTTATTCTTGTAAAGTTTATCAAAATAATATCCTTTCACATACCCTTTTATCTTTTGCGTGTGAATGTGAACTATAAAGTATTTCATTAATTTAATGATAGGTTTAACTTTAAAAGTTTTAAAAATCATGTCATCAACCCCATCAAGACCTGTCTGTAACTCTGTATCACACAAACAAACGTTCGTGTATGAATGTACTAAATGCGAATATTTGATTCATAGACCTTTTTAATAATATTTTACTATTATTTTTGTAGGTGACCTCACCTGGGTCCAAATCTCCCCCCAGATAAGGCCCATATATGACTCATAAGATAAGGCCCATGTCTTATTGAAACGGATAAATTCCATGCCCAAACCTCACACTTACAAACATCGATATAAAACGAACATTCCATTTCTAGTAACCCATGAAGGGCATTTCTGTAATATATTTTCGACCTTGCTCCCCTCCGTAGACGGTTGTTGCACACGAAGCGAGGTTTGGGTTGACCCGACCCGACCCGTAAATATAAATATAAACACACGGAATGGGTAAAAAAGCAAAGGCGAAAAATCTAGTACGTAGGTCTATATCATGATTCATTTTCCATATGAAGTGGAGAAATATTAGCGAACAAGACCTAAAACAACTTAATCATATAGTTTTCATATTTCAAAAAAGGCTTCAAAATACGAATCAAAAGTGATAAGAGAAAAAGAAAAAAATTAAAAAAAAATTAAAAAAATAAAAGAAAATCCCTAAAAACTGCGAGCGAGCGAGCGTGTTGTTGTTATAGAGAGGAGGAAGAAGAACAAGAAACAGTGATATCGAACGGCATGAACGACGACGACGATACTAACAATATTAACAGTTGTAGTGGATTTGATAACAATCGTATCGGAGACGGAGACGATAACTGTAATATCAATCAGATCAGTCAAGTATGGGGAACGTGGGAGGAGTTGGTGTTAACATGCGCCGTTAAGCGTCATGCTTTTACCGATTGGGACTCCGTCGCTAAAGATGTTCAGTCTCGTTCCCGGAATTCTCTCATCGCCTCCGCCATCAATTGCAGGCTTAGGTATCAAGATCTCAAACGTAGGTTCGAAGATTCCGTCGACGGCGGTGAAGGAAACAGAGAAGCAGCGGTGGTGGCGGCGGCGGCGGAGGATGATGAAGTCGGTGAAATACCTTGGCTCGACCAGTTACGGAGTCTTCATGTTGCAGAGCTCCGGCGAGAGGTTCAACGACGTGACGACTCTATATTGTACGGAGAAGTCTCTATTTCTCCGCCGCTGGATCTGATTTTTTTTCTTTTTTCTTTTTAATATTTTACGATTTTTAAACTTTTTTTTGTTGTTGTTATTTTGATTAGGTCGCTTCAGTTAAAAGTTAAGAAATTAGAGGAGGAGGAGAAAGACGGAGATGATGGAGACAATAAACCAGATCTGGGAAACGACGAAACTAAACCGGCGAAGCTTAACCGGGAAACGACGGAGTCTGACCGGGACGACAATAGGTCGATGAACGAGTCCAACTCTACAGCCTCCGTCGATAAAGTCGCCGATCACGACGGTGATAAAAGGGTTGAGGCTTATTCAGATCCCGATCCGGTTAACAAGGCGGCGGCGCCGAAGGAGGAGGAGGAAGAAAAAACGGTTAGTAAAAGATCGGAAATGAGCAACTCGGGAGAGTTGGATGAATCGGGAACGTCCACTGGTCATGGAAAGAGGAAAGGACAGAAGAAGTACAGAAGCGGCGGAGGTGGCGGTGAGATCAAATCGGCCGGCTATAAATCACAGCCGTTGATAGATACCATTAAGCTGATCCGGTCTCATCCTCGTGGTTCCGTGTTCGAATCCCGTCTTAGGAGCCAGGTTAGCATTTTCTTAATTTCCTCGATTTTAAAAAGATATATTTTGGTAATAAGGATTACAAGTTAAAACACATAATTACTTTTTTCTTATAATTAAACGTATAATTACAAATTTTTCCCAACGTTTTGTTTGTTTGTCGTCGTTTTCCAACGTTATGTTATCTAATTTGAAACATTGCGTAATAACTATAAACTATTGCTTTTTTTTACAACAATTATGCTAGCCTGGAAATTTTCATAATAAATGTTATGTATTACTATTGCATAGTATTAATACTGTAATATTGCTTTCTTAATAAGACTTATAATAGAGTATTTAGAAGATAATTTTACTCTAAAAGAAGTATCTACATTATACGTAGCATATATTTAGGCCTATATATAGTCAAACCTAATGTGTTTTTTTTATACTCCAGCTAAAATGTATGTTTCTTTTTTTTTGTTCAACAAAATGTATGTTTCTTTTGGTAGGAACTTGTTAACTTATTTCTAGCCAAAAACTTATTTTGTTTCAAGTAAGAAAGAATGATTGGCTATGCATTAGTTTAAACTCTCATTATATCTTTCTATGTTTTTGATCTTTTGGCAGCATTATTTTTCTATATGTTTTAATGTAAATAATTTTTGTTAAACTTTTTTCTCCTTCTTCCCCCTAAAGAATTTTCAAGGACGACCAATAATATTTTGTTAAATTTATCCACACATTGTCCAATTTGGTAGGGACCACTCCGTCTAAAAAAAAAAATTGATAAGAACTTTCACTTTTTTTTTTCGATCATCACCTTTTCCACATTTTATAATTACGCTTTATTGGTTCTTATTGTTATAGTATGAAATAATTCTTCATATGGTAGTAAATATCTCGTTTATATATACCGTATCGATGTTTTCGTGTGTATTTGATCTTTAAATGTTAGTACTTAAAATTGGGATCCCTTATTTTGACTTTATTCGTTGTTACTTGTTACAAAAATACTGAAATTTTTCGTCCAACAGAGAAATTTGTTTTCCTACTTTCACCCATTTACCATTTTGGACACCTGGCAGCATCCCGTTGAAGCATGACTTTGTCGTGTCTTTCAAGATTTGGTCAACATATTGACTTTTCCAGCCGCTTTCTTTAAGCTAGACAGTTTTTGGGCTTTAGATGGCCTTCTGGAAGCCTATTGCGTAAGGTGGTCTCATACTTTTCATCTCTGTTATGTCGCAGGAGACAAAGGATTACAAGAGGGTTATAAGGCAGCATTTGGACATCAAGACAATAGAGAAGAAGTTGGAGAAAGGATCTTACCTTTCTTCAAGTCTCTCTTTTTACAGAGACCTCAAGCTTCTCTTCACAAACGCCATTGTCTTCTTTCCTCCATCTTCCTCCGAATCCTTGGCTGCACAAGAGCTAAGATCCCTCGTCTCTAACGAAATTAAGAAACGAACCGGAATATTGGGTCACGGTGTCATCAAATCCGAGGCTGGATCGTCGGTTTCTAGACAAAAATCCCCTGTTCTTCCTCTGGTTGCCTGTAAGAAGAACAGTTCATCTTCGAAAAAGACGTCTCCTTCATCTAGCTTAAAAGAAAAATATGAGAAGAAATCTCAGGAAGTTTCAGAGGAGAAGACTGTGACTACTACAACTAGTGCAAGAAGCTCTAGGAGAACGACTAAAGAGATTGCTGTTGTTGCCAAAGATACTAAAATAGGAAGAGCCAAGATTAATAATAATAAACAAAAGGTTACGAAAACAGATTCGTCGAGTGATGATGATGATGAGAAAGAAGAGACTCCTAAAACAGAGAAGAAGACAATAGCGATACCATCGGATAAGAAGAAGAGTGTGGCTGATTTCTTGAAGAGAATAAAGAAGAACTCTCCACAGAAAGGAAAAGAAACAGCAAGTAAAAATCAGAAGAAGAGCGATGGAAACATAAAGAAAGAAAACGATCCTCCGAAGAAGAACGACGGAAATGTTAAGAAAGAGAACAGTAAAGCAAAACCAAGGGAGTTGAGGAGTAACAGTACGGGTAAAAAGAAGGCTGAGGTAGAGAACAATAATAGTAAGAGTTCATCGAAACGAAAACAACCGAAAGAAACAACAGAGGCTACAGGAAAACGAGGTAGGGAGTCTGGAAAAGACAGTAAACAGCCAAAGAAAAGAACCAGAAGATGAAACTGAAATTCGTATGTGGTTAGGTATTTGTACATTTGATGTGCCAAAAAGTATTATATTCATCATCTATTATATTAAAGCACAAGTCAAAACGTTTCACATTCAATCTCAGCAAAATTTTACCGTTTTGCCATTAATGAAAAATGCCCCTCACGTTGAAATATTTTGCTTGTGGACGTAAATTGTCCTATTTTTCACATTAAAAATAAATCAAAAAAATCGACAGAAAAAATCAATTTACACAAAAAGTTATTTGCAAAACTAGAATTTGTAAGATCAATCCCTCAAATTTCTATATGATTCTCTTATACGTTTAATTGGATTTTAGATGACAAAAATATGGCATGACCTAATCGAATTTTAACAAATTAATGGGCTTAGATAGTCTAAAGATCGACGTTAAAATAATAAATGGGTTTCTATATGGAAAAAGGCCTGATGACAATACACCTCTTTACTGAAAACCCTAATAATACAAAAACCCTAAAAAGTTAGGTCTTCTACATCTATAAATACAATGATATCATTTGTTTAGACCATAACCAAAAAAAAACAAAAAACAAAATCTCTCTTTTCTTGAATTTTTGTGATTATTTGTCGTGTTCTCAAATTTATATTTATATTTCGATCTTGCTGTTTTTAATGTTCTATCGACTAATCCTTTTTAAATTTCTTGTTCGTATAGTGGTATCTTGGAGAGCAAGATCCACAAATCATGAAGCTTTCGTAGTTGTTAGTTCGTTCTTTAATAAAGGTAAAATATATTGTCCTTTTTTAGATTTAGTTTTGATATATAATTCTTTAATGCTCTCAATCTTATAATTGTATTCGACTGATCATTTTTATTCTTCCTGTACGTATAGTGGTTTCTTGGAAAGCAATATCTACTAATCATGAAGCTTTGGTAGTTGTTGGTTAGTCCTTTAATAACCGTATATTATTTTGTGATTTTAGGTTGAGTTTGATATATAATTCTTTAATGTTCTCAAATTTATAATTGTATTCGACTGATCCTTTTTATTTTTCCTGATCGTATAGTGGTTTCTTGGAGAACAAGATCCACAAATCATAAAGCTTTGATAGTTGTTGGTTCGTCTTTTTATAAAGGTATAATATATTTTAATTTTTTAGGTTGAATTTTGATATATATAATTATTTAATGATCTCATATCTATTTATAATTGTATCCTGATCATATAATACCACAGTTCATACTGATCCTATTTGTTTACTGATCATGCAGAGATTTATATGGAAGCAAGATTCATAAATCATAAAACTTTGTTTGTTCTTGGTTGGCCTTTTAAAATATGTATAATATCGTTCTTTATGATTCTAAATAATTTTGTGTACCTATTTGTAACGTGGTTTCATATCTAATCATATAATATTAATAACTATTTGACCTAAGTTTCATGGATCAGATGTATCAATCTACAAATTTGTTTCTACTCAATATCAGGTATTATTACAAGAACCAGATTTTTATGTCGATCGTCTTCTTTCAAGACTTAATTAATTAAAAAACATCTTTATTCTTGGAATACTATATTGCAGGAAAACTAGAATTGTTAATAAGGATGATCTAGATAATGATGATACGATTTCTTCGAAGATTACAAGAAATATGTTCTCGGATTGGATTACTAATAATACACAAGCTGATCAAGCCAAAGAAATCACCTATGCTGAAATTCTAAAATCATACTGGTGTGATAAAAAGATGATATGGAAGAGAAAATCAAGGAGAAGACAATTTTCATCACCCTATAATATTCCAATAATATTTGTTTCTTTAATTTAATTTGCATTCTATAGGATGTAACAATAATCTAATTATAAATAAATTATTTTTTGATCTTTTAGACTATACAACTTCTATGAGAATATAGAGTTTGGATTTGTGAAATATCTCATAAAACTACCTATTAATAAAGATATGCTTTTAGAACAAATAGTATATATCGTAGATTTATAAAATTCCTTAAATTTAAAACGTAAAATGTAACAATATTTTGATGTATATTCTTTATTTGTAAAAGCCATATACGCAAAATGAATAGTTACCGATTTATAAAATTTACAAATTTGAGAATATTGAAAATGGAAAAAATCATTGTTTGGGACATAAAACTAACATAAATAACTGATATATAAATGTTTGAATGGATGTTTAACTGTATGAGCATATTTATTATAGTTTTAAAGTGATAAAGAAGGAAATAAAAATATTTGAATTATCTTAAAAAATGTAAAAATATGATATTTAGTAGATTTTGTATAATCGGAAAATAATAGTATAAGTAAGTATTGTTTAAATAAGTAAATTAACATCTTAATCATTGTTTGGGACATTAAAACTAACATAAATAACTGATATATAAATGTTGGAATGGATAATTAACTGTATTAGCATATTTATTATAGATTTAAAGTGATAAAGATTGAAATAAAAATATTGGGGTCATCTTTAAAAGTATAACATAGATGATATTTAGTAGATTTTGTATGATCGAAAAATAATAGTATAAATAAGTATTGTTTAAATAAGTAAATGAACATATAGAAGAAATATTTACGGAAAATATCTAGACATAACTACTATTATAAATATGAAAATTAATTTAATAATTTAAATTTATGTATTAAAAAATTAAGCCATCTCTAAGTTTGTATATATAGACGCATGTCAGAGCTTATAACCGATATCCAAAACTCGGAAATATTCCAAGGTTCTTAGAACTTCCCCTTATTTCGTATGTTTTATATTTGATTTTAATTACTGAAATCGTATAATGCAGGTTATATTGTGGTCATGAATAATACGGTTGATCGTGTTTCATGTTAGAATCCTTCAAAATATGAATGGAAGATCCATGTTAGAATCTTGACTTTATGGGAAGAAAAAACCGTCCGACTTGGTTCAACCCTAGAGATGGTTTTGACTGATAATCAGGTTTGTTGAATGTTTAAATTCGTAAATAATTACATGATTTTATGAATATGATACTATCGTATGAGACCACGGTTGAAATTAATAAGCTAATAATATGATAACTTTTTTTAATTTAATAGGGTAATAAGATCCAGTGTAGCTTTCGTGGCGATGTATATGACAAATTTGTGTCCAAATTTAATGTTGGTGATTGGGTTGGGATTGAAAATTTTAAAGTTGCAGACCAATATGGGTCATGCAGAGCTACAACCCATCGATACAAGATTATTATTTTGTATAAGACCAAAATTATTAAGGGTTCGATTGTTGGAGGTGAAGAATACTTTGATTTCATCGATTATAGTCTAATTAAAAGTGGCTATTATTGTGATGATTACTTGGTCGGTATGTTACATCCTCTCTATATTTAAAAATATATCCGTGATTGACTTATATTGTATTATACATGATTTTGATATGAAATTATGTCTTACATTTGAAGATGTCATTGGAGAAGTAACCAATGTTGGAATATTAGATACTTGGAATCATAAACAAAACTCGATGGTTCCGAATAACGGCAACAAGTATGCGCTTAGATCACAAAGTGATAGTATTCGTCGATTGTTAAAGATGTGTTGCCGAGATCCATTGGACAAGAACGTGGACTATTCCAATGATACTAGTTCGGATGATAGCGATTCTGATGGATCTGAATATGATGACGATGATGGAGGCAATACTGAATCTGATGATGATTGTTTTCAAGAAGAAGAAGATTACAAAGATGAAGGCTCTTATGAAATAATGGATGAAGAGACCAATGATAGTGAAGTCGAATATGAGGAAGACATTGATGATACTGTAGACGATGAATATGAAACTGAATCATGTGAAGATGCTGAAACTGAAGTAGAAGATCGTGAGAAGCAGGTTTATTTACCGAAAGAGAACGAAACACAAGAGTACTCCATGTACCTTAGAATTTCTTTCGAGCTTCGTGACTCCGGGTATTTGGATTTAAACATATTAAATTATAGCACCAGGAGGAATATTTAAACATTTAAACATATAAACGTTCTTGATTATTGTTTTAGTAATACGCTTTTGACGTGTGAGTTAATCGGAATAGTGGCTGGGAAGTTCTATGAGGCTTACAAAGATTCCATAGGTGAAAATCTCATTTGTGTTATTCGATGGGGTGTAATTGATGTATTCCAAGGTACAGACGATCTATCCATTCGTTAGAATTTTAATATTTTTTGATTTTTTAATAATACTTTACTAATCTTAATTCTATTCCAAATGTATTGTAGGTAGGAGGACTGTATCCAACACTATATGCACGCAAATTAGACTTAACCCTGACATTCTAGAAGTTGAAACATTTAGACGTTCGTAAGTTACCCTATTTTGTTAGTTTATTACATAATTATTTCAAATATAGTCTCTTAATGTATGATATGTGTTGTAGGAACTCTAGGAAGAGAGCACATACAAAAAAATGATGGGGACCATGAGCATGCGTTTTCTATACGCCTACATCTAGATGTTTTCAGTTACATTTACAATTATTTCAGTTACTTACCTTTACTATTATTGTTATTTTGGACTTTCATAATAATTTTACTTATGCATGAAATTATTATATTTTACGCAATAAATTAATACTTAAATTTATAGTCTTAAATTACCAATAGCTTTGAAACTGTTGTTCAACTCAAATGGGCTTTACCTCATGAGACACTAATATGAAAGGATTCGCGACTCTCCGTACATATATTTAAGCACTATTTGTCTCCACTACATGTTGAGTTTTTTTATCTTTCGTCGCCTCTTCTTAACAATAGTCGTCCTCTAAGTTTTTTTACCAAGTGATTATCATCCGCATCTTTCAAGTAAGTTCTCTAAGGTTTTTTTTTACTGTCGTTAATTCAATTTTTTCCTTACGAGAATTCTGATTTCAAATTTAATAGTTTCGATTTTTGTCATGGATGGTGAATGTTCTAGAAAACGCAAAGAACTCATGTCCGATTATGAATGGGTTGACGAAGCAATTGTCAAAGTTACAAAGGCGTTTCAAAAATCTAGAGATGTCTCTCAAAAGGAGACGGCGAAACGTTTCACCGCCATTCTTGATATAGTAAAAGAACATATGAAGAAGAAAGAAGAATCAACCGAACTCACGTGTCAGCTTGAAACAATTGATGCTCAACTCTCACTAATTGATGATATCTTAGGTGGACACATCGATTTGATTGAGGAGCATAAGAGACTTGAAGAAGTTAGAGTAGTTATTGAGAAAGATGTAGAAGATTGTGTTGTGCCTAATATTGATTGGGATAAACTTCGTATCCCATTTAGTGGTTAACAATCTTTGTAATTTCAGAATAACATTATCCTCGAATAAAATTACTATAATCATTATATTTAAATTCAAGGAAAATTTCTATAATATTCGTAAATTTAATTTGTATACTATCAAAGATATTCACTCTTGATCTCATACGATAATATTAGCATTCTGAAAAAGATTGAATTATACTTTTTAATAATATATGTTAATTTTAAAAAAAAATATATTCATGATAATTTCTATAAAACCATAAAATAAAGATGGATACTAACCAATTTCGTAAGTTATCTCTTGTGATAATGTTAATTTTCCAGAAATAAGGTTAAATGAATATTCTAACCAAGATATTGTATGTCGATTTAGTATATATATATGTATTCAACAGATGCTTCCTATTCTAAAGAAAAAAAAGAAGTATAAGAAAACTGAAAATATGAACACTAATTCGTATTCTTGTGTTTATCTTGCTGACTTAGAACCTTCTCTCATTCAAAGAAGAATAAAGGTTAAGATTGTTAGAAGATTTGTTTGCAATGATGCATTAAACGAGGTGGTTGAGTTTGTATTAGCGGATGATAAGGTAATATATATGCATATACTTGTAATCATATCCATACTCGAATCTTATTTAATTTGATATTCTTTTTATAGGGTTCAAAGATACATGGAACTTTCGACCAGGGTTTGGTCCAACGCTTCGAACCGGTATTTACTGAAGCAAATTGGATCATTATTTCTAATTTTGATATAACACCAACTGTTGGGGATTTTAGACTTACAACACATAAATTTAAAATTCTATCAAACATCATGACTTCGGCACAAATGATATCTTCTTTGAATGAAAAAGATTATTTTTCTTTCGTATCTTTCATAGACGTTGTTCCAGGCTCTGTAAATTCGAATATGTGTCTTGGTAAGTAGTAAATCCATTATTTGAGTTGTCATATAAAAAGTAAATATATAAAATATGTGTTACTGATCAGAATATATTCATTCTGATTTTTAGATTTGATTGGTCGTCTTGTGCATGTTGAAAGCTCCGCATACGTCTCAGACAACAATGTCCAACATCAACTTTTATTTGAGATTGAAAACAAAGAGTGAGTTTTGTATACAATACTAATAGAATTTTTGTTTACTTATTTTATTATAAAAACTAACTTCTTCGTCTTCAAGTGGTATACGTTTGAGATGCCATTTGCAACTAGGTTACTTTGAACATTTTTATGATGGTTTCCGGGAAATTGAAGACAAGACGACATTATTATACACATCGTCAGATTTGGTGTCATTGTTAATGTCGAAGGTAAGAGTTTAATCTAAACAATTACGGCAATCTTTGATAAAATATATGCTTATCTTTTATTATGTTTTTTAGGTCATACAATGATAACTACCTCATGCAACTGTACACGAATTCTATTCAACTATCCATGTCTTGTAGTTTCGGAAAAGGAAAACAGTTTCCATGAGAGAATTTTATGCTTTCCGAATATTTGAAAGATATCAAGAGTCTTCAGCGATTGTAATGTCGGGAAAATTATATCAGCAATTTTTGGTAGACGCGTTCACAACCATAGAATCTAACATATTGAATTTTATTTGGCTGAACCAAAACAAACTCCGGGCGGAAAGAATCGATAAAATAGTTGAAGTTGTTAACCAAGGAAACGAAGATCTTGCAGAACACGGTAAAAGAATCTATATCCCTTCATCGTTTACAGGTGGGAAACGTTATACGATGCAGCATTATTTAGATGTGATGGCTACTTGCAAATACTATGGTTTTCCTGATATTTTCATAACGATAACTTGTAACCCCAAGTGGCCCGAAGTTGTTCGTTATTTAACAAGGCATCGTCTTAAGAAAGAGGATAGACCAGATATATGCTGTCAAGTCTTTAAGATGAAGTTAGATAGACTAATGGAACAAGTGACTAAAGAAAAAACTTTTGGTGTTGTAAATTCTGGTATGTTTCATATTAATAATATAGATTGAATTTTCTATCTGTTGACGTGTTAAAACCCTAATTTATTAACAATGCCTTTGTATGTGTGTGTGTGCAGCTATGTATACAATATAATTCCAGAAGAGAGGTCTACCTCATGCACACATGATCTTATTCCTGCATCCAGACTATAAAATACGTACACCAGAAGACATTGATCGATTCATAAGCGCTGAGATTCCTGATAAAGAACTGGATAAATATTTATATGAAGTTGTTTCTGATGTTATGATTTATGGACCTTGTGGTATTCATCACCGAGAAAATGTTTGCATGAATAATGGTAAGTGCACTAAGTTTTTTCCAAAACCATTCATGGAAAAAACTGTCGTCGACGACGCTGGTTATCCAATATACAAACGGAGACAAGACGGAAGATTTGTGCATAAAAGAGGTTTTGATTGTGATAACAGCTTTGTTATTCCGTACAACCGGGATTTGTCCATACGTTATCGTGCTCATATTAATGTTGAGTGGTGTAATCAGTCACGCTCAGTGAAATATCTTTTCAAGTACATCACCAAAGGGCCGGATTACATTAGAGCTACTGTAGGAGAGGAGGATGAGCATAATGAGATCAAGAAATATTATAGCTGCAGGTATGTATATTTATATTTTTTTAAAAAATGTAAGACAAATTTGAAAATGTAAGACAAAAATGTAAGACAAATTTAAAAATGTAAAATATTTTTTATTTTTATTAGATATGTCTCCGCATGTGAAGCAACTTGGCGAATATTGGCTTTTCCGATTTGTTATCGTACTACACCCGTAGAAAAACTTCTGTTTCATCTTCCTGGACAGGAATTGGTTGTTTACAACGAAGATGATCGCAGATGTTATGAAGCGTTCTGCCAGAGGATCCAAATTGTTGGCTTGGATGGAATGCAGTAAAAAATACCCAAAAGGTAGAAGTCTCACTTATGCTGAATTTCCTAACATGTTTGTGTGGGTTAAGAGTAAAAGAATCTGGCAACCAAGATCTAAGAAAAGAAAGAGTTTTGCAGTAGGTAGAGTTACTTATGTACCACCCTCTATAGGGCAGGCCTATTACTTGAGAGTTCTACTTAATACTGTCCCAGAAGCCACAAGTTTTGAATTTTTGAAGACGGTTAAAGGTAAACTGTACGAAGAATTTAAAGATGCCTGTTTTGCATTGGGATTATTGGATGACGACAAAGAATATATTTTAGCTATAAAAGAAGCAAATACATGGTGTTTTGGACCTTTTCTAAGGAAGTTGTTTGCCATTTTATTGCTTTCAAAAAGTGTTTCAGTGCCTCTCGATCTCTGGGTCGCTAGGAAGGATATATTGTGTGAAGATATTTTATATTTGCAAAGGAACCGTACGTAACAACCAAGGTACATATATAGTTATTTTTATAAATGTATAAAAATAATATAAAGATATACTAATGTAACAATGTTCACGTTTATTATTCATAAAAAAATATGTCAACTAAAATCAACCTACTTTATAATGCAGGTCTAATGTTAAGTCAGGAACAGATAACAAACCTATGTCTAGCTGAGATTGAAATGATTATGCGGTTTAATGGAAGCTCTTTGTCAACTATTGTGAATATGCCTAAACCAGATGGATCTGTGGTGGATAATAATGAGAATAGGCTTCTCATAGATGAGAGAAACTTCAAACGTGATGAACAAGTAAAGAATTACGACAGGTTATTACGTATGGCAAACGATGAGCAAAAAAGCGTATATTTAGAAATTATTAATGTTGTGAATCGAAACAAGGGAGGTATGTTTTTTGTTCATGGATTTGGTGGTACTGGAAAAACATTCTTATGGAGTATTCTTGGTGCTGATATTCGTTCTAGGGGTGATATTGTTCTTAATGTTGCGTCAAGTGGTATAGCTGTTTTGTTTATGGAAGGTGGTCGGACAGCACATTCTAGATTTTGTATACCCATCCATGTGGACGAATATACAACGTGTTCGATAGATGTCAATTCTCACCTTGCCGAGTTAATTAGAGAAGCAAGACTCATTATATGGGATGAGGCTCCAATGATGAACAAATATTGTTTCGAAACATTGGATAGGAGTTTGCGAGATATTATGAAGTATGATCGTGTTTTTGGAGGTAAGGTTTTTGTTTTGGGGGGTGATTTTAGACAGATTCTACCGGTTGTGCCAGAAGCTGGTAGAGTTGGTATAGTTTTAGCCTCCATAAACTCATCCTTGCTTTGGAATAGTTGTAAAGTACTTCAGCTTACACAAAATATGAGACTCCGTAAGGCTCAAAACAGTAGCGATGCAAATGATCTCTCTACGTTTTCAAAATGGCTTCTCGATATTGGGGATGGCAAAATCAACGAGCCTAACAATGGTGAGGTAGAAATAGACATACCCAAGGATTTATTGATTACAGAATGTGATAATCCTATACAAGCTATTGTTAAAGAGATATACGGTACATCGTTTGCAACAAGGACCGATGCAAAATTCTTTTGCGAAAGAGCTATTCTGAGTCCAAGGAATGATGATGTCAATAAGATAAATCAATATATGCTCTCTCAAATTCCAGGTATATATATAGTATTTTTTTCATTTTTATTTTAAATTCCAGTGTAAATGGATTCTCATTTTAATTTTTTATAATTAGGGGAAGAGAGACAATATTTGAGTTCAGATAGTGTCGAGACTTCTGATACAAGTGCTTACGACGATATAATCTACACTCAGGAATTCTTAAACAGTATTCAAGTTTCTGGATTACCTAACCATGTTCTGACATTGAAAAAGGGAGCACCTATCATGTTGCTTAGGAATATTGATCCTAAGGGAGGTTTATGCAATGGAACGAGGTTGATTGTCACGCAAATGGCTAATCATTTTATCGAAGCAAGGATTGTAACAGGTAAAAAAAACGTCAATGATAGAGTTCTTATTCCTAGGATGTTTGACTCGCCACCGGATGCAAAGTTTCCCTTTCGTATGAGACGTCGTCAGTTTCCCGTTGCTCTTGCATTTGCGATCACTATAAACAAAAGCCAAGGTCAGACGTTGGAACAAGTTGGATTGTATCTACCCAAGCCCGTATTTACGCATGGATAACTATACGTTTCATTTTCTAGAGTAACAAGCAGAAAAGACTTGAAGATTTTGATTACATATGAAGAAGGAAAATCTCAGAACAAAACCCTTAATGTGGTTTTCAAAGAAGTCTTTCAAAATATATGATTTCCTTTTAAGCATCTAATATCTACTATAATGTTTCATTTCATACTATTGTCATCCGATATTCAGTTTTTTTCCCTTAATAATAGTACCTTTATCATATCAATATCTAAGTCTTAAGTTTTTTAAAATGAAAACATGAAAATATCTTCAATAAGTTAACATCTTCGAGTGTGACAACCCTTATATTAAACTGTATTTGTTTATATAATATTAGAATTTTTAATAAACAAACAACGTTTAGTCGTGACTCTTTGTATTCCTACAAATCAAAAACCCCCTTTTTTATATAACAGAGAAGAATCAAGAATAAACCTAATTTGAGAAAACTATGAGGTTCGATTATATTGCTGATCTACTGCCCGGAAGAACTAATTGGTGTGTAAACGCCAAGGTCTTACATTCTTAGAAAGTCAGAGAGTTCGTTACCAAACGAGTTCTGCTTCTTGTGGATGAACAGGTTAGTGTCGTTAGTTAAATTGATTTTATTGAAATCTGATGTTCTAATAGTTATTGTATATAACATCTCTTACACAATTGTTGAAAAACTGTGAAGGGAGACACAATTGAAGCTCCTTATTTACCTGATACACTCACTAATATCCCGAAATATATTGACGATGGTGAGTGGTACAGTATTAGAAATTTCAAAGTGATCAATCCAACCATGGAGGAAAGGAATACTCATCATCCCTATCAGATTAAATTTACGGGTGAAACCAAGATAAGGCTGCTCGAATCATTGAGTCCTAAAAACTACTTTCGGTTTGTGGATTTGGATGATATAAAACGTGGAAGAATAGATCATCACATCTCTTTCTGTAAGAATTTCTTAAATAGATTTTATTTTATTTTGTAACAATCCGTCAATGTAGTTAATGGGTATCTTTGTGTTCAGAAAACTAGATTCTTTTTAGGATTTATGTAATTTTGTGTAATGGTGCTTCGTAAAAAAAACGATCAACACTTTACCAAAAATAGTTTAGAAACACTATGTAAACCTAAATTATTTCTTTTTCCCTTATTATATGTTTGTGCGTGTATAATGGATGTGGAAGATAGAAGGAAACCTGCGAGTATCATTGATAATGATGAAGTTGTTCTCATATTGTTGAATGGCAGGTAAAAGTTATTAACTCTACCTTTATGACTCTTATGTTTTAATGATGTCTTGGTTGAAATTTAAATTGATTTGATAAACATGTAGATGTGAAACTGTGAAGTGTTGTCTCAAAGAAAAATACGCATTCCAATTCATGACCATATGGCAATCGAGCGGGTGCCATCTCATTTACAAATCCGAACTTGTGTTCTGTGTAATGCGGTTTATGAGGGTTGGAGAATATGAAGGTATGTTACATAAGTTTTTCATATAAGGTATTCAATGAATTCATCTAAAATTATAAATGTTCATAGGTGCACCATGTCTTGAAAACACTTTGGACTCTTCGAAGATCTTTATAAAACCAGAATTCGAAGGACTAGAGCATCACCAGGCTATGTAAGGTGTATTGAATTATATGAAATCAAGTTCGGTATTATGTTTAAGTAAATTTTCTTAAAACATTTAATATATTTTCAGGACTGAATTTGCTGGACGTTATTACATAAACCATGTGATCAAGCAGCAAAGTGAAAGATCAGGCACTCAAATATAAAGAATGGGGCGTTGGTCGACTAATTTTATATTTTGTAATGTCTATAAAATTTAGTATGTTTGTATTAACCGCTAATTGAAATCCAACTTTGTATTACTCTTATCTTTGGTTTGTAACTAAGATGATACATTATAATATATAATTTTAAACCATTGGCAATTCCTCACCCTTTTAAAAATTTGGAAATTAGTTATTGAATTTCAATATCTATTTTCTACAGTTTAATAGTTTATTATAAAGACTCGGTTAATATTTCACATTGAAAGTATAAAACATTTAACACTTTTTAAAATTATAAACTACTATATTTAAATATGTCAATTATTACATATAAATTTATTAAAGTTACTTATCGTAAGGTTAAAAAACAGTTCTTATTAAAATCTTAATACCGTGTTTTAAGCGCGGGTTCCTCCCTAGTTACTCTTTAATTAACATTAATGTTTTGGAGAGAATTATAGGTCTTGTTAGGTTTTTATTCTCATAGTTACCAGTTTAGTTTTCATTTAACCTGTGGTTTCGTTAGCGGGCGGGTATAATGGCTATAGACATGGTGTTGTCTTCATTTATTTGTTTGCTGTTAATTTGATCAATAGTTCACAAAACCTGAAATCCGGTTTAGACTTCGGAAATAAAAATTCTCGAAAATTAAACTTTCGTAATACAGAGCACTTAAGGCCCGTAGAGTCAATATTTATAATTGTTATTGCCCTTTTCCAATACGGCCGGCCCCTAATAAGTTTAGGCCAGAGGTCATCTTTTGCCAGAGAATATATACTAACTATTACAATCAAATGCAAATACTCAATTAGAGTCTTACTTTGGACCTTAACAGTGCTATCTAGTTAAGACCACTCAAGGAGCTTAGCTTTCAAATGATACTAGACTTATATTTGGCAGTTCTCTCACCAAAAAAGACTCGTCCTTACTTCCTTTGCAAATTAGCAAAGTTGAATGTATTAATTATTCCACCAAGTATATCAATATATTTTCAGATGGAAAAGAAAAAGACGATTATTTTGATGTAAAGTAGAACTAGTTTAGGGTTTGCAAAGTTCTGGTGCATTAACGCTATCAACGTTCTGGTGCATTACATTTCAGTAATACTTGTGTTTCAGTATTGATTTGTGGTATGAGAAGTTTTGTTTCTGTTCTCTTTTTATATGCTCACATAGAAATAGTATCAAATTGAAGATTGTTCTTCTTTGAGTAGTGATACATATGCAATGAATTTTTCAGTAATAATTTGTGACCATTTGAAACTAACTTCTAATGACAAGATTAGACATTATGATAATCACAAAATATCATGATTTTTGAGTATTTATTAAATTTTTGGGACAAATTTTTAATTATCATTTGTGACCATTTGAGACTATAGTTTCGTAATAATAAGATACATAATTAAAACGTTATTTTAAACACGAATTGTGACGATTTAAAGATGTTTTGTTAGTTTGTAATTGAAACAGTTTTGTTACTTTTAGTGTCGTAATTATTGATGACAAAATGGTTACTAATATATTCATTGCAACTCTTGTGACGTTTTTGTTACAAATAAAAATTTGTGACTATTGTATTGCAACCATTAAAAAAACGTCACAAATTTGAGCAATGTTTATATTGTGATTAAATACTTTTTATTATGAATAAATATTTTATAATGACCTACGTAATTAGGACATTCTTTTATAATAGTGTTCGATGATCAGTAGCCCTTCTTCATTTTTGTTGACCAACGCAGAAGATTGTTTCTCTTTGTTGACAATATTATTGTCCATGACCTTGTCTGTTTATAAGTTATAACTTATAACCATATGGATGGATTAAAGACATATTTGGTGAAGCGAGTGACTGCTTTGAGGAGGTCTATGAAGCACAAGCTGCATGCATCTTGACCTGGCTGCATTACTGAGAAAATTTCGAAAGTACCCTCTACCACAGAAACGAAAGTAGCATATATGAAAGTAGAAAATTCCACTTCTGTGCGGCCCAAAAAGATTGCATGTTATGTGTTATGTATAACCACCGCCAACAAATATTATTATTAGGTAGAATCCAAATGTTTTGGGGAAAAAATCCATGAAATATATCCCATTTTATTGGGCATACTCACGAAATATCTAAACTTCTGCAGTTTATTAGGAATAAGACAAGAGGTTGGCAGTGTTCAAAGTTGCTCCACTCGGACTTAGCACCACTTTCCTTGACTGTTCGAGTTTACTATTCAACCACAATATATAGTTCAATATTATACACTCTTAGAGAAATCTGTATATATCACTCCTAATCAATGCTGACATATCACAATCTTTTTGTCATTTTGATGTGTTACTCGCTCTTTATACTGTAGATTAAAATAAGAATCGACATTTTGTCGATCGTTTCTAAAATACAAAAAAAATCTTTCAGTATATATATATATATATATATATATATATATTTTTTTTTTGACAACAATATATATATCAAAATTAGTATATATATATATATATCAACGTATATATGTTGTCTTTCAGTATATATATATCTCAAAATATCTGCTAAATATTTCAAAATTAGTTATGTTAGATCTAATATCATATTCAAATCTCTCTTATCCATGATAATTAATGAGCCGCCTGATGTGTTTATCATTATAAATTTCAGTCGTTATTCATTTCTTCGTAATTTCCTTTAAAACTAGTTCGATCAATTTTCTAATAATAACTTGATATATATGCTCAAAACTCCTTTTAACGTTTTCTCTACTTAAATACTACCTAACCCTGCATGCTTACGCAATTAGAACAACTATAAAAAATGAGTTATTTGTTTTGATACACATACCCTATATAATTTATATAGCTTACCTATACGACCGCTAATTTAACCTACCCTGCATGCTTAAGCAAGTGAGATTATGAAAACAACAAATGAGTTACGTTATTTGTTTTTTCCTAAACTAAGATATATTTATATATATAGATACATAATAGCTTTTTTATCCGATCGTTTAAAAATGTTATTGTTGTTTTTTCAATAAAAATTGCAGCCCCCCTTTTTCCGAAAAAAAAAAATTACATAGCCTTTTTTCAAAATAAAATATAATTACATGCCCTTTATGTGTACGTTTCTTTTTTGTTAAATTGATGTCCTTTAAGTTGGTTGATTAAGGATGTCCTAGTGATGATTAAAGTTTGATACAGTACTATATAACTAATCATAGGCGTTAATATATACATGCATAATTGTACTAGTTATAAAAAGGTACAGAAAATTTTGAAACGGAAGAGTGCATATACTTTTCCCTTTCCCTTCTCGTAGACTTTGGGGAATTATATATAAAAGTTCTCGTTACTTACGATTTACTAGAGAGATGGTGAAAAGATTAATCATTTGCAAATCATGCAATCACAATATTTTTGTTCGGTAAGCCGTAAGCACTTGAAGATGAATACAATGGATTTCTAAGCGAAAAAGCTGTGTAAGTAACGTGATTTTTTAACTATCTATATACTAGTTTGACTCTAATTTTCGGATCAATGAATCAGCTAACATATTTTGCTTAGGTAATTATTAATTTTTGGAAATTATTATTCTTAAAAGTTTTTAAATAATTGCTTTAAAAGCAGTATTCATTAAGAACAAATCCAACGGTACAACTGGACAATCGTTACTCAGAAAAAAAAATATACATATTTTAATTATATGACAATATTTTAATTTTTTATTAAAATTTGACCACTACTAAAGAGACACATGTACATATAGATAAAGAATCGGTTCTCAAATAAGCAATTTGAGTACACTTCTACATTCTTTCTTACTTTTTTAATATTTTTTATTTTCTTTTTTTTATGAGAAATTGGTTGAAAAACGACCACTAAATTTGCTCTAATGAAACCAAAAATTATCCATATTATACATGTACTTACCAAAAATTATCCATATTATATATGTACGCACGTGTAGTTGCTTAGGTAATTATTATTTTTTCTAAAAGAAAACAAAAAGTGATTTTTTTTTTTTTTTATGAGAGTAGGAGTCAACATATATAGGATAGGAAGTTGGTTCAACATCACACATCGCAAGACCACAAAGTGACTATTATTAGTATATTCCATTCTTTTTGCATTGTTGCGAGCAGATTATTTGACCGAAAAAAGAGATGATGAGATAAACGGTCAGGATACCTAGTTGGAGTAGATAGTGTATGGATTTTCCACGTTTCTTCGCATAATTAAATCCATTTGCCTGCCTATATATACCTTCACATGTCTCATCACTTCTCTCACAACTCAGCATTAATCTTTACATTCTTTCATCAAGTACGGAAAAGTAGATTTCTTCCTTCATATATTTTGCAAGAAAATAAAAGAAAAAAAGTAATTTCATTTTCTCGTATTTGAAGAATTAACCAGCTTCATTCGATATTAAGAAAATACCCACAAATCTTCAAATTGGGATCTCATATATCAAAGTTGTGTTACTGATTTTTTTTCTTTCTTTCTTTTTACTAATGATCCACTGGCTCATAATCTTGTGTCTATTTGTATGCAGATTTAGAGAGTTTCTACAAAAGACAGAAAAACTTTAAATCATTTACTACAATGACACAGTAAGTAATCAAAAACTTCAATAAAACGACAAGGTTCCGCAAACATTTTCTGATAATTTTGTGTGCTATAATTAATATAAACAGAAGGATGCATCCTTACTCAAAGGAAAACTCGTTCGGCCGGTCTGATTTTCCGGAGGGTTTCCTCTTCGGTACGGCCTCATCAGCTTACCAATATGAAGGAGCCATAAACGAAGCTTCTCGAGAAGAAAGTGTTTGGGACACATTTGTTCGCAAATATCCAGGTATATATATAAACGTACCTTTTTCTAATATTTAGGTGTAATCATCGAAATAACTCTAATGAAATGAAAATTTTGTAGAGAGAAATTGCTACTCTAACGCTGATCAAGCAATCGATTTCTATAACCATTACAAGGAAGATATCCAAAGAATGAAAGATATTAACATGGATGCTTTCAGATTCTCCATCTCTTGGCCTCGGATTTTCCCCCGTAAGTCCTCAACTCATAAATATAAACCACTATTATCTTGATACCATATTATTCAGTGATTTTTGAAACTAGTCAATAGATTTAATTCTTGTTATTTTCTTCATATTTACAAAAATATAGACGGAAAGAAAAACAAAGGAGTGAACAAAGAAGGAATCCAATTCTATAACGATCTCATCGACGAACTCCTCGCTAACGGTAGTTAATATATCTTGTATTTAAGACCTAATCTTCTTTATTTACATGCATATTCTAACATATTTGATATTTCATATATATATGTATGAACAGGAATCACACCTCTAGCTACTTTATTTCATTGGGATACTCCTCAAGCACTTGAAGATGAATACAATGGATTTCTAAGCGAAAAAGCTGTGTAAGTAACGTGATTTTTAACTATTAACATATATATATATATATATATATATATATATTAGTTTGACATGAATCTAACATATGCATGCATAAACCATCTTTCAGTGATGACTTCAAAGATTTTGCGGCCTTGTGTTTCGAAGAATTTGGGGACCGTGTAAAATTTTGGGTCACACTAAACGAGCCATGGGTCTATAGTATTGGTGGTTACGACACGGGAAGAAAAGCTCCCGGACGTGCCTCCAAATACATGAACGACGCAGCGGTTGCTGGAGAATCTGGCCTCGAGGTTTACACTGTTAGTCACAATCTACTTCTGGCTCACGCCGAAGCCGTTGAAGTCTTCAGGAACAATTCAAAAGTACGGAAAGAAAAAAAAGTTGATTTTTTTTTTTATAAGCACCTCATAACTCTTTGTGGACATATTTATTGATAACTTTTTTGTTTGAATCACAGTGTAAAGATGGCAAGATTGGTATCGCTCATTGCCCCATATGGTTTGAGCCTTATGATTCGAGCGACCCTGATGATAAAGAAGCATGTGACCGAGCTATGGAGTTTATGTTTGGCTGGTGATCACTAGTTTAAATTATTTCTTGATATTATATAAAGAAAACGACATATGTTTTGTTGAGTTAATTTCTCACAATTTTTTGGGTGTATATTTGTCAAAACCCTTAAGATGTATAAAAGGTTTCTTATTCATAATATTGCACAAAGTGTGCCTTATATAGTAGATACAATAGTTGACCTAAGGAAGTAAACATAAATAACCAAACTATACAAGTCGATATAGTATTTACACAATAGAACCCTGGCTCGTAATACCCCCTTAAGGTGGAGTGTGCAGGTCCCGAATACCCACCTTAAGCTTAAAATCGTCAAACTCTTTACGACCAAGAGCCTTCGTGAGAATATCAGCCAATTGCACCTTAGTCGAAACATGTTGCGGAGCAATGACACCACGCACAATCTCATCACGAATGAAATGGCAATCTGATTCGATATGTTTTGTCCGCTCATGAAAAACCGGGTTCTTACTCAAATGAATAGCCGACTCATTATCACAATATAGAGAGACCGGAGCTGAGCAATCAACCCCCATGGAAACAAGAACCTCACGCAACCATAGAAGCTCACACACTGTTTCGGCCATAGCCCGATATTCAGCCTCACACGACGAACGAGAAACCACATCTTGCTTCCGTGTCTTCCAAGATACCGGAGAACCACCAAGTTGAATAAACCAAGCAGTGAGAGAACGCCGAGTTAAGGGACAACCGTTATGATCAGCGTCACACCAAGCCGTAAGACGAAGATTGGTACCAGAACGGAGAAGAATACCTTGACCCGGATTGGTCTTGAGATAACAAACAACTCGACGAGCCGCCTCCCAATGTTCCACCCTCAGAGCATGCATAAATTGAGACAACAAATGAATAGCGTACGAGAGATCCGGCCGAGTAACCCCAAGGTAAACAAGACGACCAACCAAACGACGATAGCGAAACGGATCAGGAAGCAATGCACCTGTAGCCGTAGCCAGACGATGATTCTGTTCAATAGGATGAGAGACAGGCTGCGCCCCAAGCAAACCAGTATCCGAAATGATATCAAGTGTATACTTACGTTGAGACAGATACATACCAGTAGTATTCCGAGACACTTCAATGCCCAAAAAATATTTAGAGATACCCAGATCCTTCATACGAAAACAAGAGCTCAAATACGTCTTAAAATCAGCAATGACTGCATGAGAGTTCCCAGTAACGATAAGGTCATCCACATAGACGAGCACATGAATACGCCGAGTGTCATCAGCATAGGTGAATAACGAATAGTCTTTCAAACTCTGCTCGAAACCATATTCCTTAAGAGAAGTGGAGAGCTTCGAAAACCAACATCTAGGCGCCTGCTTAAGCCCATAAAGAGACTTATGTAATCGACAAACCTGTGTCTTATCATCAGTACGGAAACCCGGAGGGAAACGAATGAAAACCTCCTCTTCCAAGTCACCATGTAAGAAAGCATTGTGAACGTCCATTTGATGAACCTCCCAATCCCGAGCCACCGTAACTTCCAAGAAAGAACGCACAGTAGTCATCTTACAAACAGAAGCAAACGTTTCTGTATAGTCAAGACCCTCGGTCTGGTTGTTGCCAAGGACCACTAACCGAGCCTTGTAGCGCTCAAGAGTGCCATCAGATCGATATTTTAACGTAAATACCCATTTACACCCAAGAGCTTTCTTACCCGGAGGTAATGTCTCTGTCGTCCATGTGCCTTGGTCCTCAAGCGAGGTAATTTCACTACGAACAGCTTCACGCCAATTCTCATCTTCCATAGCCTCAGCGAACGTCCTAGGTATCTTACCGGACGTGATCGCAGCGAGAAACGCGCGATGGTGATCCGAAAATTGAGAGCAGTCAACATAGGAGTCGATAGGGTACCAACAAGTTTCAACAAAAACACCATCGGACCCCGCATGAGTCGTATTAGTCACATAGTCATGAAGGCGTGTAGACTTAAATTTATGGCTCAGGTGTGTCGTGAGTAGACACATCCAAGACCTCAGAAGAATCAGACACAACATCATCACGTGATGAGTCCAAACGCAGAGAAGAAGAAGTCAATGGAATCACCGGAGAGGAAATCGGAGATACGGCCGAAGGATCTCCCAAAGCAGTAACTCGTGGCGGAGGAGAAACAAGTGGTTTCGTGGCCAAAGGAGTTTCAACCGGCAAGCCCTCATTGGAGGATGGAACCAAATCCAAAGGAAGAAACGCATCATCATCAATAATAGGAGTCGGTATAGTCGTAGCTGGTGCAGTCGGAGAATCCAAGCTAGTATGAGCAAATGGAAACTCCTGTTCAAGAAAGACAACGTCGCGAGAAACAGAAACTACACCAGTATCAAGGTTGTACACTTTCCAACCCTTTTTCCCGAAAGGATAACCAAGAAACACGGACCGATTACTGCGAGAAGCAAATTTATCCCCACCGTGTTTTTGGTTATGAACATAACACAAACAACCGAAAATGCGGAGATGGTTCATCGGAGGTGGTCGGGCATAAAGTACTTCAAATGGAGTCTTGCCATGGAACATCGTCGTGGGCGTTCGATTGATTAAGTAGCCAGCGGTTAGAACACAATAACTCCAAAATTCAACCGGAATGTGAGCATGAAAACGTAAGGCTCTGGCTACATTCAAGATGTGACGATGTTTTCGCTCCACACGTCCGTTTTGTTGAGGAGTTCCAACACAGGAAGTTTCATGGAGAATACCGTTCTCGCGAAAGAAACCGCTAAGGCTTAAAAATTCAGACCCATTATCGCTTCTCAATGTCTTAACCTTGCGGTCAAACTGTCTTTCCACCAAAGAAACAAACTCACGTAGAGTCGAAGCAGTGTGAGATTTTGCGGGCAGCAAATATATCCATACAGCACGAGAGAAGTCGTCAACAATTGTAAAAAAAAACCGTGACCCACAGATTGTTGTTGTCCGATAAGGACCCCATAAGTCGCAATGAATCAACTCAAAAACTTCAGAAGTTTTATTAATGCTCAAAGGAAAAGAATCACGTGTTTGTTTTGAACGAATACAAACGTCACATGTTTTTGAATCAAAACCACTACTACTAGAATTTGAAAAAGACAACATCTCCATAGTTGTAGAAGAAGGATGTCCAAGGCGACCATGCCACACCTCCTTGGGTTGTTGCTCCAAAACTTGTGTCAAAGCTGCTTCAGCCATCCCTCGAAAAAAATATAACCCATTCTGCTGTTCACCTGCGCCAATCACCGTCTGTGTGATGCGGTCCTGAAGATTACAAAGCCGATCAGATATCTGTAAATGACATTGTCGATCTCGAGTCAGTTGAGAGACCGAGATAAGGTGGCAGTGTAAGCCATCGACAAAGAATACGTTTATCAAAGTGAGATGTGAACCGAGAGAGACCATCCCGTGTTTAGTAGAAACCGTAAACCGGCCATCAGGAAGTTTTATAAACATAGGAGCCATATCACAAACATTCGTTAAGAAATCAATGCTTCCCGTCATGTGGTTAGAAGCCCCAGTGTCAATAATCCAAGACTCAATAAAAAACTTACCAGCACGAGGATCATGAGTACCATCATTCCGTGCATTAAGCATATCCTTCAGCTTGATCCAATCCTGATCACTTAAGCCGCTAAAACCAACACGATCAGCGTCGGTGATATTGGTATGTCCGAGAGACATCGAAGCCGCAACGTGACGAACATGTGTAGGTTCAACAGGCTTGGAGGGAACAACCGAGACAAGACGATCGCTGCCTGAACTACCTGGACCAACCTGTGAAGTAATGGGAAGTTTGGAACGAGGTCGATCGCCCCACCACCAAGGATAACCGATCTTACGAAAACAGTTATCCGCCAAATGACCTTTCCTGCCACAGCTCGTACACACAGCCGAAGGATCTCGTAGTGGAGGAGATGAATAAGTACGCTGAGCCACACGAACCGCGAAACTAGCCCCCTCATTCCGTTCTTCCATCAACCTACCCGCTCTCTTTGATTCCTCATCTTGAGAAACAACTTGATACGCCTCATCAAGAGATGGAAGTGGATCACGCGATAAAAGAGAAGATTTTACCGCGCCAAATACACTCTCATCAAGACCCATGAGGAATTGGTGTAACTTATCTTCTTCACGTTCCTTGGCAATCTCCTCAGCTGTCTTCGCACGTTGGAAATCAGCAAGACTTGTCCATAGTTTTGTAAGTTTCCCATAATAAGCTTCCACCGCGGAACCCTTTTGTTGACAATTAGCCAACTCAGTCTTCAAACGCTGGACTCTTTGGCCATTCTTCACCGAGAATCGCTTTTGTATGTGAGTCCATAAATCAGAAGCAATTTCATGATGCGAGAGGGAGCTACTCAAATCCGGTGCTACAGTTTGTCGCATCCAAGACACCACCCTAGCGTTATTAGCCCACCAATCCTCAAGGTCATCGGACTCATCATCAGGTTTGGGGATAGTCCCATCCGCAAAACCAAACTTTTTCCTTGCTCTCAACACAAGACGTAAGTTCATAGCCCACTCATCGTAATTGGACCCACGAAGTTGTGGTTGTGCGATCACGGATCCAGGGTTATCTCCAGCCGAGAGATCATAGGGATCGATTCTACGTCGGGTAGACTCAAAACGAGACTTAGAACCCGAAGTCAGCGTCGAAGCAACCTTAGAAACAGATTGATCGTCCGTCATAGTTCAAAGAAAAATATATCGACAGAATGATCAATATACCAAGGTCAAAGGAAAAGGAAGAAATCAAAAAATAAACAACAAGAAGAACAGGATTCTCCAAGCAAAAACAGAGGATCGAATAGCCTAAAAAATTAGGTTTAGCTCTGATACCATGTCAAAACCCTTAAGATGTATAAAAGGTTTCTTATTCATAATATTGCACAAAGTGTGCCTTATATAGTAGATACAATAGTTGACCTAAGGAAGTAAACATAAATAACCAAACTATACAAGTCGATATAGTATTTACACAATAGAACCCTGGCTCGTAATAATATTCTAAATGAACAGGCAAATGGATCCTACGGTGTACGGAGATTACCCTGAAGTCATGAAAAAATCGATTGGAAAAAGATTACCCACATTCACCGCAACCCAATCCAAGAAGCTACGAGGATCGTTTGACTTCGTTGGAGTGAATTATTATAGTGCTTTCTACGTCAAAAGTATTGCTGAAGTGAACCATGACACGCCCAACTGGAGATCAGACGCACGCATTGAATGGAGAAGTAAGTGGAATCCCATAATATATACTCATAATCATATTAGGGTTTGTATTCGTTCTTTTGGTTCCAAGCTTTAATTTTTTTACCGGTTTCTTTTCTCACAAGTTTTCAATTTCTATTGCTACAGAACAAAACAAAGCATGAGAGACATTGGGTGCTAAAGGTGGCTCAGAATGGGATTTTCTATACCCACAAGGACTTCGAAAGTTTCTAAGTTATGCCAAGAAAAAATATGAAAGCCCAAAATTTATGATCACTGAAAACGGTAATAATTCTATCACCATGCCTTTCAAAAAAAGTCTAATTCACTATCTTTTTTTATGTTAAAATTGTTCAGGACACTGCGATGTAGATTACGAGAAAACCCCGAAACTTTCTAATTTGATGGATCTCGAAAGGACAGAGTACCACAAGAAACATCTCCAAAGCATCCAACAAGCCATCCAGTAAGTGAATTCTCTAATTACACCATTCAGTTTCTTGGCTCAAAAGAAACTGTATTGTGTTGAAACCCTAGCTACTTAGTTGCTAACTGATAAATGATGATGATAATTGTTTTGTTGCTCAGGGAGGATGGGGTTGAAGTTGAAGGATACTTTGCATGGTCGTTATTAGACAATTGTGAATGGAACGCAGGTTTTGGAGTCCGATATGGGCTGTTCTACGTCGATTACAACAACGGACTAAAACGTTTTCCGAAAATGTCAGCCATGTGGTTCAAAGAGTTCTTGAAGAGAGAAGAAGAAGTTGAAGATTCAGAGGAAGAAGAGTACGTGTTGAAATCTGCAATGAACAAGAAGAGATTAGCAAATGGTTCAGCTTCAAATCAAACTATTCCTAATATGTCTGAATCTTTTAAAGCCCTCGAACTCTTGATTTCTCAAAAAGCTTTAAAGCAAAGCAAAGTATCTTCAGTAAAGAGGGATTAAGAGTTCTTTGCGGCTTTAAACCGTTCAATTAAAAAAATATATATATATAATAAAAAAAAAAAAAAAAAGACAAGAAAAATTTCCTTTAAACTTTTGGTCTCCTTTGTTCACTTTTAATTCTTGGATTTAAATCAATTAGAATATTTGTAATTTAGTTAAGTTTATCAAACAGCAAAACAAAATTGTTAAATTATGCGTTCGGTGGTTTATGAAAGACATCGTGGTGTGCAAACTTTCATGTGAATTTGTGATAATGAATTGATTCATGACAGCTGCATGATCATTTTTTCTAATTAAAAAATGAATTTGAATTACATATATTCAGTCATTTATTATTTTCAACAGATTTTTTATTCTCAAATAATATGTTTTTTTTGGTTCGTGCAAATAATATGTTTTATACTATAGTATATGTTAAGTTCCTTTTTTGTAAATATATTTTACCGGCATCTGTTTCACGCGCCGGGGTCTAGTAGAAAATGTGTTTTTGTTAAAAACGGCGCTTTTGGTGGGTACTGACGCACGTGGGTTTATATTATCAGTAGAGTGTGGGCTCTGCACAAGGGAATATTTTGGGCCTTATCTCGATATATTTGGACTTTGACGGACCCAGTCCCATAGCCCATTACCCCATGATGGACTATATAAGGGAATGTTTTGGGCCTTACTTCGATATTTTAAAGGTCATGCCAGAAATGGATATTAAATAATTTCCACGTTAGGGTTTATTTCTCTTTTTTTTTTTTTTCTTTTTAACGTTGACCAAAATAATCGTGTCCACCTGTTTCACGCAACAAAACCCTCTCTAGTCTACAAAGCAAATTTATTTATACACGATATATAAATACACATTTCAATCAATAGACTAAACCAAAATCGAAGCACCAAAAATTCAAAAATAATGCACAAATATGTTAACAATATTTTTGTTTCACACCATTAACAAAAAAAAGACGAAAATGTCAATAAAATTATAGACTTTTTTAAGCTGATTCGTCATCAGATGCATATTTTCAAAGCAATATTTGTTTTCTCAATTCCCACGTTTGTATTTGCTTTCGAATATTTATCTTGATGTGATGAATCAGCTTTTGATTAACTTGTTTTAAAAAACAATAATATAGTTTACATGATAAGATTTCTTGCAACAATTAGAAAATTGTTTAATATAAGAAATCAATTACTACTATTATATAAGGGCATGGATGTTGCTAGGTGGCTAGGTGCTACTCTCTCTTTCTCTCTCCCTCCAACAACTCTATTTATAGATAGGAGAGATAATCAACTCTGAACATTTCCCTTTCTTCTATAAAGTTTGGTCTCACAACCAAATATCATCTATAAACAAAACTAAACATTGAATTAGTCTTCTTTTTTCACAGCAATGGGAAGTAAATTTATCAGTTTACTGTTGCTCATTACCTTGACCTGCATTGGAGTTTCCGCTAAGAAGCATTCCTCAAGGCCTATATTAAGCAGAAATGATTTCCCAGATGATTTCATTTTTGGATCTGCAACTTCTGCTTATCAGGTTTGCTTCTTATTTACTTCTTCTTCTTCTTCTTCTTCTTCTTCTTCTTTTTTGTATCTTTTTGTTGAGTTATTCAGATTTTGTAGTGTGAAGGTGCTGCTCATGAAGATGGTAGAGGTCCAAGTATCTGGGACTCCTTCTCTGAAAATTTCCCAGGTTTTTTTTTTCCTAACTAGAAACTTTTTTTTTTGGATCTCTTAAAAGTTAAAACATTCAAGACTTTAAAAAATGTTGGAGTTTTTTTTGTTTATATGTATGAATCTGCTTTTATCTTCGTGTTCATAGCAAAAATAGATTGATGATGACCCCTTCTTGATACTTCTTTCTTTTTCTTGATATTGAAATTTTCGATTTAATAAATATTTTGTTCAGATAAGATATTGGATGGTAGTAACGGGTCCATTGCGGATGATTCGTACAACCTTTACAAGGTATTTTTCTTCTACACTCAAAAGCAAAAAAAAAAAAAAAAATCAATTAACACATCCAACATGCATTACATTTGTTCTTCATGGAAACCAGGAAGATGTGAGTTTGCTGCAAGAAATTGGCTTTGATGCTTACCGGTTCTCGATCTCATGGTCACGGATTCTACCTCGTAAGATATCTATCCGATCAAATCTTTTGTAAGAGTTGTTATAGTTCTTCATGAGGATATTAGTAAAAGTGTTCTCATTTTGTATTTAATTAGGTGGGACTCTAAAGGGAGGAATTAACCAGGCTGGAATTGACTATTACAACAATTTGATTAATCAACTTCTTTCTAAAGGTAATGCTTCTCTGCTTCTCAGTTTATTGTAAAGATTAGTAGAGGACTTTTGCTTTTAATACAAGTTGAGGAAACTCTTGGGGTAGTTTAACATTTGTCAAGAAGGCAACATTTAATGTTATTGTACATGTGTTAGGTGTGAAGCCATATGTCACACTCTTTCACTGGGATTTACCCCAGACACTCGAAGATGCTTACGGTGGCTTCCTAGGAGCCGAGATTGTGTAAGTTTCATTTATTTAAGATCTCTATATATGATAAGATTACGACATGCAAAAGTATTAAGAAAGAGTTTTTTTTTTTTTGTTGTCGATCTTTGGTAATGATGAAACAGAGATGATTTCCGAGACTATGCAGAACTTTGTTTCCAGAAGTTTGGAGATAGAGTGAAGCAGTGGATGACACTGAACGAGCCATATACAGTGGTACATGAAGGTTATATAACAGGTCAAAAGGCACCTGGTAGATGTTCCAATTTCACTAACCCTGATTGCACCGGGGGTGATGCAGCCACCGAGCCTTACATCGTTGGCCATAACCTCCTCCTCTCTCATGGAGCTGCTGTCAAAGTCTACAGAGAAAAGTACCAGGTATGCTTGCTCTATTCATGATCTAGACTTTAATTGTTTACTTGTTTGTTTGTGTTTGTGACCCCTGCTCTGTTTTACTCTGTTTCCGATCTGCTCTGTTTTTACTCTGTTTCTAGTCTGTTCTGTTTCTTACTCTGTTCTTGGTCTGCTCTGTTTTTATTCTTTCTCCAGTGTGCACTGTTTCAGCAATGATTATGTATGCCTGAGTTTGTTTATTTACCGTTACAGTACTACAAACCGGCTGAGGCGGCCAGTTAAGAATCATGATTTCGCTCCTAATATTTTGTATATTCACAGGCAACTCAGACAGGTGAAATCGGTATAGCAATAAACACAGTGTGGCACTACCCTTATTCAGACTCATATGCTGACCAGTTAGCTGCAACTCGAGCGACGGCCTTCACATTCGACTACTTCATGGAGCCAATTGTATACGGTAGATACCCTATCGAAATGGTCAGCCACGTTAAAGACGGTCGTCTTCCTACATTCACACCAGAAGAGTCCGAAATGCTCAAAGGATCATACGATTTTATAGGACTTAACTATTACTCATCTCTTTACGCACAAGATGTGCCGTGTGCGACTGAAAACATCACCATGACCACCGATGCTTGCGTCAGCGTCGTAGGTCCGTGAACCATATGGCTTTTTAAAAAAAACCCTACCTAATAAATTGACCTTTTCTCGAATTAATATTAAAATTTTATATTTTCATATAAATTAATTATTTATTTTGTATATTTGTATTAGGTGAGCGAAATGGCGTGCCTATCGGACCAACGGTACGATTATTCTATTCAGTTTTGTTTAGTCATCAATCTCTCTATTAAATCAAGATTTTCATGATATAATTTTAGTAAATAATTCAAAAATCTATATATATATATAGGTTATAACTACATATTTATCTATTAATGTGTGATGACGTATATTATTTATGATTCATTTCAGGCTGGGTCGGATTGGCTTTTCATTTATCCCGAGGGTATTCGTAATCTCCTACTACATGCGAAAACCAAATACAATGATCCCATCTTGTACATTACAGAAAACGGTAAATCATAGTATTTAATAGATCTTTTTACAATAAACATTTTCTAAGACAAAAAAAATTAGTGCAGACTAAAAATAATTTTATTCCGCGTATCTTTCTTAAAATCACGTAGGAGTGGATGAAAGAAATATTGGCAAAATATTTCTTGACGACGATTTGAGAATTGATTACTACGCGCATCATCTTAAGATGGTTAGCGATGCTATCTCGTAAGTCCTCTTTTCCGATCACATCTATAAACATATCGTATTATTGGTAGTTTTCGTTATTAGTTTCTGTATATCCTAAACTGCAACGTTCGAACCAAAAACTAGATAGGATACCCTTATAAAGTTATAATGTATGTATTTAAGGCGCAAGCAGATGCTAATAACGTTTTTGAAAATTATATTACACATAAAAATGTAGGATCGGGGTGAATGTGAAAGGATATTTCGCGTGGTCGTTGATGGATAATTTTGAATGGTCGGAAGGATACACGGTCCGGTTCGGACTAGTATTTGTGGACTTTGAAGATGGACGTAAGAGGTATCCGAAGAAATCAGCGAAGTGGTTTAGGAAATTGTTGAAGGGAGAGCGTAATGGGACGAAGCAGCAGGTGGCTAGTATTTGATTCGATAAATCACACGAGCCATTAGTCTACTACTATTCGGTGTCTATACAAAACGTACTGCTTCTTTTCGATGTACAGAAAATAAACGTTTTAAATAAGAGGTGGTAACTTTCTTTGGTAATTCTGGGCGTTTGTTAGTTTTTCAAAGCAAACATTAATAATACAAACTTTGAGGCGTATATAGAGAACTATAAGTATACGTTTTCTGCTTTATTTTTTTTGTTTTTTGGGCAAAATACCAATTATGTGATATATTATACAATACAATTTTGGTCTCGCCTGGCTTGACCCTCTCCGGTGTAGGATTTTGCGAGACTCTCACGGTCTCACCGCAAGTTGGACATGGTTTGCCTCTTGTTCGAAACACCAATTATTCTTCATCATCTAGAACTTATGCTGCTTCCACTTCAATTTTAACTAGGAAACCACGACCTCTGCGGAGCCTGAGCAAACCACGACCTTCTGCGGCAAGGTATTGCTTTTTCCTCGACTCCATCGATCCTTATCGAAAAGGATATTGAAGATTTGGAATCGTCGAGGTACATTGTAGATCCATAGTACTTCACCTTCCAGATTTGGAGAGCTTTTTCCACAGCTTTAGCAGCAGCCACCTTACGCTTGTAGTGGATGAGCCAAAAAACATGGTCCAAGAAAATTCTCCTCTGGAGCCGAAAACATGATCACTAGCCTAATGGGTTTAGAGCCCACCAGGAAAACAAAAGTTTTAGGTTTGATAATTAAGACTACGTACGTATATACATGATTACATGATACATGTGTACTTTAGTGTGAAAGTGCTATAGTTTATATTTTAAAACGTAGATGTCTCAAACGTGCAAAACTTAATTAGGTCTGATCGTTTTGTAAGACTACACCTCTGATTTAACTGTTTCTGTTCATATTACATGCAATATATATTATATATAATATATTATAATTTGGTGAAAAAAATTGAGTTTTAGTGATTTAGGGTTCTTGATTTGAGAAAGTAACAAAAATTGAAAAACTTTTTAGAATTTGGGGTTTTTTATTTCTTGGGCTTGCTTTAATGTTGCCTTAGAGTTATGATTGATAATTAGTTTAATTCCCATTGAAATTTTATAATTTTCCCACCAAATTCATGATTTTATAAGAGAAACAACAAAAAAAAATCAGATTTTATACAAGAAACAACAAAATAAAATTCAAATTTTATAAAAGAAATAAAACTCAGATTTTATAAGTGAATAACAACAAAAAGAAAATTCATATTTTATAAAATAAAATAACAAAAATAAAACTCAGATTTTATAAATGAAAAATAATAGAAATAAAAATGGGTTGTCCATAATCATGATCAATTGGAAATGGTCATTAACACTTTTTGGATTATTGTCCATTTGGACTGTCTAACTTCCACCCATATAAAAAAAATGTCCAAGCGGACTCGGCCAATGGTCAGACATTTGACATATTAGAGGTAAAAACATCCGTGACAAACGAAAAAAGAAAAGTCAGACATGCATAAGTCAATTTTTAGTAGTTGTTCTCATCTCGTCCTTTACACCTGGACGTGTCATAAAATTTGTTGAAAGACTTTTTTCTTTCTTTCTTAATCATAATTTATACAATTTCCATAGGGCAATTAATTTAGCGTTCGTGAATAAAAAATTCACTTCAACTATTATATATACATATTTTATTTTTCAAAAAAAGTCGTGTTTTCATGCAGTATAAAAATACATTTCTTGCGCTTCTGTTACTAGACTTTGCTTAGGATGTTTGATGCATCGATCTGTTTAGTGTAGTAGACTTTGCTTTGGGTGTTTCGTGCAACTTGGGATTAAGTAAATTCACCAATGCCAAAAGAATAACAATCATATATACCCTACATATATGGCCTAAAAAGACATGGTGCAAAACGAAGTTTTAAACACCATACATATATGATATATGATATATATAAATTTGAATAATGATATATATATATATAACCTCTTTTTATATAAAACACACAACTTTTCACCTAATTTCTCTTTTTGTGTTAAATTTAACTATTTGTTTCATGAATATATAACATATAATTTACTTATGTACGTCGTTTAAAGAAAATATATATAAGATAAAATAATAATCATAAATGGATAAGAGAAAAGAAAAGAAGATATAAGGGTCAGAAAACCTGTAATTAAGCTGAAGCTATAAGCTTTTATGGAATAGTGCAAAGTTGTAAGAAAGAGTTCTACATGAAAACTGTAAACAAAAAACTAAGAATAAAAGTTTTAGTATAGTTTTTGGTAAAGTTTTTGTGATCGGTAAAAATTCAAACATATACTACTTGTAATACTTTGTTTGTCTTCACCAATCAGTACCATAAGCCCGTCTCCTTATGTTAATTTAGTTGCTCATAGCCTCATATACAAATATATAATATTTTAATATGAAAACATGTCACTGCCAATTAATTGTTCTCATCTCTTTTTTCTCCATAGTGGAATGTGATAAGGACAATTGCTCATATCTCTTTTTTGTTTTTGTTTCTGGTGAACATTATTTTTCCCTTCTGTAATTATTCTCGAGGGCAACTAAGTAAGAAGGAATTCTGTGTTGCTGTTTTATTATCACTCTTACCAGTTACATTCTTAAATTCAGTGCATTTGTAAACCAGTGAAACTTTTTTGGGTTTTTGATCTAAAATCTTAATAAAATGATGAGATTTGTATCAAAAAGTTTATTTTCTTTTGTTTGGTTTTGATGATTAATAATTGTCTTTGTCATTACCATTAAACTTCTCTCTCTTTTTTTCGTGGATGAGTCTACAACATTCAAAAATAATAATAACATTGTAAATCTTGATTTAGGGCACACTGACAAACGTTAGACCGGCTCTATAATCAAAACTGGAACACTAATAACAAAAAATATTACACATGACTTAGCAGTTAGCACACAATGAATATTCCAAAAAACTAAAGTTGGTCTTTGATTTACGTTACACTTGTGATGCTGTAACCGTACCACGACGTACATACACTCTTCGCAGAATATGTTGTCAGTGAACATATCCGTGATGTTGACCACATTCAGCACCAACATTAATTTACACTATATATATATATATATATTACACATACCTGTAACTATGTAAGTGAATCTGAGCATGTAATCATGGGAATATTCAAAGAAGACGATGATGGTGAATGGGAGCGGTGATCACGGGCAAATTCAGAGATGACGATGGAAAAAACAAGCTCCTGAGCTTTAGTTGGCAATATCGAGACTTATATGCATTATAGTCTTAAACTTGGAAAGAAATACAGATGAAATAATTTTTAAAAAAAAATCAAGTGATTTTAAATAATACTATAAGTTCTATCTATATCTAGATATATATGTCCAAACATTTCCACGTAGATGATGTATATCTCACCTATGAATATCCTCTATATAAGGAAGAAGATATCGAGTAAAATCTAATCACTTTAGGAATCTCAAAAAGACTACACACACAACAACAACAACAAAAAAAAAAAAAAAGAGAGAGAGAAAAAAAAATGGCTAGGGAGAGATGGAGTTTCCTCATCATCCTTTCGATTATCTCATTGTTAGCAAATACGATTAATTCTCTACAACTAGATCGGCACAGTTTTCCTCATGGTTTCATTTTTGGAACAGCTGCTTCAGCGTTTCAGGTAATTTTTATGATTAGCAGCAATCTGTGACATAGCAAATGGCTATGTGATTATCTGTCGCAAAGTTAAAATCACGATTTAAATTTCTATTATTCTATTATTTTCTTTTCATTCTGTTATTTTTTATTTATGAAACTTTGCAATTTCGCAGTTATATTAAAATTCTCTCGGCTTAACAAATAACAAATGTATTTTAAATCGTGCATTTGTTGTTTCTTTATGCAATTTTACCATTTTGCAGTATTATGGTCATATTCTATGAGCCATAGTAGAATAAAACATACAGTACGGTTTTAAAACATAATGCAAAAGATTTTCGTGTGCTTTTCTAATCATACAATTTTGTTTACGGGTTCTCTATTAAGTGAACTGAAAAAAAAGCTGTTATATATTATTACAAAACATGCTCTTTTGGGGCTTTTTCTGGCTCTATGCACTTTCTTTGGTTTTAAACCAAACAAAAAAAACATCAAAAAAAGATGAACCGTATACTTAATTGTAACACATATCTGGGCAGCTGGATTTGAAAGTGAAAACACTGCTAGAGTTTCAACTTCAACTACGAGAATAATCAAAAATATTATTTGCTGACGTCTAATTGATCCTGATCGTTCTATTTTAATTCGTTCTTGTTTTTTTCTTCTCAAATGTTCTCTTGTCATATAAAGTAGAGATGTATAAAGTATCTTGCATCATCCTATAAAAGTTATAATGTTTGATTAGAGAATATGTTACATGAATATACGAAAATCATAGTTTATAACAAAATTATTTAGTTAATTAAAGTATACTACGTTCCAAGTTACAATCATATACATATCACGATCTTCCGTATAAATTTGCTCATGTTTTGTCTCATTCTTATTTGTCCCTCTAATATTAGCCTTGCGATAAAATAATGTACTCTTCTTTATATATAAAAAAAATGTTTATGCAGTACGAAGGTGCAACAAACGAAGGCGGCAAATCTCCAACAATATGGGACCACTTCAGCCGCACATATCCAGGTATTATCCGGTTACAGCAAAATCTACGGACGGATTCAATGGACCATTGTCGATTCGATGGACCATATATAGTTCTGCTGAATTATTTGTGAGCTGTGACTGATTTTTTTTATTTTTTTTAATATATATCGTTGTCTGCAGAAAGGACCAATATGCATAACGCAGATGTAGCAATTGATTTTTATCATCGTTACAAGGTACAATCTAATATATAATCAGCTTATTTATACAAAGTATGCATCTATATTCTATAACCAGTCATATGGTATTCAAAACAATGTTTAAATCAAACTAGCTATCATATTATTTAATGAAAATCAGGTTATCTCTAAATTTCGTAATTAATCATCAAAATGAAAACAGCTTTCGAAAAAGTCAATATACTTTCTTGCAAAGTTAACACGTTATCATTTTTTGTTTTGGTTACTGGTTAGTCAATATAATATGTTTTTTTTTTTGGTTTTAATGTGAAAATAACATAATATGGTATTACTTATTTATCCTTTGATTAATCAAAGATGTTTTGTGATACGACAAAAAAAAAATCAGGATGACATGAAGGAGCTAAACATGGATGCTTTCCGATTCTCGATCTCGTGGTCCAGATTAATTCCCAGTAAGTTTGGACTTTTTTTTTTTTTCTTCTTTTCGATGATTAGATTTTTTTTCTTACAAATAACTATTTATACAAGTTATAGATAAAGTGATATTTTAATTTATAGGCGGAAAACTAAAAGATGGAGTAAATAAAGAAGGTGTACAATTTTACAAGGATCTCATCGACGAACTTCTTGCTAATGGTACAATCATTAATCTATGTGCTAAAGTTCTTTATTAAAATTAGACATGTGGTTATAACTTAAATAATCAAATTTAATCATGGTTTGATAACCATGCAGATATACAACCTTCAATGACGCTTTATCATTGGGACCATCCACAATCTTTGGAGGACGAGTACGGTGGCTTTTTAAGCCCTAAAATCGTGTAAGCAAAACTGGAAATGCATATCATATATATGTCCAAGATACAAAAACATAGTTAATTTGAAATGATTAATTTATTTAATTTATATAACTTTGATCAAAATAGAGAAGATTTCCGAGATTTCGCAAGAATTTGTTTTGAAGAATTTGGAGATAAAGTTAAGATGTGAACAACGATCAATGAACCATACATTATGACTGTTGCGGGTTATGATCAAGGTAACAAGGCTGCTGGTCGATGCTCAAAATGGGTAAACGAAAAGTGTCATGCTGGCGATTCGAGTACCGAACCTTACATTGTTTCACATCATACTCTTCTTGCTCATGCCGCTGCAGTAGAAGAATTCCGAAAATGTAAACAAATTTCGCATGATAGCCAAATCGGGATAGTATTGTCGCCACGATGGTTTGAGCCTTATCATTCTGATTCTGCTGATGATAAAGAAGCAGCTGAACGAGCTCTTGCTTTTGAAATTGGATGGTAAGTTATCTTTAACCGAATAATTTAATGATTTTAATGTTAGTTTCTATTTGTAACTTATTTTTTTCTTTCTTTATGTATATATAGGCATCTCGATCCAGTGATTTATGGAGATTATCCAAATATTGTTAAAAAATATGCAGGACATAAATTACCTTCATTTACTGCAGAACAATCAGATATGTTAAAAAATTCATCTGATTTTGTTGGAGTAAATTATTATACGGCACGTTTTGCTGTTCACACACCTCAGATCGATCCTGAAAAGCCTCGTTTCAAAACTGATCATCATGTCGAATGGAAAAGTACGTAATGTGTATTACTAATTACCAAAGATTGGTCCATATAATAAAGGCTTAGATGATAACCTAAACACTATTTGTAAATTGCTTTGAAACAGGTACCAACCACAGTGGCCACATTATTGGACTTGGGGTACGTAACTTAATTCGTTTTTCGTAAATACTAATTTCTGAATGTGACAAATAATATTATCCTAAGGTATTTAAAATTAATATCATTTTTGTTTTCAGGAAGAAAGGGGTTTATTGTTGTCATATCCGGAAGGCTTGCGAAAAGTTCTAAACTATATCAAAGACAAATACAATAACATGCCAGTCTACATCAAAGAAAATGGTTGGCAACATTTTTTGTAATCTCTTTAACTCTACTAAAAAATAAAATAATGTCTTAGCCCTGAATTCTAACTTGAGATAAGTGATATGTTCTAAACCAACTCATTTAACTGCGTTTTTGAATAGTTTTCACTGTTTCGTGTTTTTTTTTTTTTTTTGATGCGACTAATTATGTATTATATTGATTACTAAATTGCAGGAATCAATGATAACGACGATGGTACACAACCAAGAGAAGAGATTCTTAAGGACACATTTAGGATTGAATACCATAAGTCACATTTCGAAGAACTTCACAAAGCTATAGTGTTAGTTCTTGATTTTCTTACAATATTTCTAATTTCTGTTGAAATCGATCAAATTTATGATAATTTTATTCTCTGATGTTTATAGGGAAGATGGGTGTGACGTAAGAGGATATTATGCATGGTCATTGATGGACAATTTTGAATGGGAACATGGATACACAGCTAGATTTGGTCTTTATTATGTTGACTTTGTCAATGGTCTTAAACGTTATCCAAAAGATTCGGTCAGATGGTTTAAACGGTTCCTTAAGAGATCGGTCGGAGAGACTAAAAAAGAAGAAGTGATCAAGGAGATGATGTCATGTAAGAAGTCACGTGAGGAGGGGAATAAGACACTGTATGAGCAAGAGGTGCAATCTGCGGGCTTCTTTGTATCTTTCATGGCAGCGAACCAATCGAGGAGAGACGAGGATAAAAATCGTTGCTCTTTTGATTATCCTTACAATCATTTGGTGTTTTGCAAGTAATAGAGAATAAATATGTAGTTGAAAATTTTCGTTTGTTATATATGAAAAGTATTTTATTAGAAAGAGAGGGTAATGGAGCTGCACCTGCACATAGTTTGGCTAAATTTGGCTGTTGTAATTCAACATTTTATTCTGATTATGTGTTTATGCCTCTGTGGCTACAAGATCAACTTTGTAAGGATATTGTTACTTCAATATATATAAGTTTATGTTTTGGAGGAAAAAAAAAAAGAGGTCATGACTCATGATCTAGCTAGTTAACTAGATGGTGTTATTTTACAGTTTGTGTTATAGGCTACTACGTTTTTTTTTTTTTTTTTTTGGCAAACGGCTACTACGTTTTTTGTTTCTTTTTTATTATAGTAAAAGTCAGTATTAGCTAGGCTACTAAGTTGGACGGTTAAAATGGTTAATCAGACGTTTTGGATGAGGTAAACAGCGGATTGACAAAATCAGAATCAAAATAATAGAAAAATCATAGTTTACTACTTATGACGTTTTGTTTGTTTTGGTCGTCTAGTGTTTACTGTATCAATTATTTATTTTTGATAAAATTGTTGTCTTAATCTATCACCCTCTCTGATTGCTCACATACGTAACGTACCACATCTTTTTCATCACATCAGCACCATTCACCACGAGATGCTGGATATATCCCTATCTCATGACAAGTGTCTAGTTGTTGCTTTCTTAAACATTAGCAGTCAAAGACGACAACAGCCGTCAGAGATAATGATTTTACTAGATTTCTTCTACTTTCTTTATTCGTCAACGATACTTATCGCTTACATAAAACATTGCATCAAAGTCAGAAACGTAACAAGCAGTCCGCGCGAGGTAAGAAAACTACTGTAATTACACCAGAAAACCTTAGAATATAGGTACTACATGTCTACATGTAATGTAATTCCCTTCAACTACAAGCCCCTTTCCTTGTCATCAGTAGATTTTTGTTCTGTTCTGTAAGATAGAGCCAAACTCACTGTTTCTCCAAGAAGCAAATTGGTCATGAGTCATACTAGTCGTGGTGAAGTGTCTCTTCTTCAAATTAATCTTAGACTAAGATTGGATTCCAGTTTTTACAAATTGGCCAAATTATATTATGTCGTATTTTAGACAATCTCTGTGTGTATATTTTAGTGTGCACGTACACAAAACAAAAGAAAACAGAAAAAAAAAAAAAAACTGAGAAGATTGCCTAAGTAAGACCCCTTGTTCTCATATCTCTGCATGGGACAGCTTTTGTAGAACTGTATGTACATGATGAACCTCTCTCGGTTATGATTTGTGAGTGTATGTATTTAAGTGAATAATTCTCAATCAATCACGTAGGGCTCTTTAAAAAGAAAACATTTTTTGTATTATATATGATCTACTGGTGCTATGCATTTGGGTTATGTTCTAATTAATCTAAGAGTTAAAACTGGTTTACATTCCTAAAATTGTATTAAACCAATCTATATAGGGTATTATTTTGTTAGCAAATTAATACATTTTGGAAACTTAATTGAGAAACTAATACATTCACTATTTAAAATTAGAAAAGTAGGGTGTTGTGTAATAGAGAGTTTGTGAGATAGGGAGAAATGGTGAGGCATAGGTCTAATGAGAAAATTACAAAAATGGGTATGTATGGGTAAGAAATAAAGCTTTTTTTTCCCTCCAATCATAATTATTCAAATAATTGTTAATATAATTTATTTTTAGAAAACTTCTTAGATACTTTTATTTTTTTCTTTACAATATGATATGAATTTTATTTAATCATTTTCAAATATATTATATAAATCTTTTGTATCCATATACCTTAGTATCTGTACAAATGTCTATACACATTATTATGTGTACAGATGTCTGTACACATTATTAACTTTATAGATGTAATTTGTATAAAAACATTGCAAAGCATATGTACAAACATTTGAAACCCTAAGAATTAAACAATTTTCATCATTACACTTGATAATGTGTAAAGACATTTGTACACATAATAGTGTGTACAGACATCTGTACACTTAATTAGGTGTACGGATCTAAAATTTGTAAAAAATATTTAATATTATCAAATAAAATCATCAAGCAAAATGCATATCCAATTATAAAGAAAAAAACATAGAATTTTTTATTTCTATAAAAATTTAGAATTTTTTTAAATTATTTCTGTAAAAATTTAGATTTTTTTTAATTAATCAGCATTTTTATTTTTAGATTAAATGGAGCATATAATAAAGAAGAAAAAAATTAAAAAGAAAATAAAAATAAAAGACTCAATGACATGTGTTGTAAATATTAAATGTTGATGAGAGTTAGAAAAGTCTTGTGAACAGTAAAAAACAGTAAAAATTGTGATATTTGCTAATTATAAATAGTGATTGCACTACTTTTACAATTATATTTTGAAAACTGTCTATTTTGCCAAATATCTCATCTATATAATACATTTGGGTTTATATTGGTAAGCATAAAAAGAAACAATAACCGAAACCGAGTTTAGAATTAGATCCGAATAAAACATTTTTCTATTACCAATTTACTAATTAAACTGGTATACCAGAGTTGTTGCAGTTGATTAGGGTGAACCGATTAGAACCAGTGATTCAAAACAATAACCAATAAATCGGTTTGGTTAAGTTTAAACCGGCTGTGATAGACTCCGACTAGAAAATAGTTTACACAAGAAGACGGAGATGGCGGTGAGACAGAAAAGCTATGGCGACGTTGCCGACATTGATTCGAAGCATGAGGAAGGAGCAAAAACTTATTTTGCCATCTCTCAGAAGAGCTTTTTCTCTATACGATCAGATCAATCTCATCAACAACGTTCCTGAGGATCAGCTCCGATTTCAGGAGTAAGTGAATCATATCAAAACCCCTTTCCTAATTTAAAATTTTCAGCAATGATTGGATATAAAAATGTATTCGATGAGTGATTGCTTTTTTTGGCAGGTTTGATGAGACGAGTTTCACGGTGAATGGGGTTAGATACGAAGGTAGCTTGCTCTGTGTTGGGAATTTGCTTATGTCATGGAGCCCCCGTAACCTCTCTGAGATTTCAACCGATAGGTATCAATGTGATAATCTTTAAACTGCGTAAAGTTTTAATCTTTCATTGTTTTTTAGCAAGTTTACATAATCTATTTCATTGGATGCAGCTTGTCCATCTTTAAGACAGTTCGACCAATTCCAGGTACTAATACATTTAACAATATTTGTTGTGGTTGCGACTCCTTAACCAATTTTACTGTGGTTGATTTGGATCTTTAAGAGACCACATGTTATGTATGCTTACACCATATTGCTAGTGGCTAGAAAAGTTAAAACCTTTTGCACATATTGGAACTGTATTTGACTCTTTATTTTCTGATGGTTTTTGACTACAACCTCTAGAGCTCTTGATTGTTGGGTGTGGAAGATACAACCACACGCTGAAACCGCAAGTCCGTCAGTTTGTAAAGTCAATTGGCATGAAGCTAGAAACAGTTGATTCTGTATGTCTACATCCTCTTGCTTTGTTTTTACTCATGTCCTTGTTCTGTTTTTTTGTTGGAGTATCTGTCTGTGCTTATTGATTAACAAATCTGTTCTACCCAGAGAAATGCTGCATCAACTTACAACGTTCTGAATGAGGAAGGCAGGATTGTGGCTGCTGCTTTGCTTCCTTATGGAGTTACATCGTAAGAAACTCAACAACTCTGGAATATTGTAAAACAATCTTCGAACCACTCGAGTGGATATTCATAGTTGAAACACCAACACGGTCTTGTCTACTGTAAATAAAAATAAATCACTCGAAACTTTTGTAAAGAGAATCAAAATTTCCATCCTTATATGTTCAGGATAACCACATTATTGCAATATTGAAATTGTTCTTGTTCACAGCTTAAACTAGATTCAGTGTTATTTGATAAATAGAAGATACTATCCTGCTTTATTCCATTGTTTACATGAATTGTTCTCCAAGAACACACTGAAAACCTGGTAAAGAACCTAAACCACAAGTACTTCTGTGATTAAAGCATAAAAGATACTGAAAGTAAATGTTGAAAATTCTTCGATACGCCTTGCTCTCCATACCTCTGTTCAACTTATGTACTAAATAGCTAGTAAGACTTTCAACTTAAGCATAACTGTTGAAATGATCTTTCGTTTTCTCGGCAAATGATTATCATCATCTTTCAGTGATACTCAGCTGAGAAGATCATTCGAGCCTGTAAAGTGATTAGAACTTAGCGAATACTCTTTTATGAGTTTGGAGAAGAAAGAATCTTCTCTCTGTAGCAGTTTTGCAGGTGAGTCGAACTCTGCGATTCGCCCTGCTCATGAAAAAGTGATTTTAGAACTCATTGCTATGTGTGTAAATGTATGTGAAAACACATGTATATTGTTCTTACCATCACTCAGAACAAGAACAAGATCACTCTCGATCACTGTGTGGATTCTGTGTGCTATAGTCACCACTGTTCGATCTTTAAACTCTTGACTGATGATCTTTTGTATCACACCATCTGTTGCAGAATCAACTGAAGCAGTGGCTTCATCAAGCACCAGTATGTTGCTTTTCTTCAACAACACCCTTCCAAGACAGACCAACTGTCTTTGCCCTACGCTCCAGTTTTCTCCATTTTCAACCACTGTTACATTCATTTATAATTCTTAGTTTTCATTGTCCTGAAACCATTAATTTAAATATTCTTCTCATGAAGATTTCAGAACACTCACCTGTAGCATCCAGCTTCTTATCCTTTGCACGAATGATTTCTCCCAATTGGCATTTATCAAGAGCCTAAATATCACCTTGTATTAGAATATATGTCAAAGTAAAGCAGAGAAGAATTACAGAGAGTGTTTTGCAGGTTTGTTACCTCCCATATTTCACGATCAGTGTACTGAGCTAGAGGGTCTAGATTCAATCTGATTGTTCCGTCAAATAGTGCTGGATCTTGAGGAATAATCCCAAGCCTTGATCTCAGGTCATGTAGACCTATCTTGGTTATATCCACATTATCAATAACTATGGTTCCTTGACTTGGCTCTACAATCCTAAATAATGCCTGAATTAGAGTTGATTTGCCGCTTCCTGTTCTTCCTACAACTCCAATCTTTTTTCCTCCTGGAAACTCACAGGTGATGTTCTTCAAGACAGCTGGGAAATGTTCTGCATAGCGGACCTGAAACAAAGACATCTCAGTATTGAGAATCTTGATTTACATCTGTTTCTGTGAACTTGGTTCTTCATTTCACAATCATATTTTTAACATCTACTTTGTTATTTACCTGTAGGTCTCTGAAGACGATTGATCCTACATTTGGCCAGTTATCAAGAGGTCTGTGATCATCAATTACTAGAGGTGCTTCACTGGGGATTTTGGAGTACTGAAGAATTCTTTCTACAGAAATCATCTTGTTTTCTGCGTTGCATATGTTCCATATTACTGTGGCTTGTAGAACATTCAAACTTAAGCCATATGTGACCCCAAGACCAGCAATACCTGTAAGGAAAGGTGAACAAGAAGTTTGAGTTCTGATCCCATTAGAAGAAGTAGTTACTGATTTATGATGTATGAAACTTACTTGGATTTATGACACCTTCAGGGAGAGTCACAAGTAACACCAAGGAAAAAGCAAAGACAAAATGAGACAGCAAATTCAACCGGAAAGAAAGCCACTCCATTGCGGATGCAACATGGAACCAAGGCCTTGAATGACTATCAATTAGAATAAGGTTTGAGCTAATGAAGCGCTCTCGTTGATCAAAAGCACGTATTGTTGTTGCACCAGCAAGCGATTCAGCGAAATGGTGGAGGATTGGAGCTCTTTCTACTCCCGACATGCGTGACAGTTCTCTTGCTGTTGGTGTGTAATATCTCTGAAGAAAACACGAGCATAAAAAAACAGTAAGCAAGAATTGTTGTATCATTTTCAAGAAAATGGATTTGTTTTCTCTCTTACCTGGTAAAACACGCAGGCTATTGCTACTGGAAGGAAGATGACACAAACTTGCCAAGCCACTTGCGACATGACAAAGATGGTTCCAACAATTTGAATGATCGAAAAAGCACACCAACCTAGTCTGACTGCCATTTCCAAATCCAGGACACTTTGATCTGTGGATGCCTATTATAAAACATGAACAAAACCGAGGTATATTTTTCAGTCTAGATTATTAATAAAAACATGTTTTTTGTTAGATTGATTCTGGTATTTTACCCTGTTCAAGATTCTTCCTGTTGGAGTTGAATCGAAAAATGACATGGGAGCTCTGAAAATGCTGCAGAGCATCCTTGAGAAGAACGTCTCTGCTGTTAGAAGTCCACCAATCGCGACTAGAATAGTCCTTGCTAAAACACAAAGTGAACTTCCTGCAGCAAGAAGTGCGTAAACAAGTAAAATCCGATCCATTCCTAACTTTGGTGTGGATTCAGCAGTTGGAGGAGCAGTCCATGCCATCCAGTAATTGCTAGCGATCTGTAGCATTTGAAAGCAAGACTGAGCCAATATTATGAGTGGCACAAGCAATCCGCCTTTTACAGTTGTTAAATATGCCATGTAAACTTCTTTGCCAATTACTCCTTTCTCTATTTCTTCATCTTGCACTAGCTTTGCTTCTTTCTTTTTGTTCTCTGTTGAAATGTTATGCTCTGAGTCACACTGTGTCTGTAGACTCTCTGAAATTGATGCTATGTCATCTTTTGATTTATCTTTGAAGTTTCTGCTTGATTTTTCAATTGATAGGATTGAGTCTAGTGCTACGTTATGAGCTCCTACAAGAACTTCAAAGCCTATGTTTTGTTTTAGAAGCTCTTCGAATTTGCCTGCTTGCATCACTCTTCCGTTTTGCATCACCTGTTTTAGAGTACAAACACTAATGTTAATGGAAACTACAGCTTCTTTTGCATTTCCTTATTACCAATGGTGGTTTCTCTTACCAGGATTAGATCTGCTGCTGGAAGGAACTCGACTTGATGGGTAACGTAAAGTACAGTCTTTTCTTTCAGTATCCCCATTAAGCAGTCCTGCAAAACCAGTAAACAAATAACATTGTCAATTGCGGAGTTCTAAGAGAGCAAGGAAGGATCAAAGATTACAAATTTCCATGAACATTATTATACTTCGAAGAGTTGTCTTCCTGTATGAGCGTCAACAGCACTAAAAGGATCATCCAGTAGATATATATCAGCATTCTGATAAACCGCTCGAGCAATCTGTATCCTTTGCTTCTGACCTCCACTCATGTTTATCCCTCTCTCTCCAATCTCTGTCAGGTCTCCATTAGAGAAAAGTTCAAAGTCTTTAATCAAAGCACATGCTTTAACAGTTCTCTCATACTTCTCGCTTTCATAAATGCTTCCAAACAAAATGTTATCTCTTATAGTCCCGCTTAGTATCCATGGCGATTGAGGAACATAAGCTTGTTTACCACTAACTCTAACTGTTCCCTTCAGCTTCTGAATCTCCCCTAAGATTGATGAGAGTAAACTTGATTTTCCTGATCCTACAGCTCCACAAACCGCCACTTTCATTCCTCTTTTTACTTTCAGTTCTATCTCATCAAGAGTCGGTCTGCTTGGCTCAGGTTCCCAACTGAAAGCTCCATTTTCTATTTCAATACTTAACTCTGCATGATCATTTGAGGAATACTCAACTGCATCCTTCTGAGTCTCACTTTGTTGAAGATAAGAAGCAATTCTATCTGCAGAGACCTTGCACTGAACAAGCGCTGAGAGAAGATCCGGTAAACCGAAAATGGGACTTTGTAACATTTGAAACGTTGCAAGAGCAGACAATACTGCTCCAGCTGTTAGCTTCACTCCCAGTAACATACAAGTAACAAAAGTCACCACAGAGATCAATGAAGGAGCTCCCCAAAGGATGAAAGTAGTGAAGGCTTGTAACCTCAAAGACTTCCATAAACAATCATACTCTTTCTTTCGTAACGTTTTAACCTTGTTGAGAAATTGGTTATCCCACGCTTGAAGCTTGAGAATCTTCATGTTTTTAAGAATCTCTGAAGTTGCTTTCATTCTATCATCTTTAGCATTCATGATATCTGATTGGTAGTTTCTCTGAAGCTTTGTCAGGGGGTAGTTGCACGCCATCACCATGAAAGTTGTGACCAATGCAGCTAAAGCTCCAAGTCCCAAATGTTTTTGCAAGATATATATCGCCGATAATATCTGTATAGGTAACATCCATATGGTGTTTACATACCAAATGAAATCAGTGATTCTCTGAACATCTACACTCATGTAGTTGATGATCTCTCCGCTCGTGTGGCTTTGCCGTGATTGACTTGATAAAAGTAAACCTTTTTGGTATATATGCGATATCAAAGCTGCTCGAAGGCGCATTCCTAGCTGACGAGCTCCAAAGATCCATTGCCTTTGAGTAACTGTCTCGACGATTTTGGCACTTAGAAACCCGAGTGCAAGAAGGTAACCATGGTTTAAGCTCTGGGATTGTTTCTCACTTAGAAACACTACAAAGTCATTGATGAGATATGGTCCGATGTAAGCTGTGCTCGCGTTTACAACTGCAAATACCGCGTTGATCGCGGCTTTCCTCCAGACGTATCGAAGAACCGACTTATAAAAGAAAGCGTTTCCAGGTCCTTCTTCTTCTTTGGTGGTTTTCAGTTTCTGGTCAAAGGCATGAGAGCAAAAACGAGCAGAGTCTTTCACATCTATGTCTGGTACATCTTCTTTGCCGAGAGGTCTCTTGTACCCGAGGGAGAACAAAGGGTTTATCCATGAGAAAGTGACGCGTTGGAAGAGAGTAGCGTTCCCATATGGAGAAGTAGAAGAAGAGGAAGAAGAAGAATCTTTCTTGTCTTGCTCAGTTTCGCCACCAAGTAGTAGTGGCTCTGTGATTCCGTTGGCTTCAAGAAGACGGAAACCGGTTTGCCCTCTGATTGAAACAGCCAGCAAGAACAAGGATGCAAGAAGACCAGTCAAGTCGGCATAATCCTGAAACCCTAGAGGCTTGTGTTTCGAGGTTATGAAGTGAGCATCAAAGGCAAAGGATAAGATGAAACTACAGAGCCACCATGACCTTAACATCCAAGGAAACTTAACAAGCCTCTTTTCTCTGATCTTCACCACAACAACAGAAACAATCAACCACGAGAAAGCCTGCGAAACTTCAGCGGAGAAGACAGAAACAGAGGAATCACACCATGACACCACGCTGTCTCGAAACAGCAAAAGCAAGATAAAGCAATGAGTCCCGAAGATCGAAACAGAGCAGATAAGAGATATGTTGTAAGAGAAGCTCTGCTTCACGGTTATGCTCTGCTTCTTCAAGTCTTCTTCTACATCATTATATCCTCTGTTTCTCACTACACCAAACCATTTCAGTGCCAAATGAGTAACATAAAAAGCAAGGAAGGCCACTGGCATAGCCATGCTTATACGTTCCTTCAAGCAAAGCGAGTTTTGTTGCAACCATTGCGTTCTCATGAGATGAAAACACGTTTCTGCTGCTCATATTAAAGCAAGCACAATCAGGTAAAAGGACGAAAAATATTGAATACATAAACAAGTTTCTCGATTATAATAATATTTTTAGTTTCATGATCAGATAAAAGTAGAAACTTTTCAAGTGAGAGATTATCAACTTTACCTGCGGAACTAAAGAGCTTGAACATAGCTTCTTCTTGGTTTGAGAAACACTAGAGATGATTGGAGATGATCAGATGATAAAGTTCATGTTTTGTCTTCAGATAAGAGTTGCATAAGGCCGGAGAGAGAGAGAGAGAGAGAGAGAGCTAGAGAGTGTTGTGTGTGTGAGACAAGTTTTGAGTTTATAGTGAAAAGTGACGCCAGCTACAAAAATACGTATGGCCGACAAAAATTAAATCTTTATAAAAAGACTTATATCTCTAAAAGACTAAACGATTATCTTTACAGAATTAATTTCTTTGTTTACAGTATTCTTTTGAAAACGTGACTTTTCATATCAATTTTTCTTTTCTTTTTTAATTAACAAAAACTGAGTAATTATTTTTCCATCAGTGACATGCACTAAAACTAAAACTATTTATTTAAACAAATTTTACTAACTTAAAAACTAAAACTATTTATGGTGAGGGTGTGACGCCTACTAACACTAAAACCTTTTATTAGAACAAAAGTAAGCAATGATGTGGTCACTATATACTATTAATTAATTAATGATGTGTCCCTTGAAAAACATTGATGAAGTCTAACGATTATGTTTTCCGGCCATACGCAAGTGCCGGCCATGCAAGTTATTAATTATGATAAACGGTTTCATTTTTACTTAGCATACTTTACACCAAAGCTCTTTCAATTTGTAGTTGAAACCTTAGATCCGGCTTTTCATTAATAACTCAATACTTTTTTGTCGATATAAACTTGATTCTTTATGGAAATATTACCGTGATCGGCTGATCGCTGGGGTGTACTTGGATACATTTTTGTTTGGTAAAGGAAGTAAGAACACTGTATAATTTCATAATGTAAACTCACGTGTAAGTGTATTTAAGTATTGTAAAATTGATGAAAAGTATATACGAAATAATCAATATTAATGAAATATATATAGTAGAATCGTTGTACGTTACACATGTTTCGTCGAATTTTGATTTGACTTGGTATTAATGAAAGTTTTGCTGTTTAACGTAAGGATGTACTTACGTGTCAGAATCGTACGTTGAAATGACTTCCGTGTATGAAAGTTAGGCTCGACGCTTTTGGAAAAGAGTGAGTGAGAGAGATTCCAATTCGATTTGATTCCCAATGCTTGCTGTCCTTTTCCACTAAACTGCAGGTGGTTGGGACCATATATGAGCGACTGCGATACTACACACTATCCTCCACTGTATAATACCAATATATAGTATATGATAGAGTTGATCTGGCAGAATTCTCAAATCATCATCAACGTCATGCCATTAAAGTGGTATACAACCACAAAACTAGATGACTGGCGAAGAAAAAAAAAAACTATTGTAACTTTTTTCTTCTAATAATTATAACGTGATTAGTTATCCCTTTCTATGATTTTTGGTTGTATATTCTACTTGCCATAATAGTTTCTTAAATTGCTATTTTCAGTTATTTTTGTTTGATCGAAGTGACACTTTAACAAAAAAAAGTATATATATATATTTGACAATTTAAAGCAAAAAAAAAAAGAGAGAGAAAAAAAAAAGACAAAAAGACAGAAAATGATATCCATTAATCTTCGCCGCGAGTCCCACACCGTCACTCCCACTAATTGTTGCATTTGCATGTAAGCGTGGGAAGTATATATGGTATTTCAATTCCTTAATATGATATTTTGAGTTCCTAGATATCATTGTTATATATATATCGTTAAAGGGTTGTTCAATAAAGAAGTATAAGAATTAGAATACGCATATGCGTATGCAAGATTCGTTACATAACATAGAAAGTTAGAAACACAATAACGATGAAAGAACAAAAGGGTATGACTGCATGAGTGATGAGTCATTTATTTTATCATTACATAAGTCGATGTCTTTTGGCCCATAATTTGAGTCGAGACGCCGCTGCTGACCCCAATATTCTTCCATCGAAATACGTACCGGCAAAGATTTTCTTGATAGATCAGCGTCAAGCGTCTCCAACATCGATGTGACGGGTTTAACCGGTCTTACTAGGGCCGTATGGAACCGGTTTTGGTAGATCCGATTGAAAATACGCTGTGATTTGTCCAGAAGTTCGAATCTTGTTCAACTCAGTTCTTGCATAGGCGAATTATAAGGACTAGTGTACGATTATCCACTAAATTTTAAATAATATGTCTATATAATATACCTGCTTGCTCCGGTCCAGCGTTGCCAACGTTGGTTGTAAGGGCAGGTTCGAAAATAGTTTATGATTTGTCAAGGTTTAAATTTTAATATATATATATATATGTTATTCTACCAGAATTTTGAATCTTTAAAGGCTGACACCGACAAAGTATGATAATCTATATATACATCTTTCAAGTATATTTTGGGTTCTACCTTTTTATTAATAGTTATTTACAAAGTTAATCTCTAAAATTTTTCCAAACATAGCGCTATTTCAGATTTTGTTTCCTAATTGAAAAATTACAGCAAAATAAATATGGAATCAGAAACTATGATATATTTAACCACATCTTCTATTGTATTTTGAAAATATTCTATCTCTTAATCCTTTATAAACAAAGAAAACAACAATTTGATTGACATTTTGTTTTCCAAAATTTGATTATTAACTAAGAAGAACTTCGATTCACATTTATTTAAATATTATAATTAATATATATAAACTTAATAAAATTTTAAAATATTACGAATATGTAAAATTAAAAAAAATTACAATACTATATAATAAGGTTATATAGTAAATGAGTTACAAAAAGGACATGTTGGAATTAATGAAATATCATTAAATTTGTGCTAACACGGGTTAAATCCTCATTTAGTTACTTGTCAACACTATTAATATTATTTGACATATAAAATTAAAAGTTGATTTAACTAAGATTGTGTAAAATAATTAAATCATTAAGAAAAATGTGACTTAATCATATCGTATAAATGACTTATTATTTATTTAGATCCTTTATTTTTTGTTATAATAATTAAAAATAAAAAAATATAATCTCAAACACTAAACAAAACAAACTAAATATAACAAACAAATGTTCATGAAATATATTACGGGTTAAAAAATAATATAAATATTTAGCAGCACAAACGGCCGAGAAATTTAGTTATTCCTCTATTTGCAAAACATCCAATATTTAAATAACAAATACAATATAAAATATAAATACTAATAAAAAAATGCAGGCGGTGTACCGCGGGTTAAAATCTAGTTAAGTCTATAAATCATGTCCGAAAAATAACCTAGACCAAATAACTTAAGGAGAACTAAAACCAGGCCGGTTCACAAATTATGTGTCATCTTAACATGTATAATGTATTAGTCTTTTTTTTGTTGTTAAATTATATATATCTTATTATATAAACCTTAGTTTTCAAAGTTAATAATTCATATAATGGAGACACGTGTCAAGTATGTCGTTAATATTTTGATATGTGTGAAAATAAATTTATTTAATAATTATAAAAAAAAAATCCTAAAAATAAAAGGATTACAATAAATATTTTTGAAAAGTATATAAAACCAAAAGTGATCTATTACATCACTAATTCTAATAGGAAAATTATCTATTAAATTACTAATATCAATAGGAAAATATGTGCAATTAATAAGGAAAATATTTGCAATTTAATTGCAATTAATAAGAAAAATATTTACAATTCGATTGCAATTTTTATTTATTATAATCATATAGTAAAAAGAAATTTATACAGAAAAATGATAAAAGTATAAAAACATTTAATGTGTTAAAATTAGTGATAAACATAATATAGGAAAAATAAGAAATTAATGTAACTTTTTAATTTTTTCAATCGGTGAATGATTTGATAGCTTATTTAATATTATGTTATTATATAAACCTTGATTTTCAAAGTTAGTAACTTCACGACACATGTCAATTTTAAAAATTAATGAACTGTCATGTGTTATACAAAAAAAAATTAAACATATTTGTAAATTATAAGAATTTAACAATTTAAACAATTTAATAAACATAAAAAGATAGTTTATATATGTATATAAAAAAATGTAATGTTAAATTATTAATTCTATAAGAAAAAGAATTAAGAAAATTATACAATTAATTACTATAATACAATAATTAAATATACTGTCAATTATTAGTAATAAAAGAAAAAGGATCGTAGATAATCACTTTTACATATTTTCTTATATCCGCATTAATATACGGGTCTAATCTAGTATATATATATATATATGTAATTATAGTATTTTCATGTGAAATATCTTGTTCTCAAACAATATGCATGTACGTATGGGTATGTTAGTGATTTCGATGTGAGTTTCTTGGTGGTTTCTGTCATTTTTCTTCTTATGTTTAGATGCGTAACCAACTTGCTTTTTTCTTAACTTTGGAAAAATACAAAAACAAAAAGTATATATAGAAAAAGACCCACCTCAATTCAAATGATGAAGTTCGTAATCTATAGCATACCATAAGAATGATTCATGGTACGATAAGTCTATAATTTATTGTCCACACATTCGTTGCACATATTACAAAGTCACATGGATTTAAGGTTATATTAAATCTGAATATACTGTAATCTTAAAAGCATACTAGGTGCTTCCCCACGCAACGCGTGGGTTGTAGTGTAGTTGGCACTTTCTTGTTTTTTTTGGTCTTTTTCGTTTTCTCTTTTGTATTATTTCGTTTTAATTAGGCATATACGGGCTTTGCCGTCACTTTTATTTATACACTATATGTTTATACCATTTCGTTCAGATGTGTATAATTGTGCTGTTTATTTTTTATGAATTATGAAAATGTTGTTTCTTGCTTTTGAGGATCCAATCTTATCATTGACTGATATTGTTTCAAATACATTTATTGTATTATAGATTTTCTAATTAACTGCTTATGTAAACCCTTCATACGTTGATGTTGCAATAATAAGTTATTTTTTTTAAATATCTTCCGTGTAAGTGATTATGTTTGTATGCCCATGTTTTGGTCTAATATCAATAAGACCGTTTCTGTTTTTCTTTAGTTGGCTTTGAAACCAATATTGAGTTAAGCAAATAATGGGTGAAATTATGGTGTTAATAAGTAATATAAATTATTATGTATATATATTGTATATATGTGACTATAAATTTAGCTAACTAAAAAATTATGTAATATTTAAATACAATCTTGAACATATATATATTTTTTTATTTGTGGGAGGAATGTATGAAATTATTGGATAGAAGTTATTTTTGAGTTAAATGACTTTTAATGTTTTTAAAGTGAGTTAAATATTAATAAATTTTTATATATGTCTTGACTTTTTAAAAAAGGAATACCAAGTGTTTCCTTCCAAATTTGAAGTGATATAGTATTTTAGTTTTCTTATATGATTTTATGAACTTCAATGTAAAAGTTTTTCAAAGTAATAAGTACACTCACTGATTGAATTATAAAATTTAGAGAAATGTTTATTTCGTGTAATTATCTGCTCTTTTAAATAAATTAAATAAGTATGTTGTTATTCCTACAAATAGGACAACATATATTATAGTTTAACCATGGAGTTAAGCAATGGAAATGGAACTTATGAGTGCAAGACAAAATGCTTATATGTTACACATTGATCGTTTAAAATGAATAGGAACATTTAATTGTCAAATAAAGTTGATTGCTTTGTTAAAACCAACATATGTGAATTTAAATTTAACTATGTAAATTTAAAAAATAAATATGAATAGATTAGAAAGGCAAGAAATATAAAAGAAATATTTTTTTATAGAAATAAAATAAAAATTGAAAACAATGTTAAATATATATAATACTTTTTACATTAAAATATAGAATCAAACTCTTACAAGTTACAACACATATGAGATATAACAACATTTGATATTGGTAGGAGAGGAGGAGAGAATGTTTATTATAAGATGGTAATCCAAATTAGATAATGGAGATGAATCTTTAAAAAATAGAACAATGTAATATCTATATATATATATATATAATACTTTCTAAAATAAAATATAGAATCAAACTCTTACAACACATATGAGATATAACAACATTTGATATTGGTGGGAGAGGAAGAGAGAATGATTACTTATAAGATAATAACCCAAATTAGATAAAGGAGATAAATCTTTTAAAATAAGAACAATGTAAAATATATATCATGTAGTCTCTAAAATTAAAATTTAGCATTAACAATTTACAATGATATTTTTTTTTTTTTACAACCCATACAACAAAAATAAGAAATAAAAAATAACAAAAAAAAACGAAAAATGATTTGAGGTATTGTAGAAGAGAATGAGAGAATGTGAAAATGAGATAGTAAAAGAATGTCAATATGAGAGAATGATAGATTGAGAGAATGCTTATTTATATGATAAGAAATGATGGAAGTTACATTTAGAACTATGGAGTTATAATAGTAATTTATTGTGTTTGAATAAAATTAAGTGGTAGAATATGATTAATGCATAATTTATTTTATTTTCAGTTATAATTTTATTTTAATGTGTGAATTAAATGTATTGTGTTTATTGGATCTTAAATATTGTTTAAAGCAATTAGAAAGCAAATAAAAAAAATAAAAAAAATTAGAAAACATTAAATGAAAATCAACCAATAAGGAGAGACCAAAACCTTACTTTTATATATATGATATATTGCTTTAAACTTTGAAATGAGAAATATATTATAAACAATAATTTTACATGAGAAATATATTAATTTAGCCAACCAAAATATGAATATAAGTTTAGCCAACCAAAATAAATAAAAAATATTAAAATTTAACCAAAAATAATTTCTCTTCAAAGATAATAAGTTAGTAGGAGGAATGAATTAATGTAAAATTATTGGATAGGAGTTACATTTGAGTTAAATGGAGTTACATGTCTTTAATTATAAATAAATATTTTAATTTTTTATAACCTAAAATAAAAGGAATACCAAGTGGCTGAATCAAAATTCACATAATTTGGTTGTTTGTTGATATAAACTCAACACTTACAAATAATATTTCAAAATAAAAAAATATTACTTTTAAGTGACAAACTAAATTAGTTTTCTTATAAAATTATATGAATTCTTCAATCTCAATAATTTTTAAAATCCCAAGGATAACTTATATTTTTTTGGTTTTCACTCATCAATTTAATTTATAGTGCTAGACTGCTAGATTTCATTCTAATGTTTTCATCTTTAGAGAATTTAGTGAAATGATATTTTTAAAATTATATTTTATTTTTATATTTAAGTTCCAGTTGAATATGTTTTGTTTTTTGGATCATTTTTTATTTTGATTAAAGACACAAAAAACCAATTGTTTAATTATGTTCTTTTTGTTTTCAAAAACCTCAAATAATAAAAAATATATATATATTATATTGATCTCTGCAGATTTTACAATTGGATCACAAAACAAAATAGTCTTTATAAATAGATAAATGGATAATTATATTGATCTTTAAATATTATATTGATCTTTATAAATTATTAAAAATGATACATGAATATGTGAGATAACCAGAGACATAATAGATAATTACATATGGATCATTTCAACTTTATGATCTCATTGTGTGGTGAATATTGTAAGGAAGTATGAAAATAATGACTTATAAGATGTTAATATAAAATAGAAAATGGAGATAAACATTTTAAAAGATTAAAATAAATATATAAGATATACATATCATACAAAATCTAAAACTAAGCTTTTACAATGATGTTTGATTTGAGTTTTTATAACCCATACAACAACAATAACAAAAAAATACAAAACAAAACAAAACAAAACAAAAAAGAGATTTGAGAGTAGTGGAAGAAGATGAGAGAATGAAAGAGTGATAGACTAAGAGAATAAGATAATGAATATTTATAGGAAGAGAAATGATGAAAAATTACATTTAGAAAAATGAGAGTTACAATTTTAATTTATTATTTTGTTTTAATACAATTGATTAATATAACTTAGTGGAGAAATAAAGTTAATGCATAATTTATAGGGAGAAGCTATAAAGATTTCAGTTTTATATTATGTTAGTTAAATGTGAAAATTAATTATTTTAAATTTGTGTTCTAATATAATTTTTTTTTTGTTAAAATTATATTGCCAAGTGGACTAATAAGGAGAGACTGAAACTCTACTTTTATATATATGATTATTAGTAGTCTATGCGATGAACGTGTGGATAACAAACAAAACTATCATCTGACTGTTAAGTACGTGTGAGGGTTTGTGTTTGGGCCAGGCTGGTGTAAGCGAAACTTGGACACATAAATCATATGAAAACGCATGAACTTTGTGATACATTTGCTATTAAAGATTTTTCCTTTTTTTTGTAAGGTGAAAACAAGATGTCGATTTACATTTTGAAAACAAGGCTTCTTGCAATTTGCAAACATAGACTTGTCGAGGAAAAAAATAAATCTGATTTATTTTGTAGTCTTAATTAATCCATACTTTTAGTGATTAATATATAGCACAAACTTCTGATCAGATTAGTAAAAAACTAAAAACTATAGAACTACTGTAGTAGAAAAACGACACATAAAAATAAAAGCAATTATCACAAAAGAAAAACTACCAAAAGAATTATAAGCTTACGTAAAGAGAAATGTGCATTGAGGGTAGATCTTACTTTCGAACTTGATGGGCATTGTTTTGACTTTTGACGGATTGATGGAGAAAATTAGAGACAAACGTACGGCAGAAGACAAGACCAATTGAGGAAAGGATCCTAGTTTAACCTAGAATTATATCGCTAACATGTCACGCTAACTTACGCCCACCGGACTATCAAAGCTGGGTCTTTTAACTTTTGATATTTACCAGGCCCATTGCAACTAGGATCTATAAATTCTCCCTGGTAATTTCGTTTTTCAAGTAAAAAAGATTTACACTTCGTAAATTCCTTAAAAAAAGTTTGAATTCCCAATTCTTAGGAAGGACTTTTTTTGTTTTTTTTGTCAAACTCAAACTTTTACTTTCTTGCTCTAAATCTATTTCTTGTAATCTGTTTTTTTTTTATGTTATACACAAAATTAAGGAAGACTAATTCTTAAGTTTGGTAATTGGTGTATTATAACCTTTTCTTCCTTTTTTTCTTTGTATTCTTTAAACCAAGAATCTCGAGTTAATGTTAAATCATTCGACACTTAATACCTTAAGCCGAAAGTAAATACCTATTTTCTTTCCTAATTTGTCCTACTTCAGTCCAACTAGGAACTAGGGTGCTTGCATGAGAGAGCTACATTTGGAACTGGGAGTAAGCTTATGTTTTAATATTAAAGTGAGCGTAATATAAAAGCAATTACGTAAAGAGAAAAATGAGCATGGACACATAGTTAAACACTTGTTTTGTTTGAACAGTTTTTATTTTAATATTCTATGTCGTATAGAAGAAGTTAAGTTAAAATTTTAAAGCAAACAAGTACCTAAATAAGTCTTTGACAGGTCAAAGCATTAAGAAAACAGAGAATTCGAAATTATTAGAGAGCTACGCTACGCGTCGAGATTCTTTGTTGGTGAACAAATCGATCACACCGGCCGGAAAAAACAGTGAGAGCAGAGGATTCTCCGGCGGTAACGGCGGAATCTCAGCTCTACACAACGGACACTTGGACATTTCACCGAGCCATGTGTCTATGCAATTTGCGTGGAAACAGTGACGGCAAATCGTCAAGCGCCTCATATTCTCACCTTCCTCTGCCTCTTGAAGACACACAACACAGTACGGTGGAGACGAGTGATCTTTCGCCGCCATTCTCCACCGGTGGAACGTGAATGTGCGGTGGCGCCGCCATGGACGCGTGACGAGGAAAACGGCAAATCTTAAGAAGAGACGTGTAAATAAGATAGAGACGGAGGCAACCAAAACAGAAACGGTGATGAATTCGCTAAATCTAAACACAGATTGAGCCAACATCATTCAGCAAAAAGTAGAAGTTTTTTAATAAGTACGTAATTAAAGAATGAACCACATACTCTGGATGTGGTGTGTGTGTGTGTGTGTGTGTGTGTGTGTGTGTGTGTGTGTGTGTGTATATATGCTTTGTAAGCTGGATGAGGTGGACGATCATTATTTCATATTAAAATGCATGGACGGTATTCAACGGCAAGTTCGTTATACGTTGACCTCTAAATACGTACTAATCCAATTTAATGAAACTGGTTTTCTAGTAGACGCATGTTCATAGAAATTTACAAGTCTGTATAATATCAATGAACTTGTAACCAGACTTGATTAATAAGTCAAGCCTACCAAGATATTGACTAAAAAGTGGTTATTACCACGAAACTATGGATATATATCATCATAATGACTAATGAGAACATGTTAGATGTAACATAAGCACAAATCTGTAAACTAAGTTACGTATACGACACGGCACATAGACTAGGAAGTCTTTGTTTTGTTTTGTTCGGTGATTCCCCCTAGTCCTTGCATGCTGGTACAGAGTCGACAGACAACGACAAATCAAACAATAATACACAAAATATCTACAAGGACTAGGGTAGGCAACAAACAAAATTGTATGGTTTGGATGAATAAAACTTTGACTGCCTCGAAAACCTCCTCGCTGGGTTTTGCAGCATTGATCTGGTGGAGGATTCAGAAACCAAAGAATCAGGAACAGCATATGATAGTAATGATCATGGAAGAGAACTGGAAAACCAAATCCTAAAACCTTTCGAAGTTTCCCTTTTGATTCGTAGTAATTAACAATAAGGAGTGTAGATTCAACAAACACTTTAAATCGCTTCTTTATCGTCTCTATATTATCGTCTTCTCTTCCCTTCAAATCCAAGAAACAACTGGTAATAGACAAACAAGATCCGAACTCGATATCCTTTTTCAGAGAAGATACCAACCTGGTTCCTGTTCATAATGCGTCTTTCAAATTCTTCTTCAGGACAATCAAAGAATAGAACAAAGGCAGGCTCGATTTTAGCCTGTCAAGATCCAGAAAGTATTAAACTAAGGCTTCAACAAGTAGGACTCGATTAGACACTCTATAATAGGCATCAATGAGAAGACAGTTGACAATTAGTTTAAGAGATGGAACATGACCCTTACAACATTTTCGAATACGATCCTATTTTCTTCATTGCGAGGAAAACCATCAATGAGGAACTTATCATTACCACTTTCCTCCATAGCTTTACATAAAAGCTTCACTGTTATCTCAGACGGCACAATTCTCCCCTCTGCAATCATACTTCGGATCATGGCCCTGAAAAAAAAAAAGAAACCGGAAACTTCACCAACTGTTGGGTTTTTATCATACAAAATCATCATAAGCCTAGAACAAGATTCACTTCACACTCAGGCACAGAGCAATTAGCTTAATACATGAGATTCACTGAAGCAGAACTTACCCAAATTCAGAACCAGACTTAATTTCTGCTCGAAGAAGATCACCAGCACTGAAATGAGTATAGCTAAAGTGCTTCACAACATTACCACACTGAGTACCTTTGCCACTTCCAGGACCACCTAGAATCAATCAACGATTCAACACCACAAAATAAAAAAATTCAACCTTTAAGCATGATCAGCAAGAGTAAAGCATAATTACATACATAAAGTGGAATCATTGATATTATACCCAACACAAAAACCACGGTCGACTTCTTCCACCTAGGGCTTTCATGTTCGTCCTGTAACCAAATAACATCATTGAATTTAGGGCAAAATCCAGATTCTATTAGTTGCAGGAAAACTGAAACTGGGTACAGCAGGAGAAATCGATACCTTAATCGAAGCATCCACAGGAGTTTCCATGATCAAAGACGATGTAACGGTGAATCAAACACAGAAGTCTGACAAGTACAGGCGCCGAAGATGATTCAGGCCTCAGGGGAAGATAAGAAACCAAGGAAGAAGAACGGCGTGTAGTCTGCTAACGGGTACGATTAAACGGCGTCCAGTCAATTCACTATACACTATCTCCAAATTGAGACAACACGGCGTTTCGAAGGCATTTAAAATAATATCTCAGACAGACGATTCCAATACAACGGCGTGCAGTCTGCGTCCGCTCTACTCTATATTCATGAAGTAAACGCCATGGCGTTTTTAAATAGCAGTGAAAAAGTTATTACAAAACGTCTGAAGACTCCCCCAAGCCAACACAGGGTCAGATGATCACATACATACAAAGACATAGCCGATGGAAATATATTACAAGCCGACGAACGTGTTATATCAACACACAAATGTATTGTTCTCTACTTATAAAAAACCATCACCAGAAAAACACACACAGAGTTTTGGCTTTATTATCGTACCCAAGCAACAGCATCAATCTCGTCTCTGGCTTTCTTATATAACTCGAGCCTCTTCGCGCACTCTAGTCTCCTATCCATCAACGCCGGATCTTCATCTAGTAACTGTCCCAACTGTTTCCCCTGTGAAATTTCCCAAACAAATATAAGTTTTGACACGCATTAGCACAGAATGCAAATGATTTGAGACAGTGTTTGTTGTTTTGAGTTCAGTTTACCTCTCTCTTACTGATCTGTGAGTAGAAGTAATTGAGCAACGCGAGCTTGGCTTGTCTAACCTGACAATAAACACAAGCTTTTGGAATTGTGTTACGAAGTGTGTCCGAAACCATGTTGACATACGCGGATACATTTGATGCAATCCTTCTGAAATGTCCATCTCCATACTGGTCTAACGTTGCAGGTGAAGGAGAAGCGGTTTGGTTTTTCTGGTTGCTTACTGGTCTTTCCATTTCTTGAGGAAGTTTCCGGAAGAAGTCAGCCGTTAGATATGCAGATTCCATGTCAACAAGTCGAATAACTGACTTCTTGCTTTCTTCCCTGAATTTCTCCAAGGAGCTGTTGGCTGCTGCAGCAAGCTCGACTTGCAGCGAAGGGAAACGCTTTAGCTCCTGCATTTTTGCCATCAGGAGATCCAGTAAAAATCCTTGTATTACATTTTTACCAGTCATAAGAAAATCAATAGTTTGAAAAGAAAGTCTCACCTGAGTTTCTGATATTGACTTCCTCACAAGCTCTTTCAAGACAAAGTGAACCTGTTGCATATGCCCCAAACTCATTACGCTCTTTTATATATACAAAAAAACAAAAGAGAAGTGAAGGGACACTGTAGAAGAACTTACAGCATCTACAGAAGCTTCAGCTGGACCTCTAAAGTAGCCCAACGACCCTTCAATAAGACGGCGATAACCCTGTTCAGGTGCAATCAAGTGAGGTTGATAGCCATCTGCCTCAGACACGATTCTCTTAACGCTTTGTAGAGAAAGATGGCGATCAAAAGGAAGCTTTTTGAGTGCAGCTGGAAGTTGGTTGTCGAAAACTCCATAGATACGGTCACCTCCAGGACGCCTTAAAATGTAAATAATATGAGGAGGTTAACCAAAGAAAAACCAATTACGTAAGCCTAAAGATTTCCACAGGAAGATGAGTAACGATGTTTACCCGCCATCCAGATGTTCCTTGAATATCTTATCGAATGCACGGCACATCTCCAATATAGTGTATAGTTGAGCCTGAGAAAGAAACCAACAGGTTTAGCCCATAGTAAAAAATGTAAAACTTCATCGAAGAGAAATAGTTCCACATAGATATACTCTCTCACCCCAGCATCGACTGCGATAGGCCGACCCATGCGGTCCAACTCCCTTTCAAGTTCCTCAATGCTTTTGTTTATTAAGGACAGGATGCTAGGAATACGGGTCCTGATAACAGACTCCAAGTGCTGCCAAAAAAACAATACAGCATTTGAAGAACAATGTATAAAACAATACAATAAAAGTCGCAAGCAAATCAGGCTTTGAATGAACACCTTAGAGAGCAGCTTAGCCAGATATTCCGAACCCATTTTGCTGGCTAAGTGACCATAGTCAGGACTGGTGTCAAAATATTCTCGTTCCTTGCGTCTCGCAAGCATCATGTCGACATTCCTATTGATATCTGCTTGTGAACGGTTCACTATCCCAACCCAAGGATGTTGCAGCTTGTATGATCTTCCTTCAAGAACCTTATTAAGGCAAGCAGTTTTGTACGTTAGATAAATATTTCTAAACTAATATCAGTCATGCCTAAATCAGTTCTGTAGATTTAGTTACTTGCATCATTCCCTAGATGAGCTTACCAACTATGATATCAGTCATGTATAAATCAACCACAAAGAGATAAAAAGGTGCTTACTGCTAATGCATTAGTTCCTTTGTCCATCAAGTCTAGCTTGGTAAGAACACCAAATGTCCTCTCACCTGAGACGATCAAAAACATAATTTTATCGTCAAAAGACAATACCTCCTGCTATATATTTAAATCATTCGCAACAGAAGAGCAAACAAACCTGTTGGATCGACATCTTTGGCGAGCTTAATTGCATCCGATGTGGCTATATCTTGGTTAGCAGGGGATATAGCTAATATGATACAATTGGGCTGGAAACAAAAGAACTAACCAATTTAGAACTAGAAGATGCATCCAAAGAATTATAAACAGAAAACATAAGGTTTTAACAAAAGCAAATAGGGCCTTAGCATATGTAGCTTAACAGTCTTGATAATACCCAAAACCAGGTAAATCTCACCTTATCAACATAAGTACGAACCATGGTTTCGATATCCTCAACGATGGTTTCCGGCTGTCCCTCTGGGAATCAAATACAATATCAATAACCTTCATACATACATCCATCCAAGAATAAAGAAATGGAAAACCAAACGAAGAGGTAAAAGAATCATACCAACAGCAACCTTAGTTAAACCGGGTAAATCAACGAGGGTCAGATTCACAACTGTTTCCATAGAACACAACATAAAAAAAAGGAGCAAACATCAATGTGAGTTCCAAAACAAAAAACAGGTTTACTACGGGAAGCAAAACCCACAGACTGTGATTAAAGCTAACCATTTGGAGAGAAGATACTGAGGTGAATAGGAACTGGAGATATCTGTTTGCTCTTCCCTGTGATTCTATCAGTCTCATCCTCAATCTCCTTGCGAACCATAGCTGCAACATCAAAGAAATTCAATGAACACTTTCCACTACAGTTCTTAACCAGAGATACGATAAAATCTAAACGACAGAGAAACCAAAAGAGACCCAAAGTAACTAAGAAAACAGAGCAAACAGACCTGATAAAGGCATATATATGATTATAGAGAAACATACCGAAATCTGTGAATTGCCTCTTGGGAAGATGGAGGAACTCAGCATACTCCTCTGTTCCATCATCCGTCTTATGAAGCTGCAACACTAAAGGCCGTCTCGTAACGATACCTGCAGAAACAATACTTCTTCCTCAAAACCAAAGCTCCTTGCTCAAAACCAAAGCTTCTTCCTCAAAACCAAAGCTTTTATTAGCAAACACATAAGAAGAGAAGGTTTTAAAAATTCACAAACCAGATCCTCTAGGAAGAAAATCTCTCCCAACAATGCTCTCAAGAACAGAAGATTTCCCAGAACTCTGCATAAACCCAAATAAATAAATAAAAAAATAAATAAGTGTGAAGGAGTCAACAGAGAAAAACCTAGGAACAAGAAGTCAAAAGCTAATTAAACCGGAGAAATCACCTGACCACCAACGACGGCGACGGTTGGAAGAGCTTCCCAGAGAGAATTGAAAGCGTTATTTCCAGTTCCACCACCATAGTCACCAAGCACGGTACATGCTCTCTGTATCCTATTAACTAACCCAATCAAACTCTCCATAGTATTCATCTTCCCTTCTCAGTTTCAGATGAGAGAATTCAAAGTTCCAAAGATGACAATTCAGTACACAAAATAGGAAAGCTGCTTGAAAATTCGCCAACAGACCAAAAGACTTGAAAGAGAGCTTTAGAGAGACGAAGAAGAAGACAAATTTTAGGGGCAAAATAGGGAAATGAGTTTACAGAATAAAATGTCGTCTCTCTCTCTCTCTCTATGGTTCTGGAAGGTTTTTGATTTGTGTGCCTGTGTGGTTCGGTCGGTTTACAGAGATAGCTTAGCCGTCGTCACGGAGTCGTTTGACTTTGGTTCCGTATGGTCTGGTTTATCAAAAACGGTCAAATCTAAAATAATGAAATGGATAAGATTTGTGTGCCTTTTTTTTTTTTTAATTTGAGCACTTTTTTGTAACGCGTAGTTTGATTATTCGAATTTTGAATTTACACGTGGGGGACCCCCACCCACCACCGTATACAGATACTATCGGGAGCATTTCTGGAAGGCCCATTAAACAAAGAAGAACCTTTGAGATACATTAGCATTTTCTAAAGGCCCAATAATGGTAAGTATCTTTGAATTGTAAACTAGTATAAACAAAAAACAAAAAAATTAGAATAGTTCCAGTCCAGTTATATTTTTAAGAATTTTATAATACTTGTAATTTTTGATATCTGTAGCAGTAATTAACATCATCAGATTTATTTTATGTAGTAAATAAATAACAGAATTAATAAAAAATCAATAAAATTTCATCTTAACATTTTGGTCTTGGTATATTTGGTACCAAATCAAAGACAACCTATGATCATTAATTGTTAGATCAAATTATTATGAGCAATTGTATAAGATGTTATGACTCATCGGATACGAATATTTGTGTTACACGTCCTAGTTCATTGTTTAGTCTTTTGAAACTTTCTGGTGATCACATTTTTAAAGATTGATGAAAAATAAGTTTTTTTAACTCATAAGCATTTTAACAAAACCTAATTATGGTGTACTTCTTATCACAGCAAAATATCCAGTCAAGTTCAGGTTTGTGCGGTGTTGGCAACACCGTGTTGCCATTCAGATTCCAAACAGTTTTGCATTTCATGATGTGACTTTGAGATGGAGCCAAGCCAACCACTACTGAGCTCAGAATACATGGGATTCCAACTCATGACTCAGACGTGTGCATAAAGCCGTAACCAACTGAGCCATGTTTTATTAACATTTAAAGAGAAACACATATACTTAAATAAGAGACAGAAACCATCTATTGATGAAACGTTGCAAAGACTTTGCTTTTTATGTCCACGGAGAAACACCAACCAATATATATATATATATATATATATATATATATATATATATACTAGTAGTCAATCTGTGTACGGATTTAGTTTACGTTGTTTTTGAATATTTTTTTTTTGTAATTTTGGAGATTATTAGTTAAATCAATATTAATTAAATAAAAATATTATGTAAGAATTGAGATATGAAAATTAGTAAAATGTGTATCTTTCTATTTATAAAAGAAATTGTAGTTAATAGCGTATGGAAAATTTATTATTTAATTGGATAATAAATACACTGATCTTTATATCAATTAGGTAAATGTAATTTATACTTTTTCGGTTTTTTACTTGTCGTTTAAGGTTTTCTCACACAAATTTTAAAAAAAAACTATTAAATTGTCTGTTTCACATTTTATTAATATATTTTATAAATATTTCATTGGTCAAAACTTTAAAACAGCATGGATAAAACTAGAATATTCACCAAACATTTTCATTAAAAACCTAAAACAACAACTAAATTAAAACAGAGGGAGTATTTCATTGTTATATGAGTAACATAAACTATGTGAGAGTTATAGATATGCAATCATTATATATTAATATATTTTCTTATATATGTAATATTTCTAAATACTATTATTAGTCATTCATTGCATTACTATAAATATTATGAAAGTTACAAAAATGAGAGTTATTATAAAATATGGGATTGATGAGATGGAATAGACAAATATAATTAATAAAAATATATCAGGTTTAAATATATATTCAAGAGTTATATATTATAAATATAGATCTATGAACAGGCATCTTAGCTAATCAAATATGAATTTAAATATATATTCACTTCTCTCTTTAAAGAGAAATATATACAGTTATCTCTTTATAAAAAAATATATTTAATTCTCATGTAGTTATTTAGAAGTTATATATTAAATATACTTTAGTTTATTTTAAATGGATTGAAAATGAAATAAAATAATGTAATATCAAGATCATGTGAATTATTTATATTTAAGTGTAGAAATAAAATAGCCAATTATTACTCGACATTATCCTATACAACCCAAATATTATAATCTTGTATCCTTAAACTATTTAATCATAAAATAATTTATTAATTGAATAAATTTGTTACACTAAAAATTAAAAGAAACAAAATGACACTTGTGAAAGAAGAAAGCATCATGACAATCATTTGGAGCTTTCCAAAAGAAAAATTTACTTTCTTATTAGATGATATAATATATTAAGGTTTCTTTCAACTCTTACTTAGTGTAACAAATTTATATATAATTATATATTAAAATTCTTTTAAAATCAAATACACATGAAATTATTTATTTTCTTTTATAAGTATTAAAAAATGATTGCATAAATTATCAAAAGATGAACAAAGTAAAAATAATTTACATTTGTAGAAAAAATATTCAGGACTTAGTAAGATAATATTTCTTCTAAAGTTAGGAACTTCCCAAAAATGGATGATCCGAACAACGATACTATTGTTACCGGTGTTTTGTTTTTCGTTGGAGATTGAAATGGGGATAGAATAGAAAGTAAATATTTTAGTTTTCACAATAGTATGAAAGAAGATGTGCTTGTATGGTAATATACTGATATGTTGTTTTTAGAAAACTAAACTTTATAGAATGTTTGAGCCTTTAAGAGAGAGAAGGGATTGAAATTAAATATTAATGATCATAAATTCGCAAGTGTTTTAAAATAATAAGTTATAAACAAAAATGAATACTGAGGAAAATAGTGGGTAATGCATAAAATGATGGTATTCTTTCAAATTAAAACATAAGTAATTATGTTCATAATTTAGGGGGTGGTATTGGATTCTAATTTATGAAGTTTTTTGAAGAGTTCAACAAAAACATTTTTTAATGAATAAGTGAAAGATTGTTAAAGATTGCTAGAGAGTTTTGTTGATTAGTTTTCTAAAATCTTGTAAAGTCCTGCAAACAATCTCTATATTTTTATGATACTTTCCATGACTTTATTTTGTAAAGAAAGTTTCTAAAATCATGAACCAATAACATAATAATTTTATAAAAGTTTAAATCCAATAAACCAAATTTGTTAACATTTTCAATGACTTTTTACAAATCATAAGCTAATAACACTAAATTTTAATAGAATTTAACAAAAGCTTGATCTAATAACAATAGATTCTAACATAACATTTAAAATCTTTAAAACTCTATTCCAATCTCAAACCAATAACCTCCATTTAATTTTATATAAACAATTTTTAAAAAATTTGAACTAATTTACTTAAATAATATCATCCCACCATCTTACTTGAATTTTATTCCGCTTGTCCCTGTGAAAATGATATAAGATTCAAACCTATAAATTTAATTTAATGTTGGTATATTTCCAAGATGAAACCAATGACAAACTAATATAAGGTGGCTATAGACTTTTGGGTGATGCATATGTTTCTGATTAAAGAAAGAAAGAAAAAAATATTGATGTTTTTTTTTTTTATGGGCTTGTAGTTAATTAGGTCCAAACTATAGTTAATTAGGTCCAAAAAAATACAGGTGTCAGAAATATAGTAAGCCAAGTGTCATTCCATTATCAAAAGTTGAAAAAAAAACATTCTCATATTATATAAGATATATATATATATATATATATACACATTATATTAGTGATGCTTGTTGATCAAATAAGTATTGAGATTTATAATCATCTCCCAATATAGCTTCAGCAACAATGTATTTACTTCATTATATCAATTTGTAAATTACTTCAGTATGTATCTCTTTTCTATATATGTATGCAATTCAGAAAAACTTATATAAGAACGTTCGTGACTATGTCTCTGCATGGTCTCTGATTTTGAGAATCCTAATCTCCCTGTAACAAAATTCCGACTATATGTCTATGCATTGTCTCCGATCTTTGAGAATGTATTGATCTCCCCGTAAAAAGGAATTCTTAGTATCATTAAAAAAACAAAAAACTGGTAAACACACATGTTTGGAATCAAGTAGTTACAAGAAATGTGACTTAAAAAAATTTAGAAATTTGATTACCGGAGCCTGTGTTCTCAGGTTAGGTTTTGTTCTGAACTTTTTCCTAACCTAAGCGAGAAAAAAATAGGAAGCAACAACAGAGAGAATAGTAAAAACAGAAGAAAAAAGGAAACTTGTTGAGTCGGTTATTAATTATAAAAGTAGGTGTTAGCTATACAAATCCTAAAGAAAACACATATCATCATCAGTAGTGGATCCGTTTATAAATATAGAGACTCGGAATCTCGGATCACCTCCTCTCTCTCTCTCTCTCTCTCTCAAGCTCGATCAAACTCATTGTTCTGATTTTACCATTCTCACCTTCAATTTCTGCTTCGGTGATAGAAGATGATGATGATGCTTTGATTCTTCTTCGGCATTTTCGTTATGTTTAATCAAAAGACGGTGAGGGATATGACGATCACACAATCTATGTTCAACAAAGACGTAACCCAAGAGGAAGAAGAAGAAGACAACGAAGGTTTCGGTTCAAGAGAATGAGAATTCTCCGGTGAAGCCATGGAATATCTTTTTTGGAAACGAAGAGCTAGCAGTGTGTAAACTGTAAAGTAAAGAACCACCGGTTTGAAGAATCCAGTAATCCACATCGATCTCCAGCTTTTGCGTGCACCACAAACAAGTACACCACATCTGCAAGAATTTTAAGGTAAATAAATACCCTACATCCATCAGAGATTGTCATCACTTTAGAACAGATCGTACTAGTCATTATTATAGCTTAATTAATGAATCTGTTTTATCAGTGGAAGCACTCAGCGTCAGTTTTGGGAGAGTTACACTTGCAGTACGTATCTTCAATATTAAAGCACATTTACGCATAGAGTAAGGAATTATATAATTATGTGATGTGTTCTGAAACTGCGAAGTCTTAAGATAATAGCTATGTTGTAGCTTATTAACCATGGACACTTCGAGTAAAGAAGTAAAGACATGACGAACAACTCGAAGCAAATTGTGTCGAAGAACTAAATAACGGCAAGCCATCAATAGTAAATGACTAGAAACACTCAGAAAAAATAGAAGAAAGTTCAACGATTTTGCAATTGCTTTGGTTTGAAACGGTTTTCAAGCCAATTAGACAAAGAACCGAAATAAAATTAAATGGGAACTTCGGGACAACTATGAGCAAGTCTTGTTCTTCATAGACTTCTATTTGCAGTCCACTTCTTGTGCAAGTAATCACTCAGAAGGAGTTCGACATCGCAACTCGATGACTTGTTGTAGTCTTCTATCATCTGCAGGGTACGTTTACACACTTCTGGGATTCTGAGCACTGTAGGATCATTCTCTTCAATATAAATCTCCATCTTCTTCAAACATGGGAAATAGTCCAAGAAATGTTTTATCATTTTCATCTCTTTCATTGTTCCTTGAAACCCTTGAATCTCTAACATCTTGACTGGGCAAGATGTGAGCGAATGACCTTTGTCCTCCCGAGAAATGCAGTCACAAGCATCCCCGCATTTATCTGTCGCATGGTGCAACAGACCCTGAACGCATAGAGGAGACACAATAAGGGATTCCAAGTTTGAACTCAATATATGTACTACATGTTTGGAAAATGAATTGTTTATAAACCTCAATGACTAGAGTTTCTAAATGTGGACAGTTCGTTAGAAGAACTGGCATTGCCTGCCAATCTCGTTCCTTGTCACTCGTAATATGTAACGATTTGAGGTTTTTGAACACTGGCATCGATTCACAGCATAGAGAAAGAACCTGAAAACAAGAAAAACACACAACTAAATACAATTTGCAATTACATGTTTCAACACTAGCCCTTCACTGTTTGTTTCATGAGATTTGAACAAACATGACAGCTATGCTCCAGGAGTTGAGACAAAGTCCTGTCTACCGTCTGTTATCTCCTCGAGACCAGTTGAATAATAGTATTCCAAGAGAGAGAGAGAGAGAGAGAGAGAGAGAGAGAGAGAGAGAGAGAGAGAGAGAGAGAAATATAGGAAACTGACCTCGAGAGTATCTGGAAACAAGTCCAGATGCTGAACATTTTGTATGCCATGAAAGAGTTTCCACACATTACTATATCCGAGAGAAATGTCGTGGTGCCAATGATGATCATCATTTGGTTCTCTAAGTCGCTGTAGTTCCTCTTCAGTTAATGAAAAGACAATTCGAGCACCACATAAGTTTTTCATCTTAACAAGTGGATAGTCCGGGGCAACATAACCATTGTAATTAAAGTAAGTGAGACTCGGTGTATCAAATGATACAGAGTCAAAGAATTCGCCGTCATATATTGTTAGGGTCTTGAGGCTTGCACTAGATACGTTCACATCATCATCTTTCCAGATCACACTAACCAGGACTAATTCCTCAAGTGCAGGCAAATCATGAAGAAGAATCTCAAAAGTTATTAACCCAAGCTGAGTCAATAACGAGAGTTTTAAGCATAGGTAAGAAAAAGCTACCAGCCGACCAATCAATCTCAATTCCACAGTCTATTTTGAGCTTAACAAGTGTCCTGCTCTCGAAAGATTTTGGAGACAGCTGATAGTTAGCATCTCCATCTGAATCCGAAATGACTAATAGATCAAGGTCCGAAACACCACGCAGCAACACATTGTGTATCCAACGATCCACACGATCAGAATCAACCGCTGATAAACACTTGTGGGAGCATTTCTGAATGGGAGAATTACCCTGCAAAGCCAATATTCTATCCACAAAATCCATGAAGCTCTGTATGATTTCGGGCCTATGCCGCTTACCTTCTTCCGGATGAAGAAAGAAAGAGTCATCAATGTCAAGAAAAGGAACAAATGCAAGGAGATTGCGCCACCTCTTGGAGAGAATGGAAGTCAAAGCAGCCTCCTTTGTGGTAAGAAGGGAGAGTACATGACAAAGAAGCTCGTTTGGTAGACTGCTAACACGATCCATCTTCTCTGCATTGCACGAAAGAAGAGTTAAGTAGGCAAATCTCAAAGCTTTTTCATAAGAACATCACGGATACATAAATACCAAACAGCTCTACTGTGCATCAGGACAGGAGGATCTACAAACAGAGGAATGATTTAAAAAAAAAGAAAAAAAGGGAGCAAGTGAATTGTTGTTAGCTACGCATATAGGAATCAACCCAAAGGAGAATAATTAGTAGAAGCAGAAGAAAGGAGTAAACTTGAGCACCTACCTTGTTCCAAACGATTAGTCCTAAGACCCAAAATTAAGAGATGCGTCCAGTGAGAGTTGGGAGTGCAAATCACGTGGTTTCAATGGCACTTAATGAAGAAGAAACGCAGGATACCCAGCGAAAGGCAGAGGGGAAAGTCTCAGAAGACTTTTTGGTTCGACAAAGGTATCGGAGTCGAATACGGTGAAACTGAAAGCAGCAGCGAGAGACTCTAGAAGTGCAATGTGTTTGGTTCTATTTCTTTTTCCGGTTTTCAAAATATCATCGGTTTAATTCGGTACACAAAACAGAACAGGCTTGACTTTTCGGCTGCGAAAGTATGCAAGAATAAGTCAGGCCCACTTAGAAGCCCAGAACCTGAGAATCAAAACAGAGCATCCTTCTTTTGCTTAAACGTCACCAGTAGAATTTTAATAGTTAATTATCTTTTTTTTTTCTTTTTCAAAATTTAAATGAATTATTATTATTTTCCAATTGTTTCCTTTTTTTTGTTTTTTTTAACAACAACATAAAAAAGATTAGGAAAAAGGCAATCCTATTTTTCGGAAAAAAAAGTAATCTCTCATATTATGGCCTTCAATGGAGAAAACATATCAGCCAGAACAGATCAAGCAAAATAAAAATAGATCAAATATTTGGCTGTTCAAGTGCAGATTAAAAATAAACAACATCAAAAAAAGCTGTAAACCAGATCTGTATGTATTTCTCCTGCATTTATTACAAAAAAACAAAAAAAATATGAACTACACACAATTCATCTGTATTAACTTTAAAAAAAAAAAAATCTTGAATGGTAACTTAGTGATTGGAGGACTACTTTATAAGTCAATATAGACAGCATCTTACAAGCAACAGCATCCAACATTCTCATATTTGGAGTTTTTACAACAGACTTAGTGATTTTAGTTAACTTACAAACGAGAATCAAAAAAAGCAGCTGGCTTTACGCAACCCTGCTAAATTTAAGTGGAGTCAGGGAGTTTAGTTTAGTTACGCTAACCAAAACTGTCATTAAGTTCTTAACCCTAATCACAGCCACTACAGTGACCATGTAATTTTATGTATTTAACGATTTCGTTAATGTGTAATTTTCAAAACCAAACGATATTAGTTAATTGAAGAATCTCCAACTAATAATAATATAGGATCCTTTAAATCCCAATAGACAAGGGGAGACTTTGAAAAGCCCAATAACGAAGATAGGTCCAGGAAGAGTATTGGAAACCACGTGGCAAGAGATAGGAGAAACGGACGAACATTCGTGTGGGATGGATGGTGTTGGAAACGACGATGGGCTCGTTTTCACCTAATACTTGTCGGCTTCTATTATCCCATCGTCACATGCTTCCCTTTTAGGTTTTCTATTTATTTTATTTTATCTTTTATATGAATGTAGATGTAGTCTCTTGCAGATATCTATATTATTAGGTTCAAGAGAATCAAATCAAGTGTTCGTTTGTTTTCTTTTTTTCTTTTAAGGTCAGTGGCTGAGGTAATCACTACACATCCCATTCAAATCCAATGGTATTGGTCCGATTTTATTGAAATAAAGCAAGGTCAACTATAACTAGATTTTATCTTCTCGGACAAGGATAAGATGAAACTATAATGGCGCGTTAGTTACAAATAATTATCGTATAAACAGTGAAAATTCTAATACCAATCTAATAGTAGAATTATCGTTAAAAATGGTAAAATACAATGATAGATAGACAAGGATATATCAACAAAATAAATTGTGTGACTTTTTAACGTGTCTTAGTGGTAAAATTCGCATTAGAGTAATAATATAGTTCCACATGTAAGAAGAAGTCACTAATCATTATCTCTAACTATTAGTATAAGATTCCCACAAGTCAAATAACCAAAAAATATAGAAAAGATTCATTAATTAGTGTTAGTCCACGGTTTTTTTTTTAGATCAATACTTTGTAAGTTGGCAAAATTCCCAACCAACTTTATAAATAATTTAGTTTTTATTAGAAATCGCTTAATGACATACTAGTACAATTGTAAATCACAAATTTGCATTAAAAAAATTGGTTAGTGATAAAATGATCTGTCAAAATGTAGTGCTTACAAATCCTTGATAATTAAAGCTCTTTATAATATAGATAAATAAAATAGAAATAGTAGTTTCTCTCTCTTCTATCTATAATTTGTTGCTTTTCCGACAGAGAATGCTTTATCTCTCCTCCGTGGTCTAAAAACAGAGATCCTAGAAGAAGAAGACAAAATCTTTACCACCAGATCTTTCTCTCTTCTTCATCTTTACAGCTTGTCACATCACTATAACACCGAAACTCTCGGACCCTCAAGCCCCCTAAAAAAAAAAAAAAAAGCTTTTATCTTTTTCCAGAAAAATCAATCCTTTTCTCTTTTCTCAATTCATATCCCTCCGATGAGGTGTAAGAGACACACCGTAGATTTCAGCAGCAGCACCAACGGCGTATGCGCTTCTTGCCTCCGTGAACGTCTCCTCTCCCTCGCTGCTTCCGCCGCCGTCACAGCCGCCATTGAAGACAACAATCATAACCAATCACGCAAATCTAACAATCCTCCTCCGCTTTTAATATTCCCTCGCTCTGTTTCTCCTTATGTTACCCGTAGAAAATCCGACGCCGGAGCTGGAGGAGATCCTTTAACATCTTCTAATCGGAGATTCATCACAACCCCTCAAGTAGATCTCGCCGGCTACTCATGCAAAGACTTCGAATCGAACCGATCTCATAATAAACCAAAAGAGAATAAAAAAAATTCGTCTAGATTCTCTAATCTATTCAGAGCTAGATCTGAAGATTTCGATTCGAATCCCAAATCCAACAATCATAGATTCTCTAGCGACGCGTCTGAGTCTTCGTCGTCTTCTTCACGGTCATGGATCTCGACGATTCTCTCAACCGGTCGCCGGAAAAAGCAGCCGTGTTACATAGAAGATGTAATCGCAGGTCGTAGACCTCAGCGTATATACTGTAGAGGAATGTCACCTGCGAGAGATACGACGGAAGCGGAGCCGTCGTCGGAATCGTTAGAGGAATTGAGAAGCACACCGGCGACGACGAAAACTCCGGGGAGGAGGAAGGTTGGGAATGGGATAGGGAAAAAGAGTATGTCCGGGATGGCTTTTTGTTTGAGTCCGTTGGTGAGAGCTAGTCCTAACTGTCCGTTTAAACGGAGAATGAGATTTCCGTCGGAAGTTGGTAATTCCGGCGAGGTTAGTACGGAGCAGGAGAAGCCTCATATATCAGCTGCGGCGTCGTTTTGTGCAAATAGATCGAAGAAGCTTGTGGATTTAGGTAGAGTTGATCGCCGCCGTTGAGTTCGTTTGGTGGTTTAGTCTGGTCAACGTATTTGTTTGACTTGTGGATGGATAGTAAATTTTAGTTTACCGCTCGTGTGGCTTTTTCTAAAGATGGAATTTTCCAAAAATCAAGCTTTTTATTTGGCTTGAGGTGAGAAATAATCAGAATGGAACGTAGTTTGTAATTGTAATTTGTAACTACCACCTTGTAACGTTTTGTTTCTGATTGTAATTGTAGAGTTTGATGGGCTAAATATTTTGGTTCAGACAAGCAATGTAGTGTTCTTCTTTTAAAAACTTATGTATCGAGCCAGGTTGTGTTAGTTAAGAAAGCATGTCAAAGTATTGGATCGATCGGTAGAATTGTGGAACTTGATCAAAACGGAGCTAGATTCCAACAAGTTTGGACCAAATCAGGAACGGATCGTATAACGATTAGATCCTACTAAACCATAACTACTAGTAGTACCGTATCAGGTTAGTCAATCTATAATGAGCTCAAGTGTTAATTCAAATGTATGTCATTAGACTAATCATTACGGTTTTGTATGTCAGCTTAGATTTTTTAATTAAACTAAAATTTTGACCCATGATTTTCTTGCTATATCATTAAAGAGTGTGACAGTTTTTAACTTATATTTTTTTGTCTTCACCTTAGAAAAAGTTTATCTTGGGTTTCACAATCCTCCTTTCTCCAAGTCCACTTCAACACAGACCTACAAAGCCTAATATTGGAATCGCTTATATGACACAACTATCAAAATATATTATCGACTTTTCATAAAATCCAAGTACGACATTAGACTGTTTTCAATTCAACTTTCATTTAAACCAAAAAATATAAAAATATTCAACTTTATAGAAGTTGAATTGTCTAATTACGTGTTGTTCAACAAAAAAAAAAAAAAAAATGTCTAATTACGCAAGACGGCAAGAGGGGTCCATGGGATTCATCTCCATGGGTCCGTGAACGTTCACAGAAATTAAGTTTGGTTAGGTTAAGGAAAAAAGATCAACTTATCTAAGAACAGAACTTAGATAGAGAGATATGTAAAAACATATTCATGAAAATTTGATTTTGATTTGAATTTTATTGTTTTGAGCTAAAATAAAATCACTTTATTACCGTTCAAACCGTAGAAGTTCAAGTCAGGAAAGCTTATAATATGGATTTGTTGTTCACTAAACTAAGCTATGAACATTTAAGGTTTTAACATTTAAAGTTGCAAAGAATTGTCAAGGAAAAAAAAAAAAAGTTGCAAAGAGAACGAATTCTGTTTTGAGGGAATATTGTTGACTCATAAAAATTTCGTTTTCTGATCAATCTCCATGTTCCATTCAACACTTTGAGCTCTTACATTCTGGCTTGTGAGCAGAATCTAGTGTCAGGAACAAGAGATTCAAACAATAGAACAACTATGCTGTCACTGAAATTACAAGAAAAAAAAACAAAACCTGAAACTCTTTGGTAGATGAGAGCACCATTGAATGCACAATTTCAATGCTAGATTTCACTGGACGATTGCTAATAAGTCGCTTTCTTTACAAAAGCAATGCTTAGCATCTGTTCCAAAATCAACCTGAAGAAATCAAGAGAGAGAGATGTATCAGTTTTCACACAAGTATGATCAAAGTCATAACAGTGTTCCATTATACTCCCTCTATATGTTTAGAAGCTTTTAACCATTTTAAGAAAACAATGATTACAGAGTTTAAATATATTATTTTCTTTGACTAAAGAGATATTATTTAATTTTAAACCAATAACAATTCAAAATTTTAAATATTTTCAATGATTACTTCTTGAAGTTTACAAAATATCAATATTTGTGGGACAAAAAAATATCAATCTTTATGAGACAGAAGGAGTAATCATCAAATACAAACCTCATAGGCGCTCATAGAACACAACCTGTAAAAAAAGAAAAGAGCATGAATGAATGAATGAATGAAGAAGGAGATTCATACAGTGATTTCATTTATCTTTAAGCTTTAGGAAGATGAAAGCATACCTTCTTGCCAGGTCCTACTTCCCCGACCTCAGATCCAACAGAGACAACCTGTAATCATCAACTCCTCCATCATCAATTGTTTCTTCTCAAGTCTTGTAACAACCAAGTAAAAGATCAGGGGAGAGCTAGTCTTACCTCGCCTGTTAGGTACCTCTCGAATTTCACAGCTGATTTAGGCAACAGTACTCCACCTGAGGATTTCTGCACACAAGCACCAAGCTTTGCCACCTCAACACAAGACATATATGATTCACAGCAAGGACTGTAACCATTCTCTAAATACATTGATTTACCAAGACTCGAGAAAGACTCATGATTCGTTCACTAGAACCGAAATACCACGAGGTGAGCAACTAAACTAATTTTTTTTGTTCTTTTTGTAATCTCAGTATCCTAATAAATTGTTCACAAGACTTTAAAGATCATAAAGGGACATTTCAACTCGACAGCTGCGGATCCACAGGAAGAGAGATAAGGAGATCGACTGAAAAAGTCAAAAGCTAAGAGACAGAACCTCAGAAGGCAATTCAAGACGGACAAGGACTCTGTCTGCTTGTGGAACAACCTGCAAAAACCCAATTACAACAAACAGAAATGATCTCCCCCAATTAAAACAAAAATCACCACCAATAATAGATCAAAGGAGATGACGACGAAAGAAAAAAAAAAAAAAAAGGTGTGTACCTTTGCCGGTTCCCATTTGGTGGAAACGGCGTTAATTCTTATGGAATTTCTTCGAAATCCTATAGAAGATATAAATAAACAAGAAGGGATTCGTTAATGGGGGGAGTAAGTAAGACACAACAAAAAAAGTTAACACAGAAACCAGAGAAACATGGATTAAGATTTGTACCGAGAAGGCTCGTCTGGTGAGGTAGAGAAGAAGCATTGGTTTTGATGGGAAGAGACAAGAAGGGTTTAGGTACAGTAAAAGTAGAAGCCATTGGATAAGTTCCTTACTCGATGAAGTCACACGACACGGCGGAGTTATTAGGTTGGGAAGTAGAGTAGGTAGACTCGTTCGTTCTTGCTGTGTTTTGTTTGTTGGTTGACGAACCTTTTCTTCTACACACTTCTCATAAGTTCTTTTTTTTTTTAAGTTTCTGTCCTTCGTTCGACTTAATTTTGGGCTTTACTATCTTGTTACTTTATGCGCTCATCTTTGAACACCAGTCCTGATATGGTTTGGTTTTTTTTATGTTAATCCAACCTGAATTATTTAGTTCCTTAATGGTTGTTAAACTCGTAACTATAAATGTATTTTAATTAATTCTTTTGAACATGATTTTTGTTTTTACATAATTTTGAATCATATTCATTACCTTTTTGTTATAAAACGAGAGAATATATAAATCGTAATAGTACCGGATTGGTGATACAATAACGAAGGTGAATGGAAATGCCATGGTGAAAAAAGTCTCCATCTTTTAATTTTCTAACAAAATTTTCACTTTTTTGTGGTTTTGGTATTTCCCGGTTACAGATTTTTGTTTTTTTCTTGTATATTCTAAACATAAGTTATATCCAAGTTATTTGTCCCCAAAAAAAAAGAGTTGTATCCAAATTAAAGGAAATTTGGTATCATCTGAAATCAATGTTTTAAATGAATGGCCTTGGACACACACACACAGACGAATTACTGAATATTGTCAGATTGGAAGAGAAAATATACCATAAGAAGTAGTAATATACTTACCTTATAACCAGAGAATTCATCTGTTATATCGTCAGAAAGTAGTAAAACGACCCAACCAAAAAAAAATATCCGTGATATTGAAGCAAAGAACTTCACATAGTGTTTATATTTTTTATGTACAAACCAAAAGCAATGCTCTGTTTTTTTTGGTTTTGGTTAAAACGAAGTGAATGAATAAAATGTAACCGACTCACTCGCTCACCAGTCTCACACTCCTGATAGCCACCGGAATAGCTCACTTATCTCTTCTCCGGTATGATTCGCTTCTAGATCCATCACTGTCAACTCCTCGCTCCGACGACTGCTCCCGGTAAAAAACCTACCAGAGCTTCTAAACGACATTGCACGCGACGATATACCTCTCGAGAGTCTGTCCACGTAATCCTTGAGCCAGCTTCTAGAACCTTCGTTACCTATATCCGCCGCTAAACTCGCTTCAACCGCCGTCGTTGCTGTCGCTGTAGTCGTCGCGTCTTCTTGTTTTCGCGATGTGCTTCTCCGGTTAAAATTCGACTCTGAGATTTCTGATTCGACGTCGTCAACTATGTAATCGAACGAACCGATTGAGTAAGATCGGTGCTGATCATCAGGAGATTCTGGAATCGGTGTTTGACGACGGCTAATGGATCCGATTTCGAGACGGAAGCTGTTTTCTCCTCCTCCGCTGGTGTTGTTGTTGTTGTTGTTTCCGACGGCGACGACGAGAGACTTCATTAAATCTGACTCCGAGGCGAAGAGAGGAGAACGACAGAGAGGACAAGTCTGGTTCGAGACTAGCCAGATATCGATACAATCGGCGTGGAAGCGTGACAGCAGAGAGGAAGAAGACGGAGCTGATCCTCCGGCTCAAATTTCGACAAACAGACGGCGCAATCGCCGGAATTAGTGGAAGTAGATCGGCGAGTCACGGATGAGAATTTGAAAATCGGGAGCGAATCGAGCACCGATGATCGCTCTGTTTCCGGAGCGACTCTGTTTCCAGAGAATCGTCGGGAATCTGAAGTTACGGCGGCGGAGGAGGAGGAGGGGGAAAACGAAGAAGAAGAAGGAAGAAGGGAGCGGTGGCTAAAGCGGTTGAGACAGCGGAGGAGGAAACAAATGGAGACGGAGATGAGAAGAGTCATGAGAAGGATGAGGATGATGACAACTACGCTAGGTCTGAGACTATCGAGAGAAGAAGAGTGAGAATCGTAGTTTTCGCCATGGCTGGGATTGATGAGTGATGCCATTGTTGTCTGTTGATGGATGAGAGAGCTTCAGAGAAAGAAAGAGAGAGAGAGAGAGAGAGAGTTATAAATTTCCCAACTGTTTTATATTAATGACGAAGAAGAAAGAAGGAGAAGAGAGGCACGTGACGTGAGAGAGGGGAGAGAGAGGTCACGTGAGAGTCATGGACCGGTCTTATTTATAAGTAGTACTACTGTATAATGAAGGGGGGGGGGGGACGACGTTGGGAAAGAGGCAGAGAAATAAATGCTATCGAACTAACTCAAACTGTCCATATTTAATACCACCATAAAGTTATATCAAATCAATTTTGCCTTTTCAATTAGCTTTCACTATTTTCCAATTTTAATTTTTAGGAGTATACTACTGTATTATTAAGACCGTTAATAAGATGATAAAATTAGAGAAGAGAGCGTGTATTTCTTTCTGTAACCATTTTTTACTATAGTTAATGATATATGTTATAGTTTACTATATAAAAGCAAACAAAAATGTAGTATTTAAAAAGTTTCATTTTATTTAGGGGGGGTTTTGGAATCATATCTTGAGTTCCTTCCTTTATACTTACCTTGTTGAGTCTAAAAACAGATGGATACCATTTTTGACATTTTACCCCGTTGATTCTTATGATAATTGTTGTTTCAACTTTATGTTGCTTTTGTGATAATAAGCATAGCTTTTTACTATTATTTTCACACTGTCCTTTTCTTATACTATCCATTAGTGGTTCTTTTTTGGTTGCCAAGGGTTGCAAAATCCGAGGTTTTTTATTTATGCAATTGAACCCGGAAAAAAGTTTGTCTCCTTGCGTGAACGAAATCAGGCTTCAAGAAAGCAAACCGGCTTCAATGGGGAAAAGTTTGTAATAATCTTACTAAATTACCATAATTTGTTATAGAATGATTATCATATATACTTATCTTTAAGAGTTACCTGGGTTTGTAGATCAGGAATCAAATGGAAATAGTGCAATACAGTATAATGGCCAAAGAAAACAGAAGAGTACAGTTGCTCTTGAGACTAGTCAAGAAAAAAAAAATGTAATGACATTTAAAGAATATATATCATAAATGTGATAAAATAAAGTAAAAATCTTTGACAGAATAAAAATCAAGCATTCAAGCTATAGATTAAAATCAAAAGTTAAAAACTAATACTATATAACGTACAGCTGCCAAGGAAATGTTTACTCAAAACTTTTTTCGTAGATTTGTTAGGAAATGACACTGCTGAAACAGATCTTGTTTGCTTCTGGTGTTGAACAGAATGTTTATTAACATTCTATATTATCTAGAACCTCAATTAATAATATTCATATATGGTCAATGTATTTTTAAACAAAACACTGGGTACGAGCCAAAACGAAAACTATATAGTATAGTATTAAATAAATTCCACAAGTTAGTTGGCTTAGAATTAATACGACTCCGCAGGGGACATGTGAACACAGCTCTTATTAGGATATCTGCTAAATCAGAATGACACTTGTAATATTAAGTCCATCACGTAATGGCATATCCGTAGAGAGAGCCACGTGACTACTCATTGTTGGATATAATTGTTTTTGTGTTACATCTGTATTTTTGCGTAAATTAAGGTTGCGGTTGCACGTTCGTAGCATGCCCTCTTACTCCATTTAGCTTTTATTATAAGAAAGTTCATAGTTTGGAGTTTTCACTGTTTCGGTTTTATTTTTAAATACATAAGAAACCAAAGATTAATTATACAATTCGAAGATATATCAAGATCAAGTTATCCAGAAACTATGCCACCAAATACGTAAATCGCATGTAGATACAACCTGTAACTGTAAACATAATACTATTCGATTAGCGATTAAAATAACTTTAAACCCCTATTAAACAATCATTCTCTCATCCAATCATATACTTAAAGTCTTAGCCAAACGTTTTCCCATTTTTTGTGCTTCTTACATCTTTTTGAGTAGTTATATAACTTGATATAAAGTTTGTGTCCTTCTTTTTATATTTTTTAATATATATTGATGAATGTAGTTTCATTTGACAAATACAATAGTAAGCTAACCTTATTATATATGAAAATTAAAAATACTTGCAGTTATAAAATTGTTTGTACTTATATGTATCATTTGTTAGCGGACATGTTTTTATTACTGTATAATTTAGATAGGTGCTATATAAATGGCATATTATATATTTAAGAGTGACTTAGGTAGATGGGGCTGAAAAGTCCAAATAATCCTCGATGATTATGCGGGAGTAAAGGTGCTCCACCCGTAGGTTATTCTATGTAGGGGACAACATTAATAGGAGGTAATGATGAGACTCATATAAATTGAAATAATTTGTTACAAAAAACATGCATAGGTTGTAATCGGTTAGTAGTTAAACTGAGTATAAGGGGGTGACGCCTACGAAAACAACTTACATAGATTGAGCCTAACTCATGCTTTTACGAAATAATTTTTCGAGTTATTATGCAATGGATTGATATCTCCTTACACATGTAATATTAGTACGCATGCATTCGTGAAACTCCATTCCTGCAAAAAAAACATATGTATGTCTTAGAACAATCACATGTACCCTAAGTTTTCCACATGTGGGTTTCCATTGTCCCGGATCCATCTTCCGTGGTACAGGGTTCTTCGAGATTTCGAAAACGGTAACGGGCCAGAACTAGTCGTTACGCATGGTAGTGTTAATCAACTAAGCTCATGGGCTAAAGAAGATGAATACCAAGGAAGATCAATTACAAACAAGTCTGTTACCATGAATAAAGATATCATATAAAAAACATGTCATTTTATAAGTACACACGAATCATGACATCGCCACTTGAGTTGCCTCAAAAATCGTCCACTGGACGATCGACATGACACATTTAGGAGGGAGAATACCTATCGGTGATACGTATCCAAGGCATTTAATGCAAATGCAGAGACACTACGAGCTACGACGGTAGCATTAGTAGGTAAAGATTTTGGAGAATCCGTAAATAGTATAATAACATGGGTTTCGCGCATACATCAGATAATAAAATATGTATCGGGGCGACACATGTGTCGAAATCAGCTACTACTCCACTGGCGAAAACCCTTATCGCTAAGAAAAACATTTAAATGCGCGTATACTGTAAGTCTATCTCAAAAAAATCTCATGCTGCATAAAGGTAAAACATTGACACTTTGACGTGACATCCGCTTTGCAGTGTAAACCTTCCTATCGCATCCCTCGGGTTATGGGGGGAATCATGAGGATTCAAAAATCAAAAATATGTGGACAATAGCCCCACAACACTATTCAGCAAAATATCTAAGTAAATATTGTAGCCATAAAGTGGTTCTGACTCGTTGACATATATATCTGATACCGTAGCTAGCATTTACACACGAACACACTTATAAAAAAAAAACCAAAGGTTGCCAAAAGAAGATCAGGGTTGAAGTAAAAGTTGCAGAGGTAGGTAAATAGACAGTGCGTATAAGACAACTAAAATCTTTGTTTTGTTTTTTATGTACAACCACATCTACTTTGCTATATTTAATGATATATATCCTTCGCGTAGGTACAAATGGTTGTTATAACCGAAATAACTGACCGTCCTCTTCGAGTCGTCAGTGGTTCATGGGGCATCGGTGGCGATGGAAGTTGGGTGTTCATCCCAAACCCATTCAACGCCGTGCGGAGAATGACTATACGTGAAGGCGAACGAGTAACAGTTGTTCGTGAGCTTGTTAGAGCCGCTTTCGGGATGGAATATGATGGATGGGAGGTCCATCTTTCGTATCAATGGCCAGAGTGGATGGATCTCAACTCTCCACCGGATGTGAGGTCCAAACCCGTAACAATACGTACTGACGAGACCATGGCCATATTCCATGCTATATAGTAAAAAATTATGATATCTTACATATACGAGAGTCGGATATTTTACATAGGTAACATGCTAATTGAATTTTTGTGGTAACTTAAAAGGTCGACTAGGAATGGAACTAGTTGTGCAAGATGTATTGTACGAAGGGGACGAACTGTTCGTAGGACGTGTTTTCAAAAACAAACAAGATTGCAACGTCAAATTAGCAGTCCACGCCCTAAACCGGCGCTTTCATTTTCGGAGGGATCGGTCATGCCAAAAATTTCTCACGCTTAAATGCATATCACCAACTTGCCCATGGCGTGTCTACATAGTCAAACTAGAAGACTGTGACAACTACCAAATCAGGAGTGTTACGCTGACACACACGTGCACCGTCAAAGAGCGCAGTAATTACCATAGACAAGCAACAACGCGGGTGGTCGGTAGCATTATGCAGTCAAAGTTTGAGGGAAACACACGAGGTCCCCGGGCAGTCGATCTCCAGCGCCTCCTGCTAGCAGATCATTCTGTAAGGATATCATATTGGAAGGCGTGGAAATCAAGAGAAGTTGCCATTGAGGGCGCACAAGGATCGGCTGCTAATAGTTACTCTCTCTTGCCGGCGTACATACATGTTCTAAAGCAGGCGAATCCTGGCTCTGTCATTGAGCTAAAAGAGAGATCGACGCAGCTGGGCAGTATAGGTTTAAGTACCTGTTCTTAGCATTTGCCGCATCACTAGAGGGATTTGCGTTCATGCGGCATGTCATCGTTATAGACGGAACACACTTGAAGGGGAAGTATGGTGGCTGTATGTTAACGGCGAGCTGTCAAGATGCTAACTTTCAAATATTTCCACTAGCATTCGGCATAGTTGATAGCGAGAACGACACTGCTTGGGAGTGGTTCTTCCGTGGTTTGAGCTCTGCGATACCAGATTCGGAAACCCTGACTTTCGTCTCCGATAGACATTCTTCAATTTACACAGGCTTGCGAAGGGTACGTTTCTAAAATATACCTCAACTAATAGCTCTTTTATTGTCAATTCTAAACTACCATATAGTATCAAACATGTTACCGTACAAGTTACATGTCCATGCCCCTACTATACGGTGGCTGCAATAAGGTAGAATACAGTAATAATGTATGCAAGTAAAATGACATGTTACATTAAATCTTGTCATGTTTCGATGTTAAAGAACTAATGTAATAATGTAAAATGTCATGTTATAGTAAATAATGTATTGTTATTATGTTATAATAGTGTCATATTATTATTATATTATTAAACTCGTGTTGTGCCTTTATAACAAACCTAACCTAATCGTATTGTTCACGTGTTGATCATGCAGGTTTACCCTAAGTCACATCATGGTCCATGTATTGTTCACCTACAACGCATCATCACATCAAGTTTTAAGAAGAAACTTCTGGCGTTTCACGTCTTAAGGGCGGCGTGAGCATACCGAATTTGCGACTTCCATACGTACTTCAACGAAGTCATCAAGCTTGATCCAGCATGTGGTGCTTACCTTGAAACCATCGGGTTCAGCCACTGGACACATGCTTACTTTCTTGGCAACAGATACAATGTTATGACAAGAAATGTAGCTGAATCACTTAACTCGGTTCTCAAGGAGGCACGAGAGCTACCGGTAATCCCACTCGTAGAATTTATTCGGACTACCCTTATGAGCTGGTTTGCAATGCGTCGTGAAGCATCAAAAAAGAGATGTCAACACTAACACCAATGATACGTGAAGTAACTCATCAGAACTTCAAAAAACCTGTAAGCTTCTCGGTCAAGAATGTTGATAGGTTCGAGTACCAGGTCCAGTCAAACAGTGGTGGAAATTACCATGTTAACCTCGGCAAAAGGTCCTGCACGTGTAGAGCTTTCGACATGCTATATTACCCCTGCCCACATGCAATATCTGCAGCTGTAACAGAAGGCATAACACTGCAGTCCATCATGGCGCCTGAGTGCTGGGTAGACAACTAGAGGCAATCCTACCAGGCGTCCATCAAGCCTGTTCCAGATGTTTCGAACGCGTATCCACTGCCAGCCTCGATTGCTTCTCTCGATTTGCAGCCCCCATTCACACGTAGGCCACCGGGGAGACCAAAGAAAAAAAGGATACCATCACGTGGAGAGTTAACGGTAATTCGAGATCGTAATTACACATTTGTTTTAAGGGCGTATGACGCGTTTCTCTAAGTATAAATATTTAGTACCTTCTATCATCGCTAACCCTGAACATTAACTATCATTTTCAGGGGAGACGTAGGAACGCGACTAGGTGTTCACGGTGTAATGGTGAGGGGCATAACCGTGCTACATGCACGGTGCCTATCTGAAGGTAAAAAATAAACTTTTTCTGGTAGAGCATGTCTATGAAACACACCACCATTACTAATTACCATTTCTTATTAGGTTGCAGGAAACTGGGGGTTCTCGTGTATTAGCAATGGGTTTTATTCGGTAGGGGTAGTCCATCAACGTATGGAAAAATTAAGTGGAGGGTTCTTGCTATCTTGTATATATTAGCATGGAGATACTGACCTTTATGGTGGCAAATGGGGTACAGGAATCTTAATGTGTTGAAGAACCTACCACAAGCAGCCAGTGGCGCTTTTTTTATTTTCAGTTTTTTGTTGTTTCCGTATGTAAAATATTGCTCTTGTCCCCCTTATTTTATGTAGAACTCATGCTATTAAATGAAAACACGAGTGTTTAATATATATGTGGAAACGTTCAATACTATTGCAAAAGATAGGAGGCTAGATGAGTCTCATAGAAACCCTATGGCTGGAGTTATTAAATTATTTTGGTTGAGGTTTGGTGAGTATTTATTGAAGAATTGCCACTGACCAACTTCCTACCCACTTTTAACATAAATGGAGGGTTCCGCATAAAACTACTATAAATTCATATTTGAGGAGACACTATCACAACCACAAAAATGGGAGAAATCATGTGGAGAGGGATAATGCGGCAGTTTTTAGATCATCCATCACATATGACTAAAAACGGCATGTTCAGGAAGCAGTTCGAGAGAGCTTTGGCCGACGAAATACCGGAAGCACACTACCTAAAAGGATTACGTCTAGCTTGCCGGGAAAAAGATTTGGCTTTAGCGAAAAAACACATGTTCAAGCCGGTGAACAGAGTCCCTGAGGCCGTTTTCGTCATGGCGATGTTGGCTGCGTGTGGTGGGGAGACAGACGTAGGTGAGGTCTTCACGGACCAATTGATGGGCATGTCCTGGCCCACTGTTCTGGGGATGGGAGACACAGTATTTGGAACACTGGAAAGAATGCAGGTAACGCGTGGAACCGCTTACACACGAACTTGGAACTGTGCGGTCTCTGAATTCCACAATATCTACGACCGCTGTGAGGAATGCTACATTTTCTGGTGCACGAAAGAGTTTTGCCGTCGCTGCTAACTCTTTATGTTTTAAATCCTACGCATGTTTCAAAACGAAAACAGCCTATGTAACTATATAATCCAAAACCTATCAATTTTAATAAGAATGCGTGCACTAATTTCAATTTTAATAAGAATGCGTATAACTTCTAGAATTACCAAAGAAGACGTCGAGTACTACAAAGAACATTTAATAAAAACATGTGTTTGCGATATGAACATAGTAACAAAATAAAATAACATTGTCTTTAAATAAAACACATGGTCGCAGTAGTACTGCCAAGCTTATCGCAGATCGAGGAATAAAGTTTCCTCCGGAACTGGAAATTACTTCTCTAACAAATATGATTTTAAAGGCCATTCAAATAGAACTAAAAAAGGCGGTACATGAAGAAATATAATCAGATCTAAAATGAACAATCCTACTAAACCATGAAGCATCCAATTTACAACAAACAACATAGGTAACATACCAGCCAAGCTACATCAAAAATAATTCATACCGGTGGATTTTCATGAAGGAACACTTTGGTTGGAGGCAAAGTGTCAGCCGTGGATGCTTTGGTAGCCTTGGATTCATCAGGAAGTTTGTAGCCTTTGTAGCCTTTGTTTGGAGGGAAAGTGTCAGCCTTTGATTCATCATGAAGTCTGTCAACATCAGTAACCATATGTCCAGTTGCTGCTGTAGAACCCTGTTCGTAAAGTAAACATGCGTTCATTGAGTAAGCCACCTACAAACAAACGAAGTGGTACACAGTGGCAGTAACAGCATTTTTCAAAATAACCGTATGAATAGTTTCGTATTTTAACGGAAACGCATGCGATTATAAAAAAACAAATGTTTTAAGCTAATAACACATGTATTTGTTAAAAAACACACTAAACCACTACAAAACATATACTCTAGTTGGGGACGGAATAAACAGATATATATTTGTGGTAGACATGGAAGCATGAAAGGTAAGATAGTTGGGTACTCTTGTTATTCAATGCAAAAGAAAACATCAAAAGCATGAACGGTAAGATAGTCCCCAGTCAATTTAAAACAATGTTTAGAGGTGCGGTACCTTATGATTTCCGTGAATGTTTGCGTGCTGGTTAGCACTGCTACAATTCCCAACGGTTCCTAGGACAGGCATACCGCTTCCTACAGTTGCGGAAACTATTGGGACAGTCTCGACCGGGTAAGAAGATGTGTGAGGCACTCGTACTAGATCAGAAGCCACATCTACCTTGCCTGGTTTTTCTTCTTTATGACCAACATGCCCGGATGAAATTTTTTGGATAGCCAATGTTATCATATCCGATATCCTAACCTCTGAGTCTGCTATGGCTGTCATGACACGTTTTTCAGAATGTTTAACCTTTGTTTCAACATATTGTTTCAGACCCTCCGATAGGTGATCAATGGCCTTCCGCTTCCCTTTGGATCCTATTTGGGGCTCATTTGGTATTCCTCTTTCTACACCTTCGCAATCTGTTGCATCTGTGCTACAAACGTCACTGCTGTCGGTCTTATCTATCCTGTGGTCATCACTGTTCTTACCACACACAAACATTGAATCCGTAAAATTGCAGTTGTCGTTGATCATATCCATTAGTCTATCAACCCCTTCGTCTGGCTTGTCTTCAATGACATGACCCAATTGGGGTCCTAGCAGAGAGTCAATTGTACACTACACAAGGGAAAAAAACATGTCATATGGCAATCAAAGTTATCTTAAGCTGCAGTCAGATCTAATTGCAAATCGGTTACGTTACTCTAACATCATATAAATATGAAGGCAAAATAAGTGCCATGGCACATGCACCCTGTGTTTTTATAGGAAATCTGATGTCTTACAAATGTTTGCAAACTAAAACAATATATCATTTTCATCGTAAAAAATGTAATATAAGAAAATTAAGTGGGATACTATGAAATTCGTAAACAGATTATGCCATTGAGTGGAAGACCTAATTTGATTGAATAACTAAAGGCATAGTAAAGGCGAAGATATCGAGATCTTACCGCTGCTTTACCATCGACTTTCCAAACAACATCCAACTTCAATGTCCAAAGGCGCTCAATGAATTTTGGTTCTTCCATATCGGAATCATTGTCATCATTAGGACCTAGAAACTGCAATTCTTTAATTTGCGGAACGGCTTGAAGAAGTACCAGTTGAAGCACTAAAAGGAATCCTTGGACGGTTGTCGATTTCTTCTTCAAGTTTTGGGGCCCCCTATCCTTTATAGAACACATCATAAGTTTGAAAGTCTTTGTCCCCCATGGATACTTCAGAAAATCTTCCAGATTGTCAGACATGTCAACATGCAATGGCACGATTTTGCTTTTCGCAGATGTAGGGCAAAGGACCCCGTCCAGCAGAGCAAGTACGGCGTAACGGATCCGATTATCTCTCTCAGGGACGAGATGCCTCTTTAGTCTACTTACGAGCCAGTCGGCCGATACGTCGGCCCTGTCGAAGTACTTGTACCAATATTTGCCGACAACTTTTTTCCGTTTACCCTTCTTCTCTTTGTCCGTAGGAAGCTTATCGCATCCTAAACCGGTGACCGCTGGAAATTCAGCTATTGAGAAACAAATCGGGAACCCACCGTATATAACCCATATTTCGTAGTCTTTCTTCACCACGAGTTGTCGCGTCAATAGAAAATGAATGAGTTTTCCAGAGTAAGCGGCACTCTCCGGAACCGCAAAAAGTTTCCCAAACTGGGAGAATTTAATGATCTCGAGTTCAGATGGGACCAAGACAGCGGCGATATCGTCTATGATAGAGAGGTCGCTGTACGAGTGGACCCTTTCGCCGGTGGGTTCGGATCCTTTAGCAAACATTCGTGATGGCAAACCCAGATTTGACATCTAAATATATAAAATACGAATAGAAAATCAATTAACCAAGAAATATAGAAGAGTCAAATGGATTCACCAGTTAATACGTGGACAAAGCTCTATATAGTCGGCTATTGCTGTGAGAAATATTGTCGTGAACGGCAGCCGAGAGAATGTAGTCAAGTGAAATTGTAGGGTTGGAGAGAAAGCTAAGTAATAAATATTTAATTTTTTTATTATTTGATGCTGGGAAACCCTTATAAGGACTGCTAGACTTTTGAGTTTCGGAAAAATTATAGAATAATTTATGGAAAAACTATTAGAATAATAAATGAGAAACGTGTGAGAGTAGAAAACATGCAAAATTCAAATTAGATAATTGTTGAGTTTCGATCAGATAGGGCCTTTATGTTTGTAGAAGACGGAAAGAGATAAATGTAATTTTAAGCTGCATAAAAGACCGTTGTACATAAATCATAATTATTTTATGAATTCTAGTGTAGTCATGTAGTATATATACTCTATATTTAAAAGGGTAAAGGAAAGAAAAGTAAGAAATCAATAAATGTAATGAGGAAATGGAAGAAACATGGGTCTGCGCTCTTGTGTCTGTATCCCGAGGAAAAGGACAACAAAGTCATTAAAACAGACAACCAACTTTATTCATCAAACCGTGAATATTTTCCACGTCACCTATCTATTTCCTTTCCAAATCGATTTTTGTTTACTTGATTATTTTTGTCCTACAACTTTACTTGTATTGCACTCTAAGCATGTCCTTCTTTTCTCTAATCTACTGCTCCAAAAAAAAAACACCTGATTTTTTTTCTTTAAATTAGTCTATTATCTTAGGTCGCTAGCTCAAGTCAAAGGGTCCAATAAAAAGCAGCTTAAAAGGTAAAGACAGATCGAACAAATCGTGAGCCAAGATGATTAAAGGGTAAGCTGAAAAGAATGTATGATGTTGAGATTATTCTCGACTTGTATAAAAAAGAAAGGATCAATCAACATAAAAAAAAAAAAAAAACTTCCACAATAAGGTATTTCTAATATAGGAAAGTGAGGTTTAAAGACGCTATCGAGAGGATTAAACAAGTGACATTGCCAAAACAGAGCATTGTCTATACAAAAGTAGTAAAAAGAAGAAATATAGGTTCTGTAACAATACTGAAACTGGAACTGATCATCAGAGCATAACATGCCATGTGTTGTTCTAATGCCATTTATATCCTTAAATAGGTTCGTACACAGTGGTTATTTAGACTAACCACATGTCACTTATGGGGTCATAGAATACCACCATTATTTATATATCAAACTTTTGTGTTCTTCCACCTTTCTTCACTATATGACAACAAATGTCCTCTCCATTTTCAAAGTCCCTGCCAAGATATAAATAGTGCTTGTAAAGGTAAGACTTGCCTCTGTATCCACCTGAAAAATGTATGTAAGCTAGATAGACATAGCTGAGATGAGATACTTCAAACAATCTTATAAAAACTTAATGTATATGAAACCATAAATAATATTGCTGAAATTGTATACATACCCGCGTGGCATGATAACATGTGCGTTTTATAGAAATGCATATTTTGTTATTGTAAACACACATAGATCAGTTTGCTCTATTAAACAAATAGATATCCAAATTGATTGAAATTATGCAAATCCTACTATGTTATTAAAAATCCATATGACAATTTACATTATGATATAGATGAACAACCATCGTATTAAAAATGAGGAAGAGGTAATGTGAAGATCACGAGATTTTTAAAACTTAAATTAGTATAATATTATAATGTATAATAAGAGACTAAGAGAGAGAGAAAAAGAGAATATGTTTACATCATGAAAGTATTGACACATTTCTATATTTATAAGAAGAACAATTTAATATTAATTTTAAATATAATTATATATTTTAAAAATCTGCACATTTATTAGGAGCAATTAATATGAAAATTACCATAAATCGGTTATTAACTATGACAATTAATATGAAAGAATTTTTTCCATAAAAAAATAGTAACTTCCTTGTAATTTTTTTTTGACAGTGTAGCTTCCTTGTAATTGTTATACGATTATATTATAGAAAAATTTAATAATATTACTATTGTTTTCATTTTTTTGGTTTACTGAAAATTTTAAATATTAGTAAATTAACAAATCTAATGGTAAATATTTTAATAATAATAATAATTTCTAGTATAGTTTTAGTTTTTATATATTAAAATAATGTTAAACTTTGCTATATATGTATATGCCTTTATATTTATATCGTATATTTGTTCTTATATAAAATAATAATTTCGTTTTTTTTTAATTTCATATAGGAATCTATTATATATCAAGATTCTAATTTTAATTATATATTTTAGTTAGATATTTAATGAAAATTTCTGATAGAATATTATATTAAACGATTTAGAGTTTATCATTTATTAACTAGATTAGGACCCGCGGTGTACCGCAAGACAAATTATTTATAACTAAAACATTTAAATTATAAGTTGTATTTATAAGTTTAAACCATATAATACTTAAATATCATTTATTTTTTACATAATATTTATTAATCAATTTAATTAGATATGTTTATTCTCGGAAACCGATAGTGTTAACAAAATAATGAATTGATGTTTTACTCGTTTAACACCAAATTAATGATATTTAAAATTTATAAAAATATCAACAAAACCCGTCCCGCTACATAACTCATTCCCGAGATATTTTAACTCGAACTATATAATCTTAATTTTATATATTTATTGGTTTGTATTGTAAAATATTAGATTGAGTTGATATGTTATTTATTAAGGTTGTAACCATTTACATTTTATAAGATTGACGCTTCTTACAAAGTTTAAATATTTATTATACTTAGAATTCTTAAAACGGTTGAGTATTTCTCATATTTGAAGTTTTGTAAAAGTTTAAATCTATTATTAATAATTTAAAGGTTTTCTAACTTTTTTTAAAAGTTGAAATATATATAATGTTTAAAAGTTTATGAAGTTTCAAATATTATAAATATTTAAACTTTATATTTTTAATATAAAGTTTAAATATTATTAATATTTTTAACATTTTATAAAGTTTAACTTTCTAAAAAATATAAATATTTATAATATTTATACTTTTTATAAAACATAAATATTTTTAAAAGTTTTAAATATTTATTATATTTAACTTTTAAAAAATATTCAAAATAAAGAACAGGAATATACCAAATAAAAGTGTTTTAAGTTTGAATGCCTGATAAATCGAGCTTTCTACTCATTTGTATTATGAATTATTTTGGTCTCTTTTATAGTATGACTCTGAACTATTGCCCAATTTTTTTAGGCGGTGTGGGATATTATACATGTATTTTTAATTCATCTATTGAGTAATACTGTAATATATGTCTGTTTTTAAAAAATTTGTATTACATCATATGCAGGGAAAAATCACAATTTTTATTAATTAAATATATTATAAAATAATTCAAAATAATTTAGATATAACTTTAAATAAAAATGAAAGGGAATCATTTGAATGAAGTACAAAGATTTCCTTATTTTTTTAAATCTTATCTATAATTAACTTTGAATTTTTGGTAACTAATATTAAAGTCAATACAATAAATGTAAAAACTTTCCAAAAAGTATTTTTGAGCAAAAATTGCTGCAAAAATACTAGTGTAGATTATGGTATTTGCTATATTCAGTTTGATTTAATTTGCAAAGTTTGTAAAGTTTTTGTCGGATTAAATATTAATCGATAATGATTGATAGTTTCCTAAATTCTAGGAACACAAAATATTCACCTAACTAATGTGGTTCACTTATGGAAAATCTATTTAAATTTTAGTTTTAAATTGTAACTCAATAACCCACTATAAACGCAGTGGATATTTTTTACCCGGATCCAACTCTCTTAATTCGGGTTATTTTTGCAAAATTGACCGGACGGAAGCACTTATGTACTTCACTTTTACTTATATATGTATAGGGATAGAGCAGAATGTACCTTAATTAAATCCCCTTCAACTGAAAGGCCTTATCAAATTCGAAGGCCTTTGTAAATTTTGTAAATATGTAATTTATCTTATGGGCTAAAAGACTGACACACCCATCTATATTTGGGCTCCAAAATAAATTTAAATACAGTAGATAGAAACAACGTCACTTTATCCCTTATAAATTAGACATATTATTTATTTCTTTTAAGATCCGTTTTGCATTTGTATTTAATTATTTTTTTGAAAATAAGCATTTCTCATGACATGTAAGTATGTAACACGTTATCTTAACGAGTGTTACGAAATAAGATGACTGAGGTTTTAACTTTTAACTTATAATTGTTAAAATGTAAAACAGAATAAGACAAAAAAATGAAGAAGTAGCAAAACTGTCAAAACAGAATTTAATATTTTTGACCAAAAAAGAATTTTAATCTTTAAAAAAAAAAGAACTGTAAAAACTAAAAAAGTTATGGAATGACAAATCCTGGACAACAAATTTAATTGCATGCAAATGGTAGACGATGCGAGTCTCAAACATTTGCGGGTGTTAGTTACTGTCAGGTTACCACATATCATAGACTATGACCTTAGCTGGCGCACGGACGACATGAGCATTATAGTTCGTTCGTGCCACATCAAAGATAGTTCATAGTTGGGGGCTGAGTCACTTACGGAGAACAGAAAGTAGCTGTAATAGGCCTAAGAGACACAAATGAATTGGGCCTTAGTATAAAGTGGGTCATCATCACTCATCTTTTAGTAATTTCTTTTGTCGTGTTGCGAGCTTTGCCACGTCAGATACCAGTTTGATTCCGAACAATGTGGGTCACTCTATAACTCTGACTTGACGGCTTTTGTGGGCCAAACTAATAAATTATTTGTAGTGACGAATATGAGTTAAAAAAAAAATATATTAGTATTATTTTATTTATTATACAATGAACAAAATACAAAACTAATGCAAATGGTTGGAGCTTAAAATTTTATTATTACTCCAACCAGATTTATAATTATCATAAAAAAATAGTGGTTATGAAAAAATATTAATTTAAAAATCTGTTTTTAAAATTTTAAAGTATAACTTATCATAATCTTGTAATCCCTGAATTAAAATACATTTAAACTTGTTTCTTTTGGCTTTTAACAATTGTCAAATTTTCAAATCATGTATTCGAAAAGTCCATCGATCATGCACAATACATGATGCTGTTGGCCAAGAGATATAATAATGGAATCCGGAAAAGGAATTAGGCCAGACTCATTTGATTCCTTCGACGAATGAGGTCCACTCAACTATTCATAATTTATTAAACCAGATATATATTTTTAAAAATTCTATTCTTCTTATAATAAAACACGAATATTATGCTAGCTTATATATTTTCGTAAATCTATCATCCGATAGCTTATCATGCTATATAGACTCTCGTGTTGTCGTTTACACACGCAAAATCGAAAATTAAGGACTGTATTAATAAAGAAAATGTTGTTACGTGATAGTGTGTGTGTCTATGATAACGTTTTTAGCTAGGGAGTTAAAAGGCACTCACCCTAAGCTAAGAAAACTACACTAAACACCACCGAACTCCCTTTTTTAATTTTAATCATTGAATTGTAACTTAAATCACGGATAAAATAAAATATGTGATGGTCATTGGAAATATTTGAGTTTTTAATAGGAATGAACGGTTACGAATAATAATTGATCGACAACCACATAAGCTAACATGTTCCGTGACACAGGCGATCAAAAAGCTGGCTTTCTATATAAGACCCAACACCCCACCATGGTTTATGAGCTTCTTCTTCTTCTTCTTCATTTGACTCCTTGGAACGTCCCATCTCTTCTTCTTGATTCCATTAGCTGTCATCAAGAATCCGAAAACCTCGTAGCTAATATACCAATGGATTCGTATTACGTTGGGTATTTGGACAGCGAGGAGACACACTTTCTAGAATCTTGCTCTCTTTGTCGCAAAACCCTTTCTATCAACTCTGACATTTTCATGTACAGGTACTTAATTCGTTGCTTGCGATCCAAACAAAACAATGAACTTAACAATCGGATACTTATTTCTTCCAAGTGACTGATTAAGCATTTTAAGTTTATGGTTTTGATACTTTGTTCTGATCGATTTCTCTTTCTTTTTTTTTTTTTGTTGTTGCAGAGGAGACATGGCATTCTGTAGCCAAGAGTGTAGGCAAGAACAGATTGAATATGATGAAATTAAATCAAAGAGCTGGAGAAAAAACTCGTCGTCGTCTTCCGGATCATCTCTCTGGAAATCGTCTGATCCGAAAGATTCTGTCGCCTGTGAAACCATACGGACAAAAACTCTCATCATGGCTTAATTAGTACTTATTGCCTCTTCATCCGACCTTTGTAGATTGGATGTGGAACTTCTTAATAAAGAGAGAGAGAGAGAGAGAGAGAGAGAGAGAGAGAGAGAGAGAGAGAGAGAGAGAGAGAGAGAGAGAGAGAACAGAGAAGCCAAAGTATATTATTGGCTGTGAAGTTTTTTTTTGTTCTATCTGCTTAAATTTTTGGTTCTATTTTTACTTTTTACCACCGAGAGAGGAGAAGAGAGATCTTTATGTGTGTTTCTTGATGATTCTCTCCGCTTAAAGAGAAGAAAATAATAATGCAAAACGGAAGTTTCTTTCTTTTTTTGCCCCAAAAAAACAAAAAAAGCATTTTTACAATCCAGCTGGGCTTCTCTTAAATAAAATACGTGGCCCAATGTGAACCTTTGTGGTCTATTAATTAGGTTCTCAGTATTGGGCCTTTTTCATAGAGAGGAATAAGATTACGTAAATCCATCATTTTAAAGATGTTATGAGGTACTTGAACAAGTAACTCAAGTTAATACAATAACTTTTTTTTTTTGAAAAAGAAACTCAAGTTAATACTCTCCCCAAAAAAAGCAAATTCTAAAGTAGACAATAAAGTAATCCACCTAATTGGACAGATAGAGCGATCACCTAACTTTCTACTATGAGGAAAGCTTTATTATGCACAAAATGAATATTTCTACTAATTCTGTCATATCTTAACTCCGAAATCACCTAATTTATATGGACAAGGCTTTATACTTATATATTCAGTCAAAAAAATGTATGATTTGATGTATCAACATAAAAATTGAAAAATTATTCATTAAATAACAAATTATTTTTTTTTGTGCAAAAAAATACAGATATAATGTCGTTTTAAATTAATTATTAGCTTCTTTTATTTTAAAATGTGGAAAATTCAATATTAAGTTTTTTTTTTTTTTTTTTTGGTTATGTCAACGCAAGCTTTTTCTATTCAAACGAAATAACAAAAATATCTTCCACCCTAACCTATTATAATTACATTTTTTCAAAATTGTCAAATCTTTTTTAAAAAAAAATAATTATTGAATTTAAAACATTTTGGCTTAAAAAGAGTTAGTTCAGTTTCTTCGCGATCGCCTGAAACCTCTATTTTGATAATTTCTTAGCATTGACCGGAACAAAAGTACACTTTTTTTTTTGTTGTCAAAAAAAAGAAAAAGAAAAGAGATTAACTTAATTTAATTATCGATTATATCCTTAAGATGTCAGATTATTTACTATTCTGGTACTTCTTTACCATACTAGTCTTTTGTTTTTGTTCACTATACAAATTTTTCCATTTTTTTTTTTTTTGTGATAATAAGGCAGGCATATTGATATTGAGTTGCTCTCTCTACAACGACATTCATCTCTTCTCTCCCCGTCTTTTCTTGGTCCTATAATCATGTCCGTCCAATAAAACCCTAATTTTATCTTTTTTTCCATTTAGCATCGTCGTTTCACTCCATTACAGAGAGCTGTTAGAATTTTTTAGCTTTGCACAGAAAACAAAAAAAACAGTGTGAAGATTATTAGGGTTTGTTATAGATGTCCTACAATCAATCAAGGCCCGACAGAAGCGAGACTCAATACCGTAGAACTGGTCGATCCACCGGTAACCACCACCAACAGCAACATCAGCAACACCGATCTTCGCCCGCCGCCGGTTATGGTAAGGGAGCCGGCGCTCCTCCTTCCCCTGCGCCTGCCCCTTCCCCTGCCCCTTTTGTTGATTCTTCCTTGCCTTCCAATCGCAGGTTCTAATCAAATTTCGATTTTTTTTTTCTTTGGTTTAATTTGGAAGGGACATGGAAATTTTGATCCTTTTATTTGGTATTTACTGCAGTTTTAAGAAGCCTAGCAATGCTCAAGGAGGAGGAGGAGGAGGGCAGCCTAGGGTGAATTTGCCACCTGTGAATCATTCTGTTTCCAAGGATGGTTTGCATCCTAACAATCACAATGGTCCAAATGCACACTCTCGCTCTCAAGGTATGATCTTTAATCCCGGATTAGCTTTTATTTGATCATAAGTTTTTAAATTGGATAATTTCAGATGATTTTGGTCACTGTGTTGAGTGATCGTTTGGTTTTTAAGTCCAACTTATCTTACACTGTTTTGTTAGTTACAGGAGTGTCTGGTGAACCGGTTGTTGGTGGAACAACTGAATCAATCAACAGAAACAGTGGACCTATTCCAAAGGCTCCAACTTCTCAGTCTACCGCCATGACTTTCACGAACAATGATACGCCCAACACAGCTAAAGGTAGCTCTTTTTGAATCTTTTTTGTTGTTGTTGTCACTGAGCATTGAAGCTTGACTAAATTCCTCTGTACATCCTTTGAGGTATAAGTTTTTTTTTTTATCATGATTTTGTTTTTGTGGCAGCCTCTGGAGACGCTTCTCAAGCATTTGCTTTTCAATTTGGGTCTATTGATCTGATGAAGGTATGTTGTTTTTCCTTCCTTCTGTTTGTTAGATTTGTCCATCAACACCTAAACCATCTGCCCTGTTGGTTTTTATAGATTCCTGCTCGAACTAGCTCAGCACCTCCGAGTATGGATGAGCAGAAACGTGCCCAGGTCCACCTTGTAGTATTTTACATCTGCTGTTAATGTGATTGTTGCCTACATGAATGGTTCTTGGTTATAGGATGGCCACTAGTCAGTGTCTCAAACTTCGTTTCTGTGATTCTAAATGCTCTGTTATTTGTATTGTGTTTACTGGGCTTGATGTGATCATTTATCTCCATAAGATATATATATTACATTTTGTTCTGAACTTTTTGCCTTTCGTTTATGACACAACCAACTATTTTTTTGCAGATGCAGCAAGCTTCTTTAAGAACGGCGCCAAATGTGCCGGCTTCTGTACCCAAAAAAGATTTATCAAATAAGGTTGCAGATAATCAGTTGACGAGGAAAGAGGGCCACAATCCATCAAGTGAGAAAGCAGATATTAAAGTCCCACATATATCCCCTCCAAGTCAAACGCAGAAGTCTCCAATTACAAATATTCGCATGCCTGCTGTGCAGACACCATATCAGCATGCTCAGGTTCCTCACCCTGTACATTTTGGTGGGCCGAACATGCATATGCAGCCTCCAGTGGCCGCAACCTCGTTTCAAATGCCAATGCCAATGGGATTATCTATGGGAAATTCACCCCAAATCCAGCCGCAGGTGTTTTTTCAGGGTCTTCCATCACATCCGATGCATCATCAGGGTATGATGCATCAGGCTCAGGGACATGGTTTTGCAACTCCAATGGGTGCTCAGATTCATCCTCAGTTAGGCCACGTTGGTGTGGGTTTGAGCCCACAATATCCCCAGCAACAAGGAGGAAAATATGGTGGGGCACGCAAGACGACGCCTGTAAAGATTACTCATCCTGACACACACGAAGAGCTGAGGCTTGATCGACGTGGTGACCCATATCCAGAAGGCGAATCAGCGGCTTTAAAACAGCATTCTAACACACCTCCCAGATCACAGCCAGTCTCATCATTCCCACGACCAGTCAATTTGGTGCAACCCTCATTTAACTCCAATACTATTATATATCCTCCGGTTTCTGTACCCTTAAATAGTGGTCCAATGTCATCTGCTCAGGCACCAAGATATCCTTTCCCAGTTATTGATGGGTCCCAGAGAGTACAAATTATCAACCAACCTGCTCATACCGCTCCACAGCATATCAGACCTGCAGCTCTGGCACATGTTTCATCTGATTCTTCTTCCTCTGTGAAAGCACGCAGTGCCCAAAATGTGATGTCATCTGCCCTACCTGCTTATGCGAAGGTATCAGTGAAGCCAGCTGGGGCTTCTGAAAAGCTTGGATCACCAAAAGCCAAGTCACATGGAGAAGTTAACATTTCTCTGTCACAGAAGGACGTGGATGCAGGTTCATTGAGCTCTTCACAGCAGCCTAAACCTGGTTTTGTCTCTGTAGTACCTAATTCGTCTGCTCGGCCAGCGACTGAAATTAGAAGAGCGGAAATGGTGAGTGAGTCGATCTCAGCTGAGAATCAGACACGTAGGGTGGAATCCCCTCATAATCTGACTGAGGTATGATACTGTGTTTTGATTTTGGGTATTATTCATTTTTTCTTGTTTATTACTTGATTAAATTACTTTAATTTTTTTGGCGCTGTTTCCTCAGGATCGTGGACAGACTATGCCAGACTCTCTGGTCTCTGTTCCCGAAACAGAAACTGTTGCTGCCAAGGAAAATTCATCACTCCCAGCTAACAACGGGTTTAAGAAGCAACTCATGGAGGTGTCTCCTACATCTGATGCTCCAACGTCTGATTCAGTAGATACAAATATTGACGAATCTATGCAAGGGTCAAGCCATGCCTCATCAGAGATTTCTGGTTCTTCAACTCAAGAGAAAGACCTAAAATGTGATGAACCGACTGTTTCTGATATGGTTGTTGAAAGGTCTGTAATTTCTGTTGAAAAACACGAAACAGTGTCAGGTGTGCTTGAGAAGGCACAGAATGAGGTAGATAGTGCCACAGACGTCTGTCCTGACTCTGAAAACTTGGCTGAAGTTACAGATGGTACGAGCTCTGAGCTTCCACATTCTACGCATATTCAGTCTTCTACTGTTCCTCTTGGACATTCGGAAACGTCATCGAGACATCATGGTGTAGAAAATTCTGGTGATAGTTTGACCTCTGCCCCAGCTACTCTTTCAAAAGATAAATCCGCATTTGAATCGAACACAAGAAGAAATACTTCTACCAAAGGAAAGAAGAAGATAAAAGAAATCCTTCAAAAAGCAGATGCTGCAGGGACAACTTCTGATCTTTATAATGCGTACAAAAGGCCTGAAGAAAAGAAAGAGCCGTTAGAGAGCTCAAATGTTGTTCATGATGTTTCAAACCAGAAGCCGGCACCTGTCATACCTCAGGCTGTTGCTGAAGCCACTGTGGATGCTGAACCAGTGAAAAATGAACCAGAAGACTGGGAAGATGCGGCCGATGTTTCTACACCAAAGTTGGAAACTGCAGATAATTCTATGAATGCTAAGAGAAGTTCCTCAGATGAGGCCAGAGACAGCTGCAGCAATACAGAAAAGAAATACTCCCGTGATTTCCTTCTTAAGTTTGCAGACCTGTGTACTACTCTCCCTGTGGGATTTGACCTTTCGCCTGATATTGCTAATTCCTTGATTTTTGCTTATATGGGTGCATCTCATCATGAACATGATTCTTATCCTACTCCTGGAAAGGTTATGGATCGCCAAGGGAGTAATGCTCGATTAGATCGTCGTCCTACCAATATGGTTGATGATAGATGGACAAAGAATCAGGGTTCTCTTCCAGCAGGATATGGGGGTAACGTAGGTTTCCGACCTGGTCAAGGAGGAAACTCAGGAGTTTTAAGAAACCCTCGTATGCAGGGACCGATTATGTCTAGACCGATGCAACCTGTGGGTCCTATGGGAGGAATGGGCAGAAATACCCCCGACTTATGGCAACGTGGTTCAAATTTCCAACAAAAGGGACTTTTTCCTTCTCCACATGCTCCTATGCAGGTGATGCACAAAGCTGAGAGAAAATACCAAGTGGGTACAGTTGCAGATGAAGAACAAGCAAAACAAAGGCTATTAAAGGGAATCCTGAACAAGTTGACCCCGCAAAACTTTGAGAAACTGTTTGAGCAAGTTAAAAGTGTCAACATCGACAACGCTGTTACGCTTTCTGGTGTCATTTCACAGATATTTGACAAAGCCTTGATGGAGCCTACCTTCTGTGAGATGTATGCAGATTTCTGTGTACATCTTTCTGGGGCGTTACCTGATTTTAATGAGAATGGTGAAAAGATTACCTTCAAAAGATTGCTTCTCAATAAATGTCAGGAAGAATTTGAGAGAGGGGAGAAAGAAGAGGAGGAAGCCAGTAGAGTAGCCGAAGAAGGACAAGTAGAACAAACCGAGGAGGAACGGGAAGAGAAAAGACTCCAGGTGCGAAGGAGAATGCTCGGTAATATTAGACTTATTGGTGAGTTATACAAGAAAAAGATGTTGACTGAGAAAATCATGCACGCATGCATCCAGAAGTTGCTCGGGTTTAATCAAGATCCTCATGAAGAGAACATTGAAGCTCTTTGTAAACTAATGAGTACGATAGGAGTTATGATCGATCATCAGAAAGCCAAGGTCCTTATGGATGGGTATTTTGAGAAAATGAAAATGCTATCATGCAAACAAGAATTGTCGTCTAGGGTGAGGTTCATGTTGATTAATGCCATCGATTTGCGAAAGAACAAATGGCAAGAGAGAATGAAGGTCGAAGGACCAAAAAAAATTGAGGAAGTGCACAGAGATGCTGCACAAGAACGCCAAACTCAAGCTAACAGGCTTTCACGTGGACCCTCGATGAATTCATCAGCAAGAAGAGGACATATGGAGTTTAGTCCTAGGGGGGGAGGAGGAATGCTATCACCTCCAAGTGCCCAAATGGGTGGTTTCCATGGACCACCTCAAGGTCGTGGCTTTAGTAATCAGGACATTCGATATGATGAAAGGCCACCTTATGAGCCTAGGATGGTTCCAATGCCTCAAAGGTCAGTAGGTGATGAGCCTATTACCTTGGGTCCGCAAGGTGGTCTTGGTCAGGGAATGTCTAGAAGGCCTGCACTAGTATCAAACACTTATCAGTCTGATGCTACTCAGGCCGGTGGTGGAGATTATAGGCGACCGGCTGGTGGTTTGAATGGTTTTGGCTCACAAAGACCTGCAAGTCCTGTTACTCACGGACGGTCAAGTCCTCAAGAGCGGGGAACAGCGTATGTCCACAGGGAATTTGCAAGTCTGTCTCGTGCTTCTGATCCGTCACCAGAAGTTTCATCTGCTAGGCAAGTAGTACAAGGGCCATCGTCCACAGTAAACAGTCCTCGAGAAAATGCTTTGTCTGAGGAACGGTTACAAAATATGTCATTGTCTGCAATTAAGGAATATTACAGGTACTATATCTCTCCTTTCTTGCTGGTCATTTGTTACGTTCTCTGCATAGTGATCAGATACTGCCACATTTAGCATAACAGTATATGAAAACCTACGTAGGTACAGTTGGATCAAACTGCAGTTGATTCGTTTACAGTTCGCACGTTTGTTTTACAAGGGCAGATTATCTGATAAAGTGTATATAGTACGTGAAGTAGGTATATTAGAATTGGTTCCTAACAAAACGGATTAATAATACTTAGAAGAGACATTGTTCCTTGTTTTGATAGAATCTTTAATAAATGGTGAACATCTGACAGGTTTGTGCGTTTTAGACCACATGTGACAGTCTGTCCCTTTTGATACTGAATGAAGTGTTGTGTTGTTAGTTTCTATACTTTTGCCGTATTGTGGTCACCTATTTTTTTTTATTGATAAGCACTTTGGTGAGTTTGTTATGCAGTGCCCGAGATGAGAAGGAGATTGGTTTGTGCATGAAAGATATGAATTCACCAGGTTATCACCCAACAATGATTTCTCTGTGGGTATCTGATTCGTTTGAGAGAAAAGACAAAGAAAGGAATCTTTTAGCAGAGCTCCTTGTTAACCTTGTGAAATCTGCTGACAACGCTTTAACCGAGGTCCAACTAGTGAAAGGGTAAGTAAACAAAGCCCCCCCATAAATCTCTCTAAGTCGCACTCCGATCAAATGGGCTTAAATCTGTTGCTGTGTTGTTTACAGGTTTGAATCTGTTTTGACAACCCTGGAGGATGCCGTAAATGATGCTCCGAAAGCAGCAGAGTTTCTTGGTAGAATCTTTGGTAAAAGTGTGACAGAGAAAGTAGTGACATTGACAGAGATTGGTCGGTTAATCAGAGAAGGAGGAGAGGAACCAGGAAGTCTAATAGAGTTTGGGTTAGGCGGAGATGTTCTTGGGAGTGTTTTGGAGATGATAAAGACAGAAGCTGGAGAAGAAGGGTTGGTTGAGATTCGCCGGAGCTCAGGTCTGAGGATTGAAGATTTCAAACCTCATGCACCTCACCGGTCTAAGATATTAGAGAAATTTACTTAGGAAAAAAAAAACAATTGGAACCATCTTTTGAGTTCCTTTTCTTTTTTTATTTTTCGTTCTTTTCTCTTAAAAGTCTTTTCACTTTTTTTAAGTGCTTTGACAGAACTAATTTGTTAAAAAAGGAGTTTCTCTATTTTATTATATAGCAAAACTTTCCAAAATATTTCATTTTTTGGTTAACCTTTCTCTCGTATATATATAACTAAAACTTTAAGAGCACAGTGAGCTGAGCTCAATGTTCTTACAAAATCGTTATAACAAACTTGATTAAATCAGATGAGATCGGTGATATTTAGTGCAAAAGGTTCCAGGATGTGGTGTCACCGTGGTTTAACAAAAAATATTCTGCAGTCCATGTGAAAGAAAAAAACAAAAAAAGGGCTCTTATGTCTTTAGAGTTGGGCTTAGTTGATGGCCCATATATGATGATGGTCATAAGGCCCATATCAAGAAAATGCCCTAACATGATTCGTATATAAAAAGCGCTAAGAGTGGCCAGAGGAACTTGTTCTCTCACTAGGGTTTCTTATCTTACGGCGTGGTGTTCCCTTCCTGCTTGCTCCGAAAATGGTGAGACGCCTCTCCTTTTTTCTCTTCGTTATTGCTCTTATCATCGTTGTAATCCCATAGATAGATAGATATGTAGCCTCCTTCTGTTCTCTCGTTTTGAGATATTTCAAGTTTTGTAGTTGATCTGAGTATTCTTACATTATCCTGACTTCTTTACTCTCTCTTGAATCTTCCCACAGGCGAAGAGAACGAAGAAGGTCGGAATCGTCGGCAAATACGGTAAGCTTCCTCAGTTTGATTTCGATTGGGATGGTAGAATAGGATCTGCAGTTTGCTTTAGTTTTGTAGTTCATTTGGTATAATGTTTCGTAATGAATATTATTTAGATTCGTTCATTTCTCATAGTGGGATGTCGATATGTGAGAGATATGTCGTCTATGGTTTCGATTTACGTTATTGTTTGTTATTTGGGGGTTCAGCTGGTATTGTATATGTATTGTGAGTTTTCTCTTCTTTACACATCGAATGTGGTTTATGATTCAGGAACACGTTATGGTGCGAGTATCAGGAAGCAGATCAAGAAGATGGAGGTCAGCCAGCACAGCAAGTTCTTCTGTGAGTTCTGCGGCAAGGTAAGGGTTCATCTTTCTCTTTTGTTTGTGGTTTCCTGAATCTCTTATGTTTTATTGAATGTGGATTTTAATTTATGGTTTCAGTTCGGAGTGAAGCGAAAGGCTGTTGGTATCTGGGGATGCAAGGATTGTGGCAAGGTCAAGGCTGGTGGTGCTTACACCATGAAGTAAGTGAATCCTCAATTTTTATAAATTTTAGCTTTGTGTTTTATTAATCATTTAGTATCTGTTTTCTGATAAGACTTTGATTCCCTTTTGTGAATTGCAGCACCGCCAGTGCGGTCACTGTTAGAAGCACAATCAGAAGGTTGAGGGAGCAGATCGAGGGTTAAACCTTGTGTGAATTGCAGCACCGCTAGTGCGGTCTCTGTTAGAAGCACAATCAGAAGGTTGAGGTAGCAGACCTGGTGGCTTTTTTTATATTTTGTTTCTTCGTTTTGACAATTGAGTTTTGTAGACTCTTTGCTTTTGTGGTTTTGAATCAAGACTTTATTATTACATTAAGCAGTGAAGGAGGTTTTTATTCAATGTTTGAGTTGGTTTTTAACAAGTGTTCTTGCGATATTTATATCCTTAACTAGCTTTTAAGGTTTGAATCAGTACTGATATCATCGAAATTCAATAATACCTTTTATGTTAAAGAACTATTTTGATACAGGATTTGTTAACTGTAACTTTAACCAACCTTTATTTTCTTAAATAATCATTTCGTCTAGGATTGTTCAAACAGCATCAAGAGTTTTAGGTTAATTTCGTTACAGTACTCTCTCTCGTACTAATACTTTATCGATCAATTTTTATAAAGCGCCATTACCAAAGTGTATTTGCGCGCATTTGATGTTTTTGCTTTCTTTCCCCAGTTCTGGTTCTGATATAGTACTGGAACTAGACAAACGTTATAAATAACCCCTTATCAGACTTTGGGATACTACCAACCAACAACCTAGTACAAATGTTGGATTATCACATTTGCAGTTCAGATTATTTCCTAAACAGAAACGGTGAATAAATTCTTAAAGTTTTGATTTGTTCTAAAATGAAATTGTTCAAACCGGGATGCGCTTGTCTTAAACAAACAAAATTTAGTTGAACTTGGTAACGATCTCTTACTGGGTAAAAAAAGTTGCACGCTTTTTGACTTTTAAACTAAGAGGCTCTTCTGATTAGGAAACAATTTCTGAGGTTTTACATGAAATTAGAAAGACAAATAATAATAAGCTGAGAAGGGAAACAACAGTTAAAAACAAAAATCCAACTAACTGGGGGAAATCTTTTCGGAGACAAACCCCGATAAGTGTCTTTTTTTTTTCCCTCAAAGAGCCAGGCTGTTGTGTTGCGCTTACAAGTTTTCTTGGAGCTTCATTGTAGATTATTTCAAGATTCCATCTTCCAACTTCATTTTAGCTTTCACCCTCTTTACCCAATGATTGATGTATGTTCGTTCATTCAAACCGCAGCTATCGTCTTCCGTTGCTCATCCGGATGCAAAAAACCGAGCCCACTAAAAATGTATCACCATTGAGAATGCAGCGCGGTAAGCTTCATGGTTTGTGTACCTTAAAACCAAAGATTTTTGGGACGTAGTTTTGAGTCGGTTTCTGCGGCTTTAAGTTCCCGTAAGTCATCAGGAACAAGTGAGGGAATGTGGTTCCAAAGTAGGCTCCATCAATATCTGCAGAAGTCAATTAAGGGAAAACGCTAAGATACAATAACACTCATGATCATCAGAGTGTTCTCAACTGAAGCAAAAGCTTTCACTGAAATGGTAAAGCCAAAATTATGAACAGAGAAAAAGGATACTGCCTTGGAATTTAGATCGCGGGTAAGAAATGTCTTCGCATTTTGGGCAGTATATCTTAACAGTACTCGATCTCGGGATGTCGGATTGTCCAACAGGGAGACAAGACTGACCGCAACAGAAAACTCTCGGGCATCTCCCGAAATCACAGTTCTTGTACTTGTCAGTCTAGACAGAGAGATCAGTAAGTAACAAGAGAGAGGTCGTTAAGCAAAAAAACAAAGGAAGTTCAAAAAAAAAGCACCAAAACGTAAACACAAGAGAGTAAAAAAGAAAACACTAACCATTGCAGCCATTCCTTTAGTTGTCAAAATGTAACGAACATGAATAAGACCATAAAGCATCTCAGCAGCTGATTCCACCATTTCATTCTGTTCTTCCGTAAACATCTCACCTAAATCCCCCCCCCCCCCCCAAAAGAATAAGATACTAACTTTTAGAATGTAGTTTAACACAAAAGAAAGAGGGGTAACACTTACTGTTGGAAGATTCGACATCTAAAATGAGATCAAGAGCATAATCATAGTAAGGAACTTGACCACTTAATCCACAAAGATTGAAATCATCTTGAATATAATCTTCATCGACTTCACAGAAGAAATCATTGCCTCTCAAATTACAAAACCAAGAGATCCACGATGTATCATCACCTTCCGATCCACTCACATCAGACCCTTCACTATCACTTTCAGATTCCACTGCAAAAAAAAAAAAAAAAAAAAAACATGAATCATTAAGAACAAAGCAAATTAAATTAAAAACTACCACAACAAAAAACCACAGATGTGAAAGAAAGAAAGAAAGAAACAAACCATCGGGAAGCTGAGATTTAGCAGTTGAGGTAGATGTGAATGAAAAGGGACCTTTGTCTTTAGAAGTGAGAACCCTAGATGTGGTGGTGGAAGCTGAAGATTTCTCTAGTTTCTTATTGAGTGCATCGTTGATTCGTTTCCGATCAATAGCTCCACCTAGGATCTCTGATCTCGACGACCCACCACCACCTCCTCCTCCACTACGTTCCTTGTACATAATTCGATTCCTCCAGAACAAAAATTTTGGAGCTTTAGATTCTCAAAGTCTCAAACTTTCTCAAGCTTTGATAGGAGAGAGACGGAGAAATCTAGGGTTTTCCCTTCTTTTTTTTTTTTTTTAATTTTAATTTTAAATTTATATCAACTTTTTTTGGTTACAGAGTGGAAGACAGGACATAGGAGATGTAAAGATGGTCTCTCTTTCTTGATTTTTCTCCCACTCTTTGTTTTTTTTCTTTTTCTTGTTAGTTTTAATTTTTAATTATATAATGGGCTTCTCTGATTGGGCCTTGTGTGTGTGCTGATGATGATGATGATTCATTGTTAGCAAATAGTGTCGATACTATTTGCTAAAAACTATAAAAAGGCTTCTTTACTTTGCTTTGTATTAATTGTTGTAACTTGTAGCCGTTGGTACCACTTGGGGTATATGATGAACTACTAAAAACATGAGTTTTGGAAGTTGAAACTGAACTGGATTACTCGTCAGAATTGCCAACTTGTTAGAAAGCGTGTACAAATATATGGGCCTAGCCTAACTAAATAAACTGTGATTAGCTAGAATCAGGTAGTTGTTGCTTCCATCAAAGTCGGCCAATACTGGTCGGCCACACAATATGGATTCCATAAATTTTTAACCAAAACGAAAGGTTTTATCATGCATTGGTCAACAGAGCTAGACCGGAGTACTGGACAAAGGTCATCGAATAATAAATTCATCGTGAACATCAAGGAAAGTAAGTTAATGATATTAAAAATCGGACATGAATAGCATGAACTGAACTATTAAATATGTAGTCTAGCTAGAGTTAAATCGTGTTTCAAAGATACTCGAGTCTGTGCTGGCATACGTGGTGCACGACTCTGCATAAAAACTTGTTATATATCATGAATATTTTGTCGCTGCTAATAACTATGATTATGCTCAGTTTTTATGCAAAGTCTCCGTTTTTGATTTTCTGTATCCTATACACAAGTTTTAATTTTATTTTGAACACTTTTGACACTCATAATCTTTGGGATCTAGAAACATTTTATGCAGAACGGAGACTTTGTCGGAGAAAGTAGCCATGCGGCCATGCCTCGTGACACCAACTTTTGACAATTCCGGAGTCGAGAGTTTTTATATCCAATCGTAAAATAGATTTGCATTAAACGTAAGGAACTAGTAATACTAGTACTATTTTTCATTTCAAATTTTTTTTTTTAGCAGTAAACGTAAGGATCAAATAATTGAGAATATATGCAAATAAGTAAGTGAATGTCTCTAATCACACGAACAAAAAGGAAAAGGCAATCTACTGCTAACACGCGGGTCGGCTATAGTAAAACCATACCGGTCATAGTATTGGCCCACGCCGTAATGAAACTGTCTCCCTCCCCCATGAGAGTTGAGACCAAGATCGCACTTACTCCATGTGATTAGGTTTTTTTTTTTTTTTTTTTTTTTTGTCAACAGTCCATGTGATTAGCTTTGCAAGACAACATTATTACTTCTATACAAAGCTAGTATCTTCTTACGAAAATTTAGTTTTAGATTCGATTTTTTTTTTTTAATTACTATTCACAAATCACACAAACACTAGATCGAAAGCGAATATTTGTTAAGATTTGATTAAAATGAATAGTATTTTGTCTTATTAACTCAAATGTTTTTTTTTTTCTTTTCGTCGAGAAGGTAATTTAAAAAAATGAATGTTGTTGTAATAGCCTAATCATTTTGCATAACCGCTGAAGATATATGGTTAAAACTCTTCAATGGTTTGTTAGGTATATAGGAGAAGGAAAAAACAAAATAGCCAAAATTAAACATTTCGGTTAAACCGAAAGTAGATCTAAATATCACCAAGGATGTTTGTATAGAAGAACCTCAAACCAATACTAATAGTAGTAATTTCAGTTATATATATTAGTAACGTTTTCTTATACTAGTAATTTACTAGTATCATTACGTTACAACAGTAATAACGAACGATGTGCACACATCACATAATCTAGAAGAAATTGGTTAAAAATACTATAACAAAAATGCAAAATTATTAATTACTAGAAAAGATTGTTGTTGTTGTTGTTGACGACGACCCGGACTTTAAATACCCCCCAGATGACCGCACGCACGAGGAGTCATTCACACTTTTCCGTTACGAAGCTCTCTCTCTCTCTCTCTCTTTTTTTTTTTCTTTTTCTTTCCCTTAATAGCGAGTGTTCCACACGCGCCAGATCCTTCCTCCCTCTGTGTTACTTAAACCCAAAGAAGAAGAAGAGAAACGAAACGGCCGAATCTTCTTCATAATAAATTCCGCGAATAATCGCCGCCCTAAACTAGACTTTCCGGCGACACTCGATCGGTGGATCTCGGAAGCAGTAACGCCCGATTCGTTCGTCTCCGACGGTAATTTACTTTTTTTTTTTAATGTGAATCAGTTTTTGATGATATGGATTGAGGTTGTTTTTTTTTTTTTTTTTCTGGTGCGATTCGCATTTGGCGACTGTGTTCGATCAGATGCTGATTGATTCGAAAACTGTATTTGTTTTCTGATGAGTTGTGTTATGGTTTTCTGATTGAAGAGATTTGGGGATTGAGCAGCGGAAGAGTGAGAGAACATGAATGATAGAGGAGGAGGCTCGTTTGTAGCAGTAAGGCGGATTTCACAAGGTCTCGAACGAGGAAGCGTTTATCATTCTTCATCTGGTAAATTTACATATTATTATTTCATCATTCATCACTCACACACACACTCTCTCCTTTAATTGTTTTTTGTTTTTTTTTGTTTTTTTGGCTTCCCTTCTCTTTTTCTTTGATGCAACTAACAAACGCGTTTTTCATCTCTCTCTCTCTCGTCGCTGGCGATTGCCTTTTTTTTTTTGGAGAGAGAGAGAGAGATTAGAGATTAGAGAGATCTGCTGATATATGTTTCGCGATTTGCTTCTGTTGCTCATCTCATAAGATAATAATCATTATTATTATGTGTGTGGATCTTCTTTGTAAGTAGTGCTATTTTTAGTGAAAATCCATACATCTCTCTCTTTTTTATCTTCTACGATTTGTTTCCCCACAGCTTGTTTTCGTTCATTTTTCTCTCTTGTTTTCTATATAGCCCCGCCAGTTGAGATTACTATATTCGCGTGTCAGCCCTTTTCATCTTTACTTTAGAGTTTCAATGCCTTCCGATTTTGATTTGTCAAACAAAACCAAAGCTCATCATTCATAATGGATGATGATGATGATGATGTAAACCATTTTATTTGGGAATTCACTACTTTGAAAGTTTTCTTCGTTCTGTCTTTGAGTATGTTTTTTTTTTTTTTTTTTTTTTTTTTTTTTTTTTATGCTTTTAAAACCGAATAAGAATTGCTTCTCACGTTTTCTTAGAGAGACATATTCTTCTGTCTTTCACCTCTCTAATCACACGTTGTTTTTGAATTAGTCATTTAATTATTCTCGAATTTTTTTTTAAAAAAATTGTATTTTGCAGCTGAGGTTGTTGCTGGATCCGCTGCGTGGTTAGGCCGTGGCCTTTCCTGTGTTTGTGCTCAGGGAAGAGATAGCGATGCCCGTCCTTCTTTTGATCTTACACCTGCTCAGGTTTCCTTTCTTTCTCTTTCTACTTACTTGTGTTTCTCCGACTGATGTTTTCAAAATAGCTGCTTTTATAACTTTCTAGCCTTATTTGTCGAATTGTTGTTGCAGGAGGATTGCCTTGAGAGGTTGCAGAACCGCATTGATGTTTCCTATGACAGCTCAATACCTCATCATCAGGTATGCTTTTTTTTTTCCTTTAGAGGATTGTTTATTTGTAAAGACTGCTTAACAACGAAATTATGCCACTCCATAGATGGTAGCTGTTTCTAGTTTACCTGCGCCTTCAATCTTTTTTTTTTTTTAACTGCATGCTAGCTTTTATAAGTCAGGCTGTACCTGCGTTACTTAAAAATATTGTCTGCTATTTCAATATGCGTGTAGGAAGCTCTGAAGGACCTTTGGAAACTTGCCTTCCCTGAACAAGAGCTACACGGAGTTGTATCTAATCAGTGGAAAGAAATGGGTTGGCAGGGCAAAGATCCGTCCACAGATTTTAGGTAATGTCAAGTCTCTCGTCTCATTGTCATCATAATCCTTACGTTTTTCCTCTTTCAGTTGACTCACCGGTACAGCATCTCGCAGGGGTGGTGGTTTCATATCTCTTGAAAACTTGTTGTACTTCGCTAGGAAATTCTCGGTAAGCCTCTATGTATAGTCTTTGTCTTTTATAACTTTTCAATTCCAGTGGCACCGTATCTGTAGATTGTTACCATCACATATAATATTTATACCAGGTAATGACATTGTAAAGTTTCTGTGCCACTTGTTTGTTTCCTGTAGAAATCCTTCCAGGACCTTTTGAGGAAACAGGTTGGGGATCGTTCTGTGTGGGAATACCCCTTTGCTGTTGCTGGAATCAATATTACGTTCATGCTCATCCAGATGCTTGACTTAGAAGCAGGTATAGCCACATTTATTATTTCGATGATTGGATAGAGTGTGAACTGCTGTTATTTGTTGTTTGTATCAGGCAGCAATATGGTAACAGCTAGTTTTATTAGCATAACCACTCCTAACTTTGATCTTCTAATTGGGTATTTGCCGTAGGATTTGGTACTTAGTACCTTATTTGTATTTGAGATACTCAGGTTCAGTAACTTTTATCTTAGTTGTGCATACTAACAATAGTTACACTTCAATATTACAGTGAAACCACGAAGTGTTGTTGGGGAAACATTTCTGAGATTCCTTTCGGGTAAATCTCAGACAATTCTGATTACATCTCATGACTTCTTCTCTTGTCACGAGTTAGATTACTAAGCTTGTGTCCTACGACTTGTGTTGTATTGTAAGCAGTGAACGAATCTGCGTTTGATCTTCTTTATTGCATTGCCTTCAAGCTGATGGATCAGCAATGGCTTTCCATGCGAGCGTCATACATGGAATTTAATGTAAGTGTAATCCTGTAACCTATTCTAATGTCGCTGAAAGTTTTAGTTTTGAAGAACCATGGCCTTTAATTGTCATATATTTGACTTTCTTGGTGTTTTATCTTGGCCTATACATAAGTTCACCAAATGATTTGTGGCTAAACTGATAATCGTGTGAATGACAGACTGTAATGAAATCGACAAGGCGGCAACTGGAGAGAGAGATTATGGTTGAAGACATTACACGTCTTGAAGATTTGCCATCATACAGTCTTCTCAGTCAGTAGCAAATAGCTTTACCAAAGACTACATTGTAAGTAGAAAGATCTAACACCTCAGAGACACTATATCAAAGCCTAAAACAACAACAGAGCAAACAAGCAAAAAGAAGACGAGGCTTGTCTCTCCTCTCTTTCTCTCTCTCGGTCGCTCATCACTCAACTTCCTGTCTTGGTTTCTACGGTTTCCTCTATACTAGTGTTGGTACCATGAAATCTGGGACATTAGGTTGTTATTTCTATGAGACAAGGTTTTAATTTTGATTCGTATGGGGTCAATTTTTCTAACTTGCGGCGTTTGGAAAACGTTGTTGGTTAGTTCGTGTTTGGGTTAATAATCATTTGGTTACATTTCCAGTAGCACTCAGAAGACCCCAAAAAGGTCTTAAAATATGATTCTCGACCAAATGTTTTTGATTCATGACCTTATTCAATATGATTTGATTTTATCTCTATCGAATCAATTTTCACACACACCTTTTTTATTGGTTGATCGGCTCTGCTTCAAATCAAAGTTGTGTGCTGCGATGTACTGGCTCAATCCCTAGACCGTACAATAGGTATCATATACCGTACTCGTACAATACAATCAAACAGTGAACTAGTCATTAGCCACACTGATTGTTTATCTTTTACCAGTCCATATATTACTAATAAAACCGAGTCCGCCTTGATGTGTATATTTCACAGTAGTCAAGTCAAATGTAATGTTGCTGTTGGAACTAGATTTGTTTTTTTACACAAAATACAAGTTGCGATTATTAGATTACAGTGTGCTATGGGTTAATATAATACAACGCTCTGTCTTTATACAATTTGTTTTTTTTAAATCACTTGAAGCCGTCCTCTGACCCGCTAATTTGGAGTAGATATATTTTCAACTTGTATTTCCTTAATTATGTTCCACAGTTTATTAGGCAAATATTATTAAGAACCCACAGGACGAAAGTGGAATCTCAGATTTTTGGTAATGAGCGACGATTTTTCTTTACGCAGTAAGCATGTAGAACATGATAACAATGACGCATTGTGCTACGTCCATGACCAGTTAAAGAAAAAAAAGAAGAAGAGAAAAGATAAACAGTAAACAAAAAAGTATTGATGAAAGGAAATAATTTATTACACACAAGAAGAGCAGTTGATGATGGACTAAGTTCGATGGGTGGGAATTATCCGATCACACCGTACATCAACACCATCGTCACCCCAATCTTTCCATAGCTCATGATTCTCTTAGACGCCGCGTTTTTAGCGTTTTTTGAGTTTCCCGGGGATGGAGACGGCGAAGGAGCCGATGGAGATGGTGAAGGCGCTGATGAAACGGCGGCAAGTACGGGAACAGCGAGTTTCATGCCACCGAGGCAGTGACCAAAAGTAGGGCAAATGAAGTGTATAGTTCCTACTCTTGTAAGATTGATCTTTGTGTCTCTTTCGGAAAAACTCTGCGTCGGTCTGCTACTGTCGCAACCATCGTAGTCGGGTTTATCCACAACGGACACCGAGTGTGAAGGACCATATTTGAACTCTGATTGGTCGATAAAGAGTAAACCAAAAAAAAAACATTAGCTTGTGTAGCAAGTTATCGGTATGAACAAATTTTAACCTAAATGTTTATTAATTAGTTTCATAGGGAGAAATAGAGTTTTTTTTGTGAAGCAAGTAATGAAAAAAAAAGAAATTCTTTACCTAGAGTGTCACCGATTCTGAAAGTCTTTCCACTAACCCAAGTCGTGTAATTGACACCACCGGCCCAACCAGCATTATCTCCGACTTGGAAAGTTACGGCGCAGACGGCAGGGACTGCCGCTAGGAGGAGGAGGATGAGAGCGGCCTCCGTGATTGATCTCATTGAGATATAATGTATATATGAGATAGATAAAGAAAGTGAAAGATATATAGAGATAAGAGATCACGAGGAAGAGGCTAAATTGTGACGTGAGATATTTGAAAATGTCATACCTTTGATTAATTGCCAATTCAATCAATCAAGTACATCAGATATATATATATTGCTCTAAACTCATTGGTATTATGATGTTTACCAAATCTTAGTTCTTTTCAAAAAAATTCTATTTGTAATGGCGAACAATCCATGAGTATTAGCTCAATTTTTATCGTTCACTAGTCTTTTCTAATCATGACATGTTGACATGTAGGGGAGAACATTTTATTTTTTGTAAAATCGATATTTAAAATTTTGAATATGAAGATATATATATATATATATATATGATGTATTGAAGACACGAAAGTTTACCATATAAAATGCGTTAGAAAGTAAGATTAGAAGATTGATGAGTTCTTTTACTATCAGAAACGCACTCAAAATAATGTTTCATAAGCATATGAAATTCTCCCACTCAAAAACACAACCTTTGTTGTGAAACAGAAATATTTCGTTTTTATTTGATAATTATCAGTGAGTTTCGTCTGAACAAGATACTGTATTATCAATAAACCCGGTAAGTTATGTTATCTATATCTGTTTTATGCTTTACAGATTTTCATTTTATTCTATCAGTGTTGGGTTCCGTTAGCTTTACATCAATGTTTTGGGGTTAGTTTAGATTGAATTAGAAGATTTGACAATTGGAATCATTTGACCCGATTATTCTTAAATCCTCAACTAGTATTTTTAAGTCATACGTAAACATGACTAGTTCAACTGGCCAGCCTTTGTTATCATCAAACACGATCTTGAATATTGGGAAACATTACAGTTCTTTGTTTTTTTTTTTGAAAAAGTGTAACATATATATATATTCTTTTAATGTGAAATATGGAAAAATGATAAGAATAAAATATAAATAGATAAATAGCAGGGACATGGCTATCACGTTATGAACCCCTACTCAAATAATTTGTAGATACAGATTTGCAACTTTCGAATTTTTGTAAGCTCGGGAATAGCTACCAGACGAGTTTCAAGTAATAATAAAAAGAAAAAATGGCCAATGAAAAACTAAAAAATTCGTTTACACACAAAGAGCAAAAAATGCTCCGATTCCAAAGACCGAGCGAGACCAAAAAGATGTATCGAGCAAAAAATGCTCTGTTTCCACCCTGCAGTGATTTAATTAGGTCATAACACCGTACATCAATATTATCGTCACTCCAATCAGTCCATTGCTCATGACTCCCTTAGAGGCCGCGTTTGGCGGCGATGGAGACAGCGTAGGCGTCAATGGAGACGGTGGAGGAGTCATTGATTCGTCTGACTCCGGCGTGCCATTGGCTGGCGGAGATGCAGATGGAGGTGGCGAACCGGTTTTGGGCGGAGATGAAGATGGAGGTGGAGAAGGAGGGGAAGGTGGAGAAGAAGGGGTGGCCGGAGACGAAGCGGCGGCGAGGACGGGAACAGCGAGTTTCATGCCACCAAGGCAGTGACCAAAAGTAGGGCAAAGGAAATGCATTGTTCCTACTGTTTTAAGATCGATCTTAGTGTCTCCATCGGCGAAGTTCTGTGTCGCTCCGCTGCTGATGCAGCCATCGTAGCCGGCTTTATCAACCACGGACACCGAGTGTGAAAGACCATATATGAATTCTGAAAGAATTAAATTAAAAGTATTATCTTTGTTAGGGGAAAAAGGGGTATCTTGTAAAGCAAGTAATCTATGTGGGGTGAAAAAAAAAACAAGCATTATTATTAATTTACCTAGAGTGTCACCCACTCTGAAAGTCTTTCCCGTGACCCAAGTCGTGTAATCGATACCACTGGTCCATCCAGAAGTATCGCCGACCTTGAAAGTTACGGCGAAGACGGCAGGGACTGCCGCTAAGAGGAGAAAGAGAGCGGCCGTCGCTGTTGATCCCATTGAGATATATAATGTAAAAGGATAGTTGAAGAGAGAGAGAGATGAGGGAGAGGGTGAAATGGTGAGCTGACTTATATATTGAAGAAAGGCTAAGAGGACGACGATGACGATTACTAAGAGTGAGTTATTAATAAAGGAGCAATGTTTGAAGAAGTCGTGGCTTTGATCAATTTGCCAACTCAGTTCATCAAATCGTCAGCTATTGATTCATATCATTATTTAAAAAGCATTGTTGTTATGTTTACCAATTCTTTCTCCCTTTGTATTTGTTTTCGTAAATGACGAAGTATCCGGCCATGTGCATTTAGCTCAAGTTAGAAAAAAAAGAAGAAGAAGACAATGTGCATACGTAAAAAGTATGTACATCATCTCAACCAGTTTCACTTTGATCAAATCTTGAATTAGAATGTTTGGAGATAACCTTATGAATGGTAATTTTTTCCGATAATGTCACATATATATTAGAGCGTATATATAGTAAATTATGATCGAAATGAAAGCTTAACATGTTTAAAAAAACAATTTAATATGAGGGGAATGGCTACCACGTTCTCTCATTTCTTTTCTAATTAGTAAAATTAGAAGTACACACAGATTCGGTACGGTGTTTCATGACAAAGATAGAATGCTCAATGACAGAACAAAAATGCCATTAAATAAAAATGATAATTAGGATTCGCTGACTTAAAAAACAATATATTAAGAAAATCCAATTATTCTCTCACCATTGATCTTTTGAATTGCGGCTGTTTTACTATAAAAACGTGTGAAACCATTAAAATAATATAAATGGTTGACATGTTCTTTAGCAACAACAAAAAAAAAAGGTTATTTGAAAATTTGTAAAAGATTCTTTTGTTTTTTTTAATTATTATTGGTTTTGGCTGTTAAAATGAATATGTTGCTCTTCAATTTTTTTTTTTTTTTAAACGTAAATAAAACAGGAACTCTAGTTTTTTTTTTTTTGGTTTTAATGTGGTTACCATTAAAATTTTTAGAAAAAAACAATAATTTAAATATACAATGGAGATATCAGAAGAAAGAAAAATACAGTAGACAAAAAAAAAAGAAGGGAAAAAGTCCCATTGATATAAAACGACGGATGCGGCCGAAGGTGGGCTAACAATTCCTTGGCCCAAACACCGACATAAGCCGAAACTTAACGCGTTTCAGAAGAGACTTCTCAAAGTTAAAGATGTTTAAAAAACATTTCATTACTTGGGAAAAGAAGTGGCAGATTGAATTTTGGAACCACACACACCAAGTTGAAACTATCTCTCAATTGTCACCACTTATTTTCTATTATTTTTGTTCATTTCCTTCTTCCTCCTTCCATTGAATCTCACCACTTTCTTTCTACTCTATCTTCTTTGTCTCCCCTGAGGCACAAGAAAACAAATTATCACTTTTTCACCTCATTCATTTTGAGCCAAATACAGATAACATCATTCACCTTCATATAACTCCAAAAACCATTGATTGTTCATACATTCTAGTAATACCCCCCATGAATCTATACCAGTAGTAGTTTCATTTACACAGAACAAAACAAACATATATATATATATATTTTTTTTATAGCATAAAAGGGAAAAAGAGAGAAACCGTTAAGTTGTAAGCATAGAATAGTGTTATCAATAACATATGATGACTCTTCTTTTCATAAAATATCCAAAAAAGCAAAACATGCAACTAGTCATCCACCCTTCACAGATACCTTTCAATCTAACGTGGCCTATCTATAAGCAAATGGGAATTCTTTATTTGGACTAGTGATCTAACCATTCATTTATGGCTTATGTATATGAACACAAAGCAGGTAGTTTCCAAAACCGTATTCTAAGAGAGAAGTAGTCATGTTGACCTTTTTTCAAATCAGGCTATCTTCATGTGTATATAAAAATGGTTTTGGCATGCTTGCTTACTATAACTTAGGACACAGTGGGATCAACAAACATAAACTCAAGTACGAAAACAGATTCCAATGGAGGAAACAAATAAGAGTGTGCTTGATGACTGCTTTACCAGTGCTATGGCACTTACCGAGTCAGGTGTCCTTCGCGTGCCAACCCGTTACATTCTTCCACCTTCACAACGACCAATGCTCGGTTCAAGCAGTGGCACAGATACCATCACACTCCCAGTCATTGATCTCTCCCTCTTACACGATCCTTTGCTTAGACCCTGTGTCATCCATGAGATTAAAATGGCCTGCAAGGGATTTGGTTTCTTTCAGGTAATGTAATACTCTTTTTGGCTACATACACTATAAAATTTATGTAACTCCATGTCCTGCATTATGACAATCCATATGAAGAAGATGTTTGGTGCTTAAATGTCTTATTCATGTGTCTACATTTCTCAGTTCATTCAAGTCAGTCATGTGTTTCATTCATCGGGCCCTAAGACTAGTCTGGAATGACATGAAGCATCTACCAGTCACACTAGATGTATGACTTTATGAGAAAGGCAGTTCTTGTCTTCTAGCATTTATATCAAACTCGACAAAGTCCCTAATCAAATAAAAACCGTCAAATAAAACAAAGTCCTTAGTTACTGTCTTTACTGACAATAAGAAATGTAGCCATGTGAAGATGCTTATCTTCTTACTTTATGAAAATGTCAGTATCTCGGTTTCATTAAAAGCACACTACACTACTGTATCATTTGCATCCCTTTTATTCAGCACATAACTCTCAGATCTAAAATTATTTCTCTACAGATTTTAAACCATGGAATATCATCATCAGTTATGAAAGATGCGCTAGATGCAGCTACAAAGTTCTTCGACTTACCTGTCGATGAGAAGATGCTTCTGGGCTCTGATAATGTTCATACGCCAGTACGGTATGGCACCAGCTTTAACCATTCAACAGACAAAGTTCATTACTGGAGAGATTTCATCAAACATTACTCCCATCCTCTCTCACAGTGGATTGATTTGTGGCCATCCAACCCTCAATGCTACAAGTAAGTAAACCTATCTGGCCATCTTCACTATCTACAAAACTTGTTATCCTTTGACGGTTATAAGAATCCTATTTGCAGCAAAATGTATCAAAACATTGGGACTCAGAATTGATGTGATCTCTTAAAATATCCTTGCTTGTCAGGGAAAAAGTGGGTAAATATGCAGAAGCAGCGCATGTGCTACATAAGCACCTAATTGAAGCTATCTCAGAAAGTCTAGGACTGGAAAAAAATTACTTAGAGGAAGAAATTGAAGAAGGCTCACAAGTCATGGCGGTGAACTGCTATCCAGCTTGTCCCGAACCAGATATTGCCTTGGGAATGCCACCACACTCGGACTTTGGCTCACTGACCATATTACTCCAGAGTAGCCAGGGGCTGCAGATAGTGGACTCCAACAACAACTGGGTTTCTGTGCCATATATTGAAGGAGCTCTGATAGTTCAGTTGGGTGATCAGGTAGAAGTCATGAGCAATGGCATATACAAGAGTGTGGTTCATCGTGTAACAGTGAAAAAAGATTTCAAGCGACTATCTTTTGCAAGTCTTCACAGTCTACCTATGCACAAGAAAGTAAGTCCAGCATCTCAGCTCGTCAATGAAAACAAATCAGCTGCCTATGGAGAATTCAGCTTCAACGATTTTCTTGACTATATCTCTAGCAATGATATTACACAACAAAGATTCATTGATACACTCAGGAAGAACAAATTCTGAAGATGCTGTTCATGACTCTCCCCCAAATCATACAGTTCGACTCGGCTATTCCCATATTGGATTATGCAGACCTAGGTTGCATGCATCTTGTTTATAATTTATGGCTTAATATCACTAGATTATCACAGAACAACATGAGAAAAATCCCTGCAAGTAAATTGCACTTGTTTATATCACATAAAAGCATACTCTGTTATCATATACGTGTATCATTATGCTCCGGGAATAAAGCTAAAGTACTCCACCTAAATTCCAGGATTTTTCTTCTATCTAAGTTAAGAGTCATATTAGTTTCTTATCTAAGAGCGAGGTTTGATAAATGGATCAAAACAGCAAGGGTAAAAGACTCAACTGAAAAGATAACAGGTAGTCGAAGAAAAAGCAAGATACTAATATTTTGAGAACTTATTTCAGGTCAACAAAAAGATTAGAAATAATAGGTATTCATTTTTTTAGTAAACGCAGAGTAATAGCAGCATCATGTCCAACAACAAAAGCACCAAAGAGAACATAGGCATAGTCTTACCTCTATCAATAGATCCATTATAGAGTTACTAGTTTGGTCCGTAGAGAAGGAAAGAGCTATTTTCTCCCTTACTGGACCACCAAAACAAAGTAACTTTGTTTCATTGTTTTATCATGCACAAACTCCACTACTTTTACTAGTTAGGTTCTTGGTCTACCAATGTCTCATAACCTTTACATATCTCACATGACCAATCTTAATTGGTTGACAAAATTTATATCTAATTATTAATGTTTATAATAGATAGGCGTTTACAAGATCAACAAAGCAAAGTGACAAGACTTCGACAAAAAGGTCAGAAGTAGTAGAATTATTGATACAAGTTTATCAAATCTTCACATTTTATCAAATTTTTGTTTTTTGATCAAATCTCACATAAGTTCCAACCTAAGTAGGTTTGGGGAAGAAATCAATTTAGTCACTTGGTAAAACTCTTACATACTTCCACCTAAGAATTTGAAAATACATTCTACAAACTAACTCTGAATTCTCAAAAAGAGAACTACAGACTAAAAAGTAAAAGACGATCCTTTAAACTTTAGAAACACGAATTTTCCTGAAGCTTGACTAGATACTGAAACAGCTAAGAAAAAACCAAATTTGGAAACTGCATCAACCAGATAAGACACAAATTTATGGGATTTGAACAATTACCATCATTAACAGCTTAAATACTCGATGTTTGCAATCTGTACTATACAGGGAAGCAAACATGTTCCCAAACCCGAAAGTCAAAGCTCGATTTCGTTCCAACACAGACACGGTACCTTGCTCTACCTCCAGAACCAAACCAAAAAGCAAGAAAACCATCACTTAAAACTGCAAATTTACCTTTGGTCTTTTGGTTCTTCACTCAGTGAGCAACATGACGATCGTTTGCACTTTTGTTTCACCTACAAGATTTTACAAGCTTAATCCTATTTAGCCCAAGAAGCCAGCTTACTAAATTTTCAGAGGGAGAGAAGAACTCACGTAGAAGTGTAAGTCTTGGATAGAGAGGAGTTGATAAAATCATCACCATAGCTTCTCCCTCCGGCGATTCCTGCAAAATCCAATTGAGTTCTCTCTGCGTTTAATATAATGTTTTGCCCCCGAGTTTCCTTTTTGTAACCAATACGTCCACATCTTCATAACTTTGACTCCATTTTAATAAGTTAGAAATTCATTTTATTCAACAATATAAACTTGAAACAAAGAGAGACTGACAACTCAAGATTCTCATCAACAATGCCGATAGATAAAAATTACAATAATAATACAAGTAATGAAGCAATATATGGTGGTAAGTGTCATCTGAAATGGCTATTTCTGATCATACCAGTGCCTCCTCCTCCTCCTCTAGGTTGTTCGCCGGATATGAGCTTCTGCAACCGGATTTGTTCCCGGAATTTTGCTATGAACTCGCCGGCTTTTCTATCAACCTCATTATGATCATGGCTCGCATTGCTTTGACTTTCCCAAGCAGCTTCTTCCTCTTCCTCTAAAGTTACTTGAGGTTGTTGCTCGGCCTCTGTCTCTTCCATAGCAACCTCTTCTGGCTCAGATTTAGCGCGAGTATCTGAACTCTTCTCCTGGTGCAGTACAATTGATAGTTCTTCTTGACGTTGTCTTCTCGATTTCGGTCTTCCTCGGCTTTCTACTTTAGCTTCTGCCCGATCATCAGATGAATCTCCATCTGCCTTTAGATCTTTCCCATGGCGATCAGATCTTATGGTCCTCACAGACTTTCCTCTCAGTGATACATTACTAGAAGCTCTCCAAGAACGTGATTCAAGCCTCGGACTATTTGATTTCAATTCCTTGTCATTACCACGAAGGTCCTTTTTCCTGGGCTTATCTGACTGCACAGTGTCATCTTCTAAGTTTCTTGTGACATCCTTCTCCGGCAAAGCGTCACGTTCCCCTCGTGAAGAATGCATTGCACGCCTTGAAACTTTAGCATTCGTTGGCTGGAACGATACCTCTCGAGCAGGAAAAGACTCGCTGAAATCCTCATCTTTTGTAGAGTCTTCCGCTGGTAGCTCCAAAGAGTCGTGACTCCTTCCCTTTTTGACCCTCAGATTGTTATTGTTGGCCTCCACTCCTTTCCCGATATTGTCTTCAAGCAAATGGCCAGTACTCTTTTGCTGAAGATTCCGTCTCCTAGTTGTGGAGTCATCCGCGGGAGATGAGATGGACTCAGGAGGGTAGGATCTGCGAGATTTGTTCCCTCTGCGGGAACTTTCAGCAGTCAAATTAAGTGATCTAGATCCCCGTTCCATCCTCCTGTCTCTGTCTCTGACTTTGCTCCCTTCCAGTTCATCTTCAAAGCCCTTCCTTACATCCTCCTCTAACAATGAACCATCACTGTAATGCCGAGAATGTGAGGCACGCCTGTGAGTATCATCGGTTACTTCTAATTCTGGCAAACGCCTGTGAGTATCATCGATCACTAATTGCGGCGATGGTGGAGATGAAGACAAAGACGGTGATGGGGGCAAGGATGGCGAATTAGACCGTGTTGAACCCTGAAGACTCTGTTCCTTGACCATTTCTTCCACATTTGAGTTTAGAGACTCCTCAGACACAGAACGAGAAGGAGAGAATCTGTTCTGAGTATGGGATGCAAGACTAGTTTGCGATGGAGAAGAAGCAGTAGACCGGGAAGAAGATGATGCCGATTTGCGAGTCGTAAATTGAGTTTCATCTACAGATTGAGGAGAAAACTCAGAAGGGTAGTTGTCTCCCATTCCCATCATTTCAGGTGTAAAATGCCATGGAACAGGTGAAGTGGGAGCAGCATCAGGCAATAATAATGAGTCAGCTTCCCCATTTACAGCTCCATCAGAAAAGGATTTATTGTTATCTTCAGGAGCTGGAGTAGTATCTCTCAGAGCAGACCTTAAACTCCTAATAGGCAAGCCTAAAGGCTGGTGAACAACGTGACCATCAAGACCATAAGCAGGTCGAGCAACCACAACCTTAGATTTGCCCTGAAAATACTGGGAACTCCAAGCTCTGACTTCATTGGTTTGACTAGCACCACCAACACCATATTCAGAAGACGATTCTTCCAATTCGGTTTCAACAACAAAAGAAGACTCGGATTTAAGAACCACAGGAGCTCGACGAGCACTGACATTATTATTAATCAAACGAGTCTCAGTCCTCACATCAACAAAATCAGAAGAATGATGATGATTCTCATCAAACTGGAAGATTGTGGAAACATAAGACAAAGAAGAAGAAGAAGAAGAAGAAGAGTCATCTACTAGACTAAAATCAAGAGGGGATTCAACAGTCCTACGGCTAAACAAACCATAAGCAACAGCAATGCCGACGAATAGGAGGTGAATGAGTTCCCAGAACTTGGTGAGCACAGTCTCGCCGACGAAATCGGGGGCTTGAGAAGGGAATAAAGGCAAGGCGAGGAGAAAGAGAGCGAAGAGAACAGACTTACAGAAGAATCCTCCTCCCCCTCCTCCTCCGGTGGATTTGGAACGGGGCTGAGTGGTAGACGGCGGCGGAGGAGGAGAGCGACGCTTGGTGTAGGGATTGGGAGACGCCATTGTCGTGGATTTGATTGAGATCTCTCTATCTCTCTCTCTGGAGTGTGGAATTGGATAAATTAGGGATTCGTTGGGGGTTGTATGTGAAGAAGGAATGAAGAAGACTTCGACGCGACGTAAGAGACAGATCTAACATTAATAAAGGCTGTGAGAGAGAGAGAGAGAAAGAGTGAGAATGGAAACTATCTGAAACTAAAAAGCAAAAGAAGAAGAAGACGAAGCCCCCCCCCCCCCCCCCGCTCGTCACAAACATCCGTGATTTACGGAATTGACCTTGGCTTTATCTGCTCCATTAAATTAAATATATATACGACGTCGTGTTACTCTTTCTTTCATTAAATATCCAAAAGAGCAGCATAACATGAAACTAGTCATCCAAATCACTTACACAACAAAGCTTCACTGATACACTCCGAGAGAAAAATTTCTGAAGATGGTGTTAATGACTCTCCCCCCCCCCAAATCATACAATTCGACTCCGGCTATTCCCATGTTGGATTATGCGGACCTTACATGCATCTTGTTTATAATATATGGCTTAACATCACTAGAGTATGGCATAAAACATGAGCAAAATCCCTGCAAGTAAATTGCACTTGTTTATATATGATACATCACATAGAAGCATAAATTGTTATCATATTATAAGTGTCCTTATGCTCTGAGAATGATGCTAAAGTACTCCAGCTAAAGACCTGAAATTTTCTTCTATCCGAGTTAGAGCATCTCCAATGGTCCTTTATTTTTTCATCTATAATAGAGATCCTCTATAATAGAGATGGATTTGACTCCAATCCACCTCTATTTTCACTTCTAAAATAGAGATTGCTATTTTTTCCTCTATTTATAGAGGAACTCTATTTTTTTCCACAAAGGGTTCCTTTATAAATAGAGGAACTCTATTTTTTCTACAAAGGGTTCCTCTATAAATAGAGGAACTCTATTTTAGAGGTGAGAATAGAAGTGGGTTGGAGTAACACTCACATCTATTATAAAGATCTCTATTATAGAGGAAAAAATAGAGAAAGCCATTGGAGATGGTCTTAGAGTCTTATTGGTTTCTCATCTAAGACCATCTCCAATGGTTTTCCCTATTTTTTTCCTCTATAATAGAGATCTTTATAATAGATGTGAGTTTTACTCCAACTCACCTCTATTTTCACCTCTAAAATAGAGTTCCTCTATTTATAGAGGAACTCTTTGTAGAAAAAAATAGAATTCCTCTATAAATAGAGGAAAAAATAGCAATCTCTATTTTAGAGGTGAAAATAGAGGTGGATTGGAGTAAAATTCACCTCTATTAGACCATCTCCAATGGTTTACCCTATTTTTACCTCTAAAATAGAGGAACTCTATAATAAAGATGACTTTTGCTCTAATAGATACCTCTATTTTTTCCTCTAAAAAAGAATATTCCGTAGAAATTCCCTTTTATTTTACTATTAATACCTTTTACTTATAAAAGTTGCAAACTAACCCATTTATTTTAGTATTTGTGAAACTTTCATAAAATTATGATATTGTTTAAACTTTTAACATTCATAAATATTATTTAAATATCACATTTATTAAAAGAAATACATTGCATCATATAAAATAATTATTACTAAACTATTTAAATATATATTTTATTTATTTTGATCATAAATATAAAAGTGTTAAAAGTTCAATGACCATTTTATAAATAAAAAAGTTCAGCTCTATTATAGAGGAAAAAATAGAGATCTCTATTATAGAGGTAAAAATAGAGATGTGTTGGAATAGATTTTACTCTAAAATAGAGTTAAAAAGTAAATATAGAGGTGGGTTGGAGATGTCCTTATAGAGAATCTTTATTATAGAGGAAAAAATACAAGACCATTAGAGATGCTCTAAGAGGAAAGTTTGATAAAAATCTATCACAACAGCAAAGGTAAAAGACTCAATCGAAAAAGATAAAGGTAGTGGACGAAAAAGCAAGATAATTATATTTTGAGAAGTAGAAATAGATATTTCAATTTTTTTTAAGTAATAGCAGTATCATGTCCAACAACAAAAGCACCAAAGAGAACATAGGCAGTCTTACCTTCATCAAATAAATCCATAATAGAGTTTTACTAGTATTAGTTTTTTTTTTCATCCACCACTTAAGAGTTAAGAGTAGGACAGAGCTATTTTCCCCCTTGTGGACTACCAAACCAAAGTAACTTTGTTTTTTTTTTTTTTTTTTTTTTTATCCTGCACTAACTCTACTACTTTTACCAGTCTGGTCCTTGGTCTAAATTATATGTCTCTGTAACCTGTCCAACAGTATCTCACATGACCAATTGACAAAATTCATATCTAATTATCTATATTAATAATAGGGAATAGATATAGGTACAAGATCAACAAATCAAATATCGCATAAGTTCCAAGTTAAAGTAGTTTTGTGGGAAGAAATTAATCTAGTCACTTGGTCAAAACTCTTACAAACTTCCGGATAAGAAGAAATTTGAAAATACGTTTGTACAAAACTAACTCTGAACTTCTCAAAGAGAACTAGAAAATTTAAGAATAAAAGACAATTTCTTTTAACTCTATAAAAAAGAATTGCCCTGAAGCTTAGACTAGCCACAATGTATGGAAACAGCATCAACCGGATAAGACACAAATGTATGGGATTTGAAAAAATTACCATCATTCACTTACTGCTAAAATACTCGTCGATCTTTGCAATCCGTACAATACAGGGAAGGAAGCAAACTTGTTCTTCCCTAAACCACAGCCACGTATCCTGAATCAAAGGGAGTAAATATGTTCGATAAAACGAGTTAAATCGTACAAAAATCTGTGAAATTCCTCGAATGTTAAGAGCAAAGAAGCTTGATTTCGTTCCAACACACACAAAAAAGATGAAAAATTTCGCATTACTGATTCATAACCTACTTATTACAGTCAAGCTCACTCTCTCTCTCTCTCTCTACGTATGTAACGGCGGCCATAGCCTCTTGGTCCCGTCGGCGGTAAAAATATACTCCGTCACCGCCACGTCTTTTTTTTTTTTTTTTTTTATTGCGAATCTTTTTCTTATTTACCTTTTTTATCAGCAGTGTTTTAGAACTTTACTTATTATGAACGTAAAAACTGAATTAAACATAAAAACCCACTTTTCGTCGTTTGTTAAAAATGGTCAATTGAGTAAAAACTATTAAATTTGGACGAAATCAGAACTTTCGATATAATATTGGACTGTTTTAGGTATTTAGAGGAAACTACAGTAACATATAATAAAAAAACGTGGCGAAAAGTAAAAAAAAAACTAAAAAAGGTCTGCTTCTGCTTCTTCTTCTTCGCCGTCTCTGTGCGGCCCGACGAGAGTGCTCGTCCTCTTCCTCTTCTTAGCAATGACGGAGGAAGAGGTAGCGATGGAAGTGGAAGCTGTAGAAGCTGTTTACGGCGAAGACTGCGTCATATTGGATTCACATCCTCTTCATCTTCACCTCCATATCAAACCCCGTACCGCCGAGATCTCTTCTCAGCAGGTTTCTTTTTTTTCTCCGTTTCCTTCTGATTTGTTCTTCGGGATCGAGGACTATCTGAGAACTCGTAATTTACTCATGGAGATTGTGGGATTAGGGTTCCGGCTTTGTTTATGCGATCGTCCAAATCAGTAATTTTGAAATTTCAACCATGTATTAACATTGTTTATGCTCTCTGCAGTTTGTGGAAGCGGTTGTGAGAATCCAAGCATGTTCTAAGGTATGTTATGGTGTCGATGTCATTATCCTTGAGCTTTTTTTTTTGGAGGACCATTGAGCTAAAAGTATGTTCTTTTGTTGTAACAGTATCCAGATGAGCCACCTCGAATTAGTCTGATTGAATCCAAGGGTCTTGATGAGCATAGGCAAAAGCATTTGATTAGCATAGTTCAAGAGAAAGCTTCTCAGTTATCATCTTCTTTAATGCTTGTTGAACTCTGTGAGGTAAGCAACTCTTTATGTTTTCTTCTATACTTATTACTGTGCCTTGTCATTGCACCATGCTTATGTTGAATCTCATTATTAACGATTAGTAGATTTAGCGTTATGAAAAGGAAATAAGTCGTATGCAGATGAAAACAAAGACTTTAAGTTTGCTGAATCACAAGCAGACAATGTTTGTAAATGTATTTGTATGTGCGTAGATATGCATATGTAATCTAGTTAAGATTAGAATCTCATGTAGTGTACTGAACTTATATGTTTCTAGGAAGCAGTTGAGAGGCTCACAATTATGAATCACCCCGATGGAGATTGTCCACTGTGTTTGTATCCATTATTCCCTGAGGATGACGGGACTAAACAAATGCCATTTATGAAGCTGATGTCTTGTTTTCATTGTTTTCACTGGTGAGGAATAATTGGTCTCTTATCTTTCTTAGTTTGGGATTATTTTCCAATGTTATAAGGTGTCTAATTGTCCTTTATTGATGTCAAGTGATCAGTGAGTGCATCATTAGGTGGTGGAACTGGCTTCATGCACAGAAAGATGCTGATTCGATATCTGGTGACGCTTTACACCCGCGTAGACGATCAAGTGCTCGAGAAGGTTTGTATCATAAGGTTTTTTTTTCTGACAGAAAATTGAAAGAGATAGCGGTTCTCCGAAAGGGAGTTTCACAAAATAATCTAAAGCAATAAGTATTGCAGGTCATCCTGGATCAGCAGATAAAAGCTTGGGAAACTGTCCAGTGTGCCGCAAAGTATTTCATGCGAGTGATATTGAACATGTTCTTGACTTAGTTGGTACTCAATCACCTCAACAGGTGAGCGATTCATCAGCATCGGATTATTTCTGTGTGTTTGCATTGATTCAACCTTTAACCACAATTCAATATTCAACTTCTATTCTTTCCTCTATCGACTGCATCAGCTTACATGCTTTGGACCAAACAGGATTCTGGTTTGATACAAGGTGAGGACGAAGATCCGCTGCTCCAGTCAGACTCAGAGAACATTAGAAGAGAGCGGTTTGAGTCTATTCTAAAGACGCAGGAAGAAAAAGGCGGTTTGGTTCAGCCAAAGAAAAACATATCGGTTGTGCCTGGTATGTATCTTCCTCCGCCAGCCCCTGCATCATCGTCAGCAAACGAAGAAGAAGAAGCTAGTCAAAGCCAAGAACAAGGAGAAGAAGAACCCAAAGAAGCTGAATCAGAGTCAAACTCTAGCAGCTCCGCCAACAGAAGAGGTCGAGGCAGAGGGAGAGGCCGAGGCCGGGGACATAATGGGAACAGAAGGAAGCAGACTTTGCAAGATCCAAGAAAACCGATGAGGCAATGGGTGCAGAGAGCAAGAGAAGGTGACAACTAATTTATTATTCGAATTTTGTATGATGCATCAAACTCAAACTCAAAACACAAGAGTATATATACTTCATAAACTGGCAAGAGAAATTGTTATATATTCGGCAAAAATGTTTCTCTTTTACCAATTTTAAAGTTTTCTCTGAGCATATGTATATTTGTAACTGTCAATTTAGCTTTAGAAATTACTAACATGTGAGAACTGAGAAAGGATTAGAAGAAGAAGAAGATACGGTGTAGTAGTAGAATTGGGCCTCAGTATCCATTGGGCTTGAGCTTAATAATGGCTTACTAAGTGTTAATAGACATAGCAGAACACATAGCTTAACCGGTTTTATGATCAGAGATTATTATAGCTTAACCGGTTAGTGATCTGAGTTCGGAATTCAATATCGCCGGCGATTTCTGCTCATCTGTTCGATGTCCTCTCCGTCTGCGGTCGCCGGCCTCTTGGCGGCGCTTGCTTACCGTCTTCAGAACAGAAATCAATTGTTCGAAGAAGAAGTGGAAGAGTCTACTTCCTCTATGGGACTAGCTATCTCGGAGCTTAACCGATCTCTGACTCTGGACATCGGCGGCGAGGAGTCTGGGGTTAAGGTTATGGACGCAGCGTTATCTCTAATGTGCTTCAAGGCACCTCAGGTTAGTTATTTTGATTGAAATTCTGGATTTTGGCATATGTGCGTGAGTGATTCTCTTATTCAAAAAAATTCTTCCTCAGGTATTTGATTCGGCGATTGAGTATCTTGTGCGAACCATTGTTTGCGCCTTATCATCTTCAATAAATTGTAAAGTACTTAGGTATCGAAACGAGGAAACGTTACAGTTTGGTAGCTCCTGTTTACCTCGCTGCTCTGAAGAATTGATCCAAGTCTCTAAGGATATTATTGATAAATTGGGAGGATCGAACGGTGAGTTTTTGATTTGGCATTTCAAAGCTTTTATCTTTAATCTCTTCTTCTTTCATATTTTTATCTGACTTGGAACTGTTTATAGGAAGATTGGCTACAGAATTGTTCCAAGCTGTTGTAAGATCGGCAGCTTCAACATCATGCAGCTCGCATAGAAATTTAGAGGATGGAAGAAATAGGGCTGTCTCAAAGCTTCTTGCTTTCTTACCGAGAGATTCATCTATAGAAAACCACGAGATACCTCTGAGGTTGGATCTCTTATACTGTTTCTATCCTAAGCTACGTTAGTCTACAAATAACTTGTGAAACTGAAGCCGCGGCTTCTGAGATTTTTTTCTCTGTTGTTTCAGAAAAAATGTAGACCCGTCTGACACTTTTTGATGATCAGGATCCTGTTCTGGTATCAAGATCCATTGTCTTTGAAGGAAGATGTTTCCAGAATCTTGAAAGATGTGGTGGAAAGGCCTTTCCTTTGTCTAAAGAAGGAGCTTTTTGAGAGGGCAGAGTGGCGCGATATTGTCATCTGCTTAGCGCTATCTCCGTCTATGTTTATCAACACCAGAGCCCTTTTACATAAGTGGCTTTTGCTCACGTGAGTTCCTATCCAATTCATGTCATGGAAATTTACAGTAATAAACACATGTAACCTTATGCTGACATCTGTCTTACTTTCTGATGCAATTTCATGCTTAACGCCAGGGGACTTGCTTGTGTCTTCGAAGTACTTGCTGGTTTGGTCTCTGCAATAGTGGACACTATTTCAAGACCATCGTTGTGGGGTATACCGGCGGTGGAACTAGCTTCCATGTTGCCATTCTCTGATACATATTTTCCCTTCCAGTGTCAATTTCTGAGAATCTTGGCTGGTCCTCTCACCTCCAAGTCCCTCGTAATGTTAGCTCATGCTGTCAGTAAACCATCTGCTGTTCCTGGGAAACAAGGACGGGATACTTATTGTAAGCCTACTCCGATAAAAGTTCAAGCATCAGATGACAAAACAGGATGGTAACTTTACATGAAAATACAAATTGATTTCCTCATGTTTGATCTACTTATATATACGTGTGTGTGTGTGAGTGGTTTTTGACTGATGTTGTATCTTCTGGCAGGGCTTTGGCTATTAACTTCCCAGATTGGTTTTATTTTGCTTCTGCTATGCTCTTCTCAGATGGAAAATCGTTGGAAAATATTCACGGCAGATACACTTCAAAAGTGGCTGATTGTAGACAAGCATGTGATGCGGAAGATCTATCCATTGCTGCGGCTACATACATTGCTTGGATACTAAACCCTGTAACCGGAACCATTCAAGAATCACTAAGTAAGTCTCTCATTAGAGTCTCAGAGATATGTATCAGTAAAAGTTCCGGCTCAGAAGCACATCGTAGTGAGACTATAACTGGCAAGAGAAAGAAACCAGATAGGCTCGTTTCTGGCAAAATAAAGGCTTCCAGTATTGTGGAAGACCTATTGAGAGAATATGAAAACAAAATCACCAGTTCAGTTTCTTATGAATTGGATTCTCAGAAAACACATTCATCTGTCAGCTCTGGCCTCCAAAACAATTTTTTGGTAAGAAGAGTGGTGGTTGGCGTACTGTTTGGTTCTCCTTATTCAGTAACAGATGAGGAGTATGAACTGGTTCTGCACTATGCTGCAACTGGGAAGATTATCACCTTTAAGAAATCACGGAGTACCGGATTCAAACAAGGAAAGGGATTCTGTAGAATATCTGGTTTACTGTCGAATGAGATTACCAAGGAGGAGGCTATTGAAGGCACACTTCTTGTTTTCAACTTAACCGACACTTTGGAGAGTATGTGTGTATCAAGTTTTGAAGCTGAAGAAGACGTCGAGGAGTTTATTAACCATTTTAAGCTAAGATCAAGCAAGTACTTGGTCAAATGCATAGATCGCTTGATACAACTTCACTGTAAAGAAGATGGAGATCCAACACTAAGTGACATTAATATCAGACTGCTACAATGGAAAATAAAAGGACTAGAAGATCCACATTTCAACAAAGTTCTTGATGATATCGCTGCTAAGTTAGCCTGCAGATTGCCCGTATAACTGTCACCATTTATCCTGACCTGTGTCATATTTGGTGGTGCACATAATTTTTGGGAAAATTGTGATCAGAGGTGAATTGTTTAAAACACTCACACGACTGGTCTGAAGATGGTGTACAGGTAACTGAAATTAACTGCCTTCTTTGGTCTAATTTCTAAATAGTAACACAATCGTAGGTGATAAGCCAGTTTAGTCTTCAAAGTAGCAACATTCTCCGCAAATTTTAAGTTGGGTGCCTGAATGTCGTTGGTTGTCTATAATATGTTGCCACCTCTAAATAGGATCTAGTGCACTAGTTTGTTTAGAGCCTAAAGTTTTAAGTTGCTGACTATCATATTTTATTATCAAGGGAGCTCTAAATTGAATGTATTACTCTTCTGCACATGGGTGATGAGACATATGACCTGCAATTTTTTTTTTGTTTTTGTGATCATAATGACATATTTACCTTTACCCTTAATATTTCAGCTCCACCACTGAAAGTATATGATCTGCCTGGACTGGACCAGAGGTTTGTGGACAATTTAATGGTGAGCCTCGGAGCCACTTCACTTAACAACGACAAAACAATAAGGTTTTCAACAGTTTTGACCGGATTCCCTACTGAAATGTATAATGTAGATTCATTGTTATGATCTTCCCTAGGTTCAAATTGTCATTTGTTTCTTGGATTTCTTGGCTAGGTATGCGCACCAACTCAATTATGCCATAACTGCCGGCCATAGTGCCTTCTGCTAGCCAGGGTATCTGAGTTTCGTTATCCCAAGCCCCTGAGAGCTGCAAAAGGCATATGATCCAGAGAAGTTAGTACATGTACTTGGGTTTTCCTGTTGAGGCTTTTTTAAAATCATGTTGTTAAATATTTGTTATCAGACCTTATGCTTTAAAATAGTCATTACAGTGACCTTCAGACTAATTGTATGGACGCCAACCAGGTCTAGGCTTTCATAAGGAAAGAGATAAATCTTTTTCCAGCCTTTTTTGTTTGTTTCCGTTGTGTGGATCTTTTAATCCTCAAACAGTTAAGGGATAAAGACAAGAGGGGACATGGGAGAGATTCTGTCTATTAGGTTCTGGGAGGGACACAAGGTAAGAAGAAGACACAGAGAAGATCCAGTAAAATCCTGATTTTAACACAACCATGTGGTGGTTCCACTTTCAGACAAGAAATGAAGAGTTGTCAGATGCGAACTAGAGAGAGAGAATCCGATGGAAACAGACCCCACACCCCAGCCACTTGGAATTGAAGATAAATTATCAGAGATTATTTACCCCCTCTTTAGTTTCTTGCTTACAGTTACAGGTTTTTTTTACCCTTCATTTTTCAGCAAATAAACCACAAAATCCGCAAAAGGTTACCCAGATTTTGTGTGAATAAGATCATATGAGAAGTTAAATACATATCCAGAATCAAAGCAACGCCCTCAGTTTCAAAATTTCGTTTATTTACATTCTCCTTATAATAAATAAAAATGTTTTCAACAATTTCTTGGCGAAACACAATAACTGATCTCACATTAATGCTAAAAGACATAATTAAGGGCAATAAAACAAGAGCCATACTTTAAATTTTAAAGAGTTGAAGCTTTGTTACTGTAACTCTGTATGACTATCAAGATATATGTGTATATATTTTAGAGTCCTATTTGATAGAGTATGAGCGAGTGCATACCGTTTGGAGAGACTCCATGAACAAAGCAGAAAAACTTGTTAACGACTGGAACACACCAGGCAACCCTGTCTGCAGATTATTTAAAGTCATGGCTCTTGTCACTTCTATTGCCTTTGAGTATTTCAGCATCTCTTCCTCTACTCTCCTTTGGCAAGCTGCAAGCTCCAATTTTTTATCGCTTAGTGGGTCTCGAGCGTCTAACATGTGTTCGCTGTCGGGTCCTGAATCTGGTAAACCGGCACCGACCATTGAGTATGACTGGTAATATTTCCTCTCTAGGTTTCTAAGCGTAGAAGCTTTCTTCTCGAGCTCTTTTGACGCTGATTCTGTTCTTTTCTTTATCTTGTGTTCATCAGCTTGTTTTGCGGATATCACATGCACAACGTTGATGAAGCTTTTGATTGCCTCGGATGCGACTGTATCGGGAACACGGTCTAGAGCGAGTTTCCACTCATCGCAGAAGGCGCAAGCATTGAGCGGCTCTTTATGATGATCGGTGGCATCTTCTTGGCAAACTGGGAGAAGGGTTAGCTTGAACCAGGTGTGAACTGAGAGTATGAAGTCACGTTGGAATTTAATTAGACGGCTGAAACTGGTGTGCCAAGATGAGACAGCTGATTCCAAGTCACGTGTTGCTTGTCGGTGTAGCTCAGAGGTGGATTCACCTTTGCCTGATCTGTTAATGAGTCCCCGGACTTGCTCCACAATGCTATTCTGAGTCTCATGGTATTGATGCATAGATTTCCACATGTACATAAAGCTGCATCAGGTGAAAATAAAAACACAGATTAATGTCTGCTTCTTACAGTTTATTGCCTATAGGTTATACTGCCTCTTAACTATGAGACATAATTACCAATTTCAGCAACTTAGTAGTTATTTTGGCAAGATAAGCTATAAAACTTCAAAAGGCTAAGAACTAAACAGTAACAATAGATAATAAGAGAGGTAAGAGACCTTTTTGTCTCACTCTAAGCACGTCAAGGACCACAAAATTCTAAACGCATGAGCTCATTATTGCTCACCTACACTTACCGAGTCCACAAGATTCTTCTGAAGATAAGAAAAGTAGGTGGAAATAAATAGGATACTAAATTTAAGACAGCAAATGGGTAAGTAATGATTGCTTGCCAAAAATGTCAAATTCAAGAAAACTGTGGGATCAAAGATAACATCAAGCAAAAGAGTGATTCAGTTATATAGATAGAGCAAAATTACCCATGACAAAGCTCAACGAGTTGTGGAACAAGGTCAGTATCACGAAGACGGATTATGGCAGTAGATGTGGTTGTAACAGCTTGAGAAGTAACAATTATCAATGACTGTAACCTCGTTATAGAGGCCTTTGTCTTGTCTAGTTTAGCTTCATCGTCCCCTTTATACTCTTGGCTTTGAAGTTGTGCTAACTTCTTCTCATGTTCAATCTTGAAGCCTTCTCTAGCCTGGAAAAAAAAATCATCAGTTACCAACAGTCAATTCCCAAAATTAATCAAAACTAAAAACCTACAAAGGCTTTGATTTGGACAAACTGTAAAAGGACCTTAATCTCTTCATAGAGCTTCTTCTCCCATGCCAAGAGACGGTCAAGAGTGGAACAAAGGCTCTTCGAACTGTTCGGTTGATCCAGAGCCGTCGTGTCTATCCTGTACTTGACTGCCAATGGTGGCTTCGAGGTCCATGTTGAGCTCAAGGTGCTTAATATGCTACTAGAATGAATCACCGTTTCTAATAACACAAAATTCAAAATGTCACAAACTCATCAAAAGCATGGATAATTCTCCAAGTTACCAAGAAAAGCAAGGAAACAGAACTCACTCTTCAAGTGGCTGAAACTGCGATCGAGCTCAGCTCTGCCAAGCTCAAGCATCTGAGACACTTGATCGCCCGAGGCAGCGGCTTTATCGAAATTCTCCTTAATCGCATCAACGATTTCTTTCAAATCCCTATGCCTAACCACCATGTTCATGTCAGTGATCTCTCTTCCGCCTCTATAGCTACCAGAAGATAAAGTCGCATCATCGGCTTTATCATATTTGCCTTGTTCAGAGCCGCCGTATTCTCGCGGCATTGGCTGATGATGCTGTCTCATCGAAGTACTTCTCACCGTAGATCCACCAAACTCGGAGCGAGTCCCTACCTCAGAGATCGACTCTCTATCGTCATCTTCTTCCTCCTCCTCATCGGAGCTCGTGGTGCTGTAATGATCGTGATCCTCCCATTCACTACAATGTACTTCCTCTCTCTCCGTCTCCGTCTCCACGACATTGCTCACTGATTCGAACTGCTTCAGCTTCTGCTTACTCGGGTCGAAGAAATCATACTCTGACCTCTCTGTTTCAGTATCCTCATCTTTGAAGCGATCATCGGAGTTTTGTTTCTTCTCTTGAGCCTTCCGATTGAAGAATTCGGAGTCCGGAGGTGAAGGAGGGTAAAAATTCTCCCAGTTCCAGACGGAGGAGGCCGCATGAGAAGGAGTAGCGGAGTAAGTAGAGTTCTGATAAGCAGCTCCGGGATAAAAGTTCGGCATGAAATTGGATCTCTCACTCCTCGGAGAAGACGAAGGACTTGACTCCGAGAGTATATGAGGCAGCTTAGGTTTCGGTGGCTGTTTCCGCCGTCGATTTGAAGAGACGGAATTGACTGAAGAAGACTGCTTGGTACTACTAGCAACAGAGGGAGACATCGGAGGAGGCGACGGAGGAAAACGTGGAGGGACGAATTTAGCCGGAGATGGTTCAGAAAGCGGAGGAGGAGGATGGAGGAAAACGGCCGGAGTTTGATCGGAGACCGAAAGAGGTTCACCGGCGGCGAATGAGGAGAGAGAAGATCCAGTGAGACGAAGAGATCGGCAATAATCGGCTTGAGCGGCGGCGAGATGATGACGAGCGTAGACAGCTTCTTTCATGAGACGGCGGCGATCCTTACAACGCCGTACAGAATCTTCGTTATCGAGCTTGGACGCCGCACATCCCATGGCTGAGGGCTTATTTCTTCTTCTCCTTCAGGTTACGGTGGCGCGTGAAGCTCACGTCGGCTCTGCATATTTCACAACAGTCATAGAGCAAAGGGAAAGAAAAAGAAAAAAAAAAGCTATATAGCTGTTTCCAGATTTTCCCACTACACTACTACTACTAACTACAGTGTGTACTCTACTGACTATTTTTCTCATATTTATCGGCAAAAAAATAAAACATAACCGACAAAAATTAACCTAACTAATCTTTTTACTTTGACCAATTGACAAAAATAGCACAATTTTAAGTTTTTCTTCCATATTTAGTACATATTTTCAAACATTCTAAAACTAACACAAATTTATATATCCTCAATTTTGGAAAAAAACTAAATTATTAATAAAATTAAAATTTATTTAATTTCTTTTGAGCATGCACAAACCAAGATCTCAATCTAAAACCTATGATCCACTCTCTCTCGATCATTCTCTCTCTATCATTCTCTCTCTCTATCATCGTCCCTCTCTCTCTATCATTGTCCCTCTATTCTCTCGATCATTGTTCCTCTCTCTCTTTATCATTGTCCCATGTTCCCTTGAATTTCTTCCTCCTCCTTTGAATCTTGTTCCTTTTTGTCCGTTACTTCACCATATTTACTTGATTCACCGACTGTTTTATTCTATTAACACGTTGAACACACTTAGGTTTTTTTCTGATTTCTATTTTCTAGGTTCTTAATTTCAGGAAGGATTATATGAAATCCAGGAAAAGTTATATGAAATTCGGGAAGGATTCTATGAAATTCAGGAAGGATTGTATGAAATTTGAAAAGAATTCTATGAAATTCAGGAAGGATTTTCTTAAATTTCATGATGACTTTCATAAAAAAAGTTTAGATTTCCAAACATCAGAATGATGTTTAACATTTATGATGGCTTTCATAAAAAATAAAAAAATGAACTTCTTGAACTTCATGATGGCTTTCATAAAAAAAAAAAATGTGAACTCTTTAAGATTAGCCAAGATTCAAATTTGATGCCTATTTTTACGAACGGTCTAAGAGAGTGTACCAATAAGCCAAGCTATTCATTCGTAGAAAATATAATAACAAACACTAATTTAGGTTAAAAACTAAGCTGGGTGCAAACAAATTATTTATGAAGGATTGAATGATGTTTAGGAAGGATACTTTAAAAATTATGATGGTTTTCATAAAAAATAACACAATAGCTATAGCACCAACCATATACATCTCATTTTACCCAGAACCATCAGAGAGGACATATTTTATGTATTGTACTGAGCTTAATTCAAGACACGCTAGTCCAACTATGTCCCCCAATGATTTTACTGTAGATTTAGGAAGGATTTCATAATATTTAGAAAGACATCCTTGAAATTTATGAAGCTTTTCCTAAATATTCATAAATCCCAAAAATGGTTATGACCAGAACGAGAAGATCCTCTCCCACTGTACTCTGCCTCATCAACACTACTAGCCAACTCCATAGCCGACGAAGTATAACCCGAAGAAGCCAAAGACATCAAAACCAACTAATTTTCTTACTATTTACCATCTTCTTTGTTTTCAATGGCATTATATCAAACACTTGGTATACATCAATATTGTTGTCAAAGATGAGAAGATAGCACTCAAATACACAGTTTAGCTTCAAGATTACCCATGCTTTTCCATTTCATTTACAGTTCAAATTCTAATACCCAAAAATTCAAGCCACCGCTCATAATCAGATTTCTTTTATTACCTAACAATTCCCAACAGTTCCAACATTCAACAGTACCCAGCAATTCCAATACCCAACAATACTGAACAATTCCCAACAATTCATAATTCATAATCAGATTTCATTTAATATCCAAAAATTCCATTACCCAAAGCTTCTTCTTCTTCTTCTCCGCAAATATAAACCCAGACCATAGTAGCTCATCCCATTACACTTGGCAAGGAAGCAACAACAAAGCTACAAATCCAATTATGAATATGATTGGTGATGAAACAATTAGCTATATTCAAAAGCCTTAATATGACAAATTTGTCTAATCCCTCAATTAAAAGCTATAAAGAATCACGATCTCGTTGAGAATGTCAAAATATAAGACTAGAAAAAATGCACGAAAAAGAAGAAGAAAAATAATAATAAGAAGAAGAAGAAGAAGAAAAAGAAGAAGAGGAAGCTTCACCGGAAGGTTTATTACCGGAAGCTTCACCGTAACTCTGTAAACTTCGCCGGAACCTTCACGGAACCTATCAAAAAGTAAGTTTAATAATTTCAAATTAAATTTTGTTATTTAAATTAAATAAGAAATTTAATGTATACAAATGCTACTTTTGGAAAAATTGAGAATATGTGCTAGATTTGGAAGAATAACTTAAATTAGTGCTATTGAAAGAAATTTCTCTTTTACCTTTTGGTTTCTTTTTTTGTTAATTAAAAATTTAAAACTTATATAAAAAACGACACTTTTTTTGGACACATTTATTAACGGTTACCAGAACCTACATTACAATATTACGGTTAATCATAATTATTAAATTGTTCATAGAACCCCTATCATACACAAAAAGACAACTCGTAATTAACATTGAAAAATAGTCATTTGTGATTAGAAATTACCTCTGTAATTACTTAAATAAGTCTAATTACAATATTGCGAAGCCAAAAAGGAGAAAAGGAAAAACTAAAAAGGGTCGTGGATCTAAAAGGCTTGTGAGCTAAGTAAGGTCCAAGATGAAGAAAAAGCATCGATAAAAGTGGGGAAAAAAACGGCAGGGTGGTGAAAAGCTGGAGCTAAAAACGGTGAAAAGTGTTATTTTCCTCTTCGAAGAAAAAGTCTTTTTTAATGAATAGAACAAAACCACATGCATTTTTTCTTTTTTCCTTTTTCCTTTTTAAGCTTTCTAGTTTTTCTTCTTTACCAATCACTTTGTTCCAAAAGAGTCATCATCACCGCCTATATGACCGACCTTCCTTTAAAAGACTTTTTAAGCGAGTCTTTGGAGGTAAATTATAGTAACTTATTATTATAAAGGACCAAACAGGCATCTAATTCGTCTGCTTCGAAAAAACAGGTGTCCCTCCCTTCTCGTTCTATTGTGTATCTTCTTCTCCAATATTATTTGCTCGCTAGACAAAACTACCAAAATGTCTTTTGTTTATTTTCATGTACACAAATTACTTAGAATCGAAGATATAACATTTCTTTGTATTCATTTCAATTCATTACATGTGTTTTGCGTAATAAGTATAGTGAATCATTATAGAGAACAAAAAAATTGCTATTTTTTGTTAAGTGCATAGAAATATTGCAAATACATATATTATTTACAAACTAGGCAAACACATTAATAATGCCCTTTAGAATGGGTCCTTGGGGGGAGAAAATGAAAAAGACCGAGTCCAGGAAAGTGGAGGCCCCAACAACAATGAGAATGATTCAATCTTTCGACTGAACCTTGAAGTAGTGATTTCTTTTTTTTTTTTTTTTTTTTTTTTGACAATCTTGAAGTAGTCATATCTTGGCTGAGAAAACGTGATATATGATATGACACTTATATGTACCACGTAATAGCGGATGACCATTTTATACAAAAACTAGTACCTAACGAAAATTTGTAATAGAATTCTAAAAAAACTGGAAATTATTCAACTTATTTATTTCCATATTAAATCGGAAATCCAAAAAAAAAAAAAAAAACGGAATTAGATTTGGGCAAGTCAAAGCAAAACAAAAAGAAGAAGAAAAAAAGGAGGGGATTGGGCAAGTGACCATTACGACCAACATCTACAGGTAATGTAATGACTAGTGTGTGTAGTAGTAAAAGGGCTCTTGCCACCGAACGTCTTAAACGTGTTAATGCTATGAACGTGGAATACTCTTCTGTTTTTTTAATTTTTTTTTTTTTTTTTTTTTTTGAGGATCAATTGTGGCTTTGATCGATCGCATTTGTAATTTACTTTAAAGCCTTCAATCCAATCTTGGCAATGATCAAGTTATTTTTCTTAAGTGTACTAGTCTTCTCACCCGTCTAACTACATCTCGCGGTAAATAGATGTAAATTGACTAGATTTAATTAATTTGCACACCAGTTGTTCGTCAAAACTCCCAAATGAAATTCGTCAAATCACCCTATGTTTTTTTGTTGAGATTATGTTTACTACATTCTGCAATTTCGTTAATGTACTACAAGGAAATCTTTATTCTTCATGAACTGTCTCATTCTTTTCCAAATTTTGCTTCTTTACTGAGTCTAGTTAGAGTTAAGAACCAAGACCAATCTAGAGTCTGACAACTTGTTACTGGTTTACATCTTTTACAACCACTTGTTGGATATATGTAACTTCTCAATTGGCTTACACTTTTCTTTATCAGGTAAAAAGCCTTTCTTTATTACGAAGCTAAATGTAGCTTGCTTGGTTAACAACAGACCAGTTCACGAGTGGCACAGAAACCATTGTTTTCGGGTTCAGCTACTGCAGGAAATCTACAGCTCCAAAATAGTTCAATGGAAAAACTACAGGACCATGGGAAGCTTTATGTTGTTGACAGGCTTTCTCGATTTGAGATTATTGATGCCTATGTATACTTCTTGACCCAATTTGCCTGATCACATCCAACAAGGTACACCACATTTCACCCCTTCATTTTAATTATCTTCCCGTAATTTTATACGGCCATGGATCTTGCTCTTAGCATCTATCTAATTAAACTATAAGAAAACAAAAGGCAAGAAAACTTGTCCAAAAGACGTCCCGCTAAATAAATTGTTGTTGTCCACTAAATGGTTCTTTGTCTTCTGAAGATTTATATGGTCAAATAAAAACTTGTTATATATTTTAATTATTCTTGATTTTTGCTATAATGGAGGGTGTTAAGCTCTCAAGAATCTCGGAATATCCTGATTAGCGTAGACAATAAAAATATATCCCAACATCATGGATTACCACTATCTTGAATTGTTTATTATAGAAATTTTACGTTTGAGAGTTTCCTTTCACGTTCTAAGAATAGGACCGTTTGTTGTGCTACAATAATGCGATTAACGGTGACATAAAGAATTTTTGATCAAATTATTCGACGCGTGTGCTATTTGTTTTTTTTTTTTTTTTTTTGTCCCTCTAATCTTTTCAATAGGCAAAAACAGAGGTCAATGCTTTGCTTGGCTCGACCTTAGACATTAACATCTTCTTAGTCAGAATCTTTTTGACTTTTGAGAATTTTTCTTCTCCTGATTGCTAGGAGCACGAGTTACAATCTAGGTTTCTTTACCGAGGTGAAATGTTAATAAATAGAACAAACTTAAGGAATAGGGCTAATCTTTTATTATATCCAGTGTAATCTAGTTTAGTTTAGATTTATTACTACCCTAATGCCGGTAGATGCTGAGAGAGGCTACTCCTACGTCTTCAAATGTACATTGGTAAAGGAATTTCTCAGATCTTGTTTTTCTTTAAATCCTTATTTTAGTTTACATTTTTACGGTAACAACAATGACAATTAAAAAAAGAAGAAATATTGAATTAATGGCGTTATGAATGAGTCAGCTTTCTTCCTGCATTGGGTTAATCTGGCCGGCAAATCTTTGAACTCGTTATTATATAGACCTTATTGTCTTCTTTATATGTTTGCCTACATTACACATTCGTCTCAACTCCCCGATTTGCCCCTGGTTTTAAAAGCTTGTCTTGTTTCCTTTGTGAAGGGCTAGCGGGTGATGCTTTGGTGAAGGTTTTTTTCTGGTCCTCCTGGTAAGTGTTTATTCTGCATTTCTTGTCTTTGATTAACGTCTGCATAGATTTCAAATTATTACTTTCGTTTGAGTTGGGTATGTAGAAGAAAGTGGTAAGAGGGAGATGCTTGATGATAAAAAAAAGTGACCTTGTATTATCTTCAGGAAGAAGGAAAATATGTAGTCTTTTAATGATGCATTAATTAATTAATTACCTGCCATTGCAGATTTCATAACTGAGTTTTAGTAACTTCCGGCTCAAGCAAAAAGGAAGTTCGATATGACGGACATATCAGAATCTCTCAAGGCTATCACCACGGAGAGCGTTGATCTGGTATGTGATTTTTTTATACATAGCCACTTTTTTTGTTTGCAGATATTTGTTTTGGATAGCTATTTAAGTAATTATGGAAACTATGATTGATTGCTATTCCTCATGGATCGTTGCAGGAAAATGTTCCCGTTGAAGAGGTTTTTCAACATCTCAAATGCACGAAAGAAGGGCTGACTACCAATGAAGTGCAGGAGAGACTTACCTTGTTTGGTTACAACAAACTTGAGGAGAAAAAGGTTAAAAGATATAATTTTTCAATCTCATATTCATCCATTACTTTTCTTATTCTGTCTCTTTTAATGTTATGTTGATCTCTCTTTTTATTTGGTTCTGCAGGAGAGTAAGATACTCAAGTTCTTGGGGTTCATGTGGAATCCACTTTCATGGGTCATGGAAGCTGCAGCCCTCATGGCCATTGGTCTTGCACATGGAGGAGTACGTCTTTTGTTCCTTCTCATGACTCCGTTCATTATTCAACAATACATAAATACATGAATTGTTGATGGTCTCGGCTTACCGCAGATTCTTAAAACAATTTTAAAGACTGATGAAACTAATTTGTCTCAACTGTTCAGGGAAAGCCACCGGATTATCACGACTTCGTTGGTATTGTGGTTTTACTTTTGATAAACTCGACAATCAGTTTTGTAGAAGAAAACAATGCTGGAAATGCAGCTGCGGCTCTCATGGCTCAGTTAGCCCCTAAAGCGAAGGTTTTTATTCCTTTTTGTTGTGTTCATTTAAAATTTGATTGTAGTAGATTACTTATTATTCAACTGTTTTAGTCCATCCGCGATGGGAAATGGAACGAGATAGATGCAGCTGAGTTGGTTCCAGGAGATATAGTTAGTATCAAACTGGGAGATATCATTCCTGCTGATGCTCGTCTTCTTGAAGGAGACCCTTTAAAGATTGACCAGGCAAGTTCAACTTCTATATATGAGGAGATCATAGCTCTGCATCCTTATCTCTCTTTCGGCTAATCTTGGCTAGTTTTATATTCTCTCCAGTCAGCACTCACAGGTGAATCTCTTCCAGTGACCAAAAATCCCGGTTCTTCAGTGTACTCTGGTTCAACTTGCAAGCAAGGTGAAATTGAAGCAGTTGTTATTGCGACTGGTGTCCACACTTTCTTTGGAAAGGCGGCTCATCTTGTGGACAGTACCACCCATGTTGGCCACTTCCAAAAGGTTTGTTCAGACTTTAGAGTAAAATAAAATTGTCAAAGGTTTTTGGAGTCAGTGACTAAATATAAACTTTTGTCTATTGATTTCCAGGTTTTGACAGCAATAGGAAATTTCTGTATCTGCTCGATTGCAGTAGGAATGGCGATTGAAATCGTCGTCATATACGGTCTCCAAAAGAGAGGGTACCGTGTTGGTATAGATAACCTTCTTGTCTTGTTGATTGGTGGAATCCCCATTGCTATGCCTACTGTTCTATCTGTTACAATGGCAATTGGTGCTCATCGCTTGGCTCAACAGGTCAGTACAAGTCGTTAAGACAGAGTCAGTTAACTTTTGTTGATTTAGTGTTTCTGTTGAAATGACTTTACAATCCATTTCAGGGTGCCATAACAAAGAGAATGACAGCCATTGAAGAAATGGCAGGAATGGATGTTTTGTGTAGTGACAAAACAGGTACTCTCACGCTAAACAAGCTTTCCGTGGATAAGAATCTGATCGAGGTGTGCATATTTCCTTCAACTTACTTGATAGTTAGTTAGTTACAGATCCTGATAGGTTGGGGACGATGATGTAATAAAAGCACTTTTATCTCTTTTTTGTTACAGGTGTTTAAGAGGGGCATTGACAAAGATATGGCTGTGCTTATGGCTGCAAGAGCTGCACGTTTAGAGAACCAAGATGCTATCGATACTGCAATTGTTTCAATGTTGTCAGACCCGAAAGAGGTATTGACTCAAGACTCAACTTTCCGTAAACTAGATACAACTAACTCGTATAGAAACTATGATGTATTGATCTGATACTTTGTCTTCAGGCACGTGCCGGAATTCAAGAACTTCATTTTCTTCCATTCAGTCCAGCTAATAGAAGAACTGCATTAACGTACTTAGACGGAGAAGGCAAAATGCACCGTGTCAGCAAAGGCGCTCCTGAGGAGGTTAGAACCTTTGCTGTCAACTTTCTTTATAATATAGCTATTACAACTTTCCATTGTTTTCTGAGAGATTATTCTGATAATTTGTCCTTCTCTAGATTTTGGATATGGCACACAACAAATTAGAAATCAAGGACAAGGTACATGCTACAATCGACAAATTTGCAGAACGTGGCCTAAGATCCCTTGGGTTGGCATATCAGGTGAGACATGATTAACTAGTTTTACAAGTAAAATCTGCACTTGTTTTTAATGGAATATCTCCTCATCTGATTACGTTGTAAAAATCCTTATTCAATATTAGGAAGTACCAGATGGTGATGTTAAAGGCGAAGGTGGTCCATGGGACTTCGTAGCTCTTCTTCCTCTGTTTGATCCTCCTCGTCATGACAGTGCACAGACAATTGAGCGAGCACTTCATCTTGGAGTCAGTGTTAAAATGATCACAGGTACAAAGCCAGTCTTTAGCTCCTTTCACTATATATTTTGCTTTTATACTACCGTAATAAATAGTCAAGAATCATAATAATTGCAGGTGACCAGCTTGCTATTGCCAAAGAAACCGGAAGAAGGCTTGGAATGGGCACAAACATGTACCCGTCTTCATCTTTACTCTCTGAGAACAACGCTGAAGGAGTTAACATTGATGAACTTATTGAGAAAGCAGACGGTTTTGCAGGAGTCTTTCCTGGTAAAGTTACTTACTTTTAAACTACATTTTTAATTGTAACTATGATCTTTCAAAAGTATCTGACAAACACCTTTTTCTAATCGTTAGAGCATAAGTATGAGATTGTGAAGAGATTACAATCCCGAAAACACATATGCGGTATGACTGGTGATGGAGTGAATGACGCACCTGCCTTGAAGAAAGCTGATATTGGAATTGCTGTGGATGATGCAACTGATGCTGCTCGGAGTGCTTCTGATATTGTCTTAACAGAACCCGGGCTTAGTGTTATCATCAGTGCTGTCTTGACTAGCCGTGCAATTTTCCAGAGAATGAAAAATTACACGGTACATAAATGCTTCAGCCTCAGTGACTTACTTACCTGACAGATTAAATTTAAGAGGCTTAAATTGATAATTTTTTAACCTTCATTTTGCAGATATATGCTGTTTCTATCACTATACGTATTGTGGTAAGTTTCTACGTAGAAAATGCATCAGATTTTCACAAATACGTTGTCTTATTTTCATCTGATAACACATTTTTTCTATGCCTGTGTTACAGATGGGTTTCATGCTTCTCTGTGTCTTCTGGGAGTTTGACTTCCCACCATTCATGGTTCTTGTAATTGCAATCCTTAACGATGGTTAGTTACTGTTAACGTTTTTTTATGATTCAGCTTAAGGATTTGCTGGTTTTTGAAGCATTAACTCTGATAATTTGGTTTTATGTTTAAAAGGTACGATCATGACCATATCCAAGGACAGAGTCAAGCCTTCTCCAACTCCAGATTGTTGGAAACTCAAGGAAATTTTTGCAACTGGTGTTGTACTTGGAACTTACTTGGCAATCATGACAGTTGTGTTTTTCTGGGCAGCATACGAAACCAACTTCTTCCCTGTAAGCTACACATTATCCTTCTCTTTGTTTTTTTACTCTCATTTCAAGTTTCAGCAGAATATAACTTTCCCTTTTTGTGGTAGAACATATTCCATGTGAGAAACTTCAACCAGCATCATTTTGACATGAAAGACAAGAAAGTGGCTGCACATTTGAATGAACAGATGGCTTCCGCGGTCTACCTTCAAATCAGCACAATCAGCCAAGCGTTGATCTTCGTGACCCGTTCCAGGAGCTGGTCATTTGTTGAGCGTCCCGGTTTTCTTCTTGTAGTTGCTTTCCTAATTGCTCAGCTGGTAAAGAGACTTTCTTCAACTCTCTTATCCTCTCCCATAGTTACTTAAAGCCCTCTTCATAATACAATTTGTTAATGGAATCCAATTGGTGTATTTTTAATAGATTGCATCTGGGATATCAGCAATGGCAACATGGCCTTTTGCTGGAATCAGAAGCATTGGATGGGGTTGGACTGGAGTTATCTGGATATTCAACATAGTAACTTACATGTTACTTGATCCTATCAAATTCCTAGTCCGTTATGCTCTAAGTGGCAAATCATGGAACCGAATGGTTGACGGGAGGGTATGTAGATAGAAAGACGAAATCTCATACTTAACAATTTGGTACTTTAAAATCTCTACATTTGCCTGACAAGAACTCGTGATTTGTTTCCAGATTGCACTCACTGGCAAGAAGGATTTTGGCAAAGAAGAACGAATGGCTGCGTGGGCCACAGAGAAGCGTACACAACACGGTTTAGAGACAGGTCAAAAGCCAGTTTATGAGAGAAATAGCCCAACGGAGCTTAACAATATGGCTGAAGAAGCTAAAAGACGCGCAGAAATTGCAAGGTTAGATTTCTGATAGTTTTATCTAACATGTATAGTAGAGATTGTTGTTGGTACCTAGATTGTTTCAGAGATATGATCTCAATCTCATGGGTGTTTTTAAATTTCTGATGAAAATTGCAGAATGAGAGAGCTTCAGACATTGAAGGGGAAAGTCGAATCATCTGCAAAGCTAAAAGGCTATGATCTTAACGATGTCAACAACAACAACTACACAATCTGAGAGAGGAGTCTCGATCTCTGCTCTTAATTCATTTTATCATTTCTTTTTTTTTTCTCTATATGTATTACTAATTCTTCTTGATAATGACAATTAAATTTTGATATCTTGTTGGAAGATGTCTCATGTTGTAATCTTTCATTTGATGCCTGTAACTTTACTACTTTTTTATTTGATGAAAATTCATATTTTGATGGGTTTTTGTTCGGCCCTTTATAAAGCAGCACACACTTTTAATGTTAGCTCTTGTTTCGGTCTCTCTTCACATACATTGGAAAGAAAAGAAAGTGTTAGAATTTAGTGACTAAATCTTCAGTTCTATTCATCGTATAACATTCAAGATTCTCGAGATGAGCTGCTAAAAGAAGGAAGAGCTATTAATGTTAGATGTGTTGATCTTGTAGCTGTGGATCTAGTTGGCTGTCTTCGATTTTGTAATGGATTTACCTAATGTAAAAGAATTCATAGTTACTAGATAACTCTCGTTTTTAATCATCATTCGAAGATAGTTAACTTTACAGAGTTACACCATTCGTAAGCACAGCAATTAAAAGAGAGAGAATCAAAAAGACACGCAACGTTGATTTGTTTGTTTTGTTTCTCTAATCAAATTGGAACTGCGACTACTGTTCTGTCTAATTATAACACTCACCACACGCTTAAGCCGCGCGTGGATAAGACAAGCCAACTAAAAGTCAACTAACTTACTAGCGCGTGGTACGCACGTGCTTAACTGCAGATAAGAAGAACACGCCACCACAAGAGTTAAATTAATCTCATCGTACAAAGTACAGAGCGATCTTTGGAGATAATATTATTAAATCCGGTCGGAGACGACGAGACTAAAAACTTCGCCGGGGAGTTTGTTCCGGTACCGGAGTTTTACTTTTGAAGTCGTGTTTTCTAGTTTCTTCTCCCACCAAACAAAACCCCCTAGATTTAGAGATTCTGTTTCCGGATAAGGAAGTAGTTGAGTTTGATCGGTTTGTTGTCTCTTAAAATTCATCAAATCACAGGAAGAAAAAAAAATGGCGTTTCTTAAGGCAGCGATTATTGTTGCCCTAATCTGCAATTTCCTCTCAGTTACTTCTTCTGTTCCTTTCGTAGTGCTACATGGTAATTATTTCCCCCCCCCCCCTTTTAGTTAGCTTTGTGAGGGTATTTTAGGTTTTGGAATTCCCAAATCTCTGGAAAAAGAAAAAGTAAAAAAAGGGTTTATGTGTTTTTGCTTTCATCAGGAATTGGGGATAAATGCAGTAATGCAGGAGTGAAACAATTCACAGAGCTTTTAAGTGATTGGTCTGGTTCTCAAGGATATTGCTTGTATGTCTTATCTCTTTATTATACCAGCAAGCACTTTCAGATATTGCTCAAAATTTTGGTATTTATTGTGTTTCTTTGTAAAATTTAGGGAGATTGGGAATGGCTCATGGGACTCATGGACCATGCCCCTCCTTGATCAGGTAGTGATGTTACATGCTGGAAACTGTATGATTACATGCCGGAAATAATATAAGTATCTGATTATTTATTTTTCTTTTTCTTTGTGTGTTTTGCAGACATCTGCTGCTTGTGACAAGGTCAGATATATATATATTGCATCAAGTGTTTGTTTGCTAAGTTTTGGCTTTTGAAAATACCATTTTCATTATATATGTAATGTTTTATACTATCAGGTGAAAAGTATGCCTGAGCTTAATGATGGTTACAGCATTGTGGGGCTTTCTCAGGGTAACATGATCGGTCGAGCTCTCATTGAGTTTTGCGATGGAGCACCACCTGTAAGTCCCATAAACATGCCTATGCCTATAAGTGTGTATGATTCCTTAATATATTTGTATTAGCTTTCTCAATCATATATTTTCCTCTAATAATAGGTTAAGAATTTTGTATCGGTAGCGGGTCCTCATGCTGGTACTGCATCGATTCCTTTCTGCGGCGTAAGTAACTTAACTAACTCCCTCCAAAATTTTGGTTTCTTCTAGAATAATAACACTGCCATTGACATGGGAACTTTTTTTATTATGTTTTCTTGATGTTTGCAGGCTACCTGGATTTGCATCATGTTGGACAGTATGATCAAAGCAGAGATCTATAGCGACTATTTGCAGGTATGATGTTCTGGAGTATTTTACCGTTTCTGCGTGAGTTTTCTGTTAAACTTAGTACATCTGTCTTGAGTTTCAGGAACATTTGGCTCCTAGTGGTTTTCTCAAAATCCCAACTGTAAGTTGTTTTCCTGTTAAAGGTTTAGAAGTGTCGACTTGTCGTTCTTGCTATAACTTAATGCCTTCATGTAGGACATAGCTGGTTACATGGAAGGTTGTAGGTTTCTCCCAAAGCTAAACAACGAATATCCAGTCAAAAACTCTACTTATAAAGAGAGGTTCTCAAGCTTGGAAACTCTTGTGCTTATTATGGTGAGTCATCGAAGCTCGCTTCTCTGCTATTAACGTACAAGTTTCTATTGATGGTAATGCTTTATTTTATTATTATTGAATATCAGTTTGAGCATGACACAATACTGATTCCTAAAGAGACCTCATGGTTTGGATATTATCCTGATGGGTCTTTTAAGACCATTCTTCCGCCGCAAGAGGTAATTTAAACTCTTCAATCATTGTTTCAAATGGCTTGGTTCTGCAGATACATCCGGGTATGGTATATGGTTGGATTTTTTTCCTTTTGTAGACCAAGCTCTATACCGAGGATTGGATTGGTTTGAAAACCTTGGATGAAGCTGGAAAGGTGAAGTTCGTTAACGTCTCTGGAAATCATCTTCAGATATCTGATGCAGACATGAAGAAGCATATAGTGCCATACCTCTCTGACAAAGCATCATCGTCATCATTCACAACAATGTCAGTTTCCGAGTCATCTTCCTCATCTCAGTGGCTTCCAAGTGTAGGGACTGTTATTATGGATCTGATTGGTCCAGAAGTGAATCAGCTTCAGCTTGTGCTGCGTCATGTCTGATTCTGATGTTCTCTGTTGTTGTATGTCTTCTTACTAAACACATTTGTCATGTGATAAATCTGTAACTTGACGGTAAAACAAGAAAAGTATTCCAAAATCCTTCTCAAAAGGTTCTTATATTAATGATAAAATGTCAAATATATATGTCACAAGAAATGGACAGAGCCTTAAAAGAAAAAGGGATGAAGAACACCACTGATCCCTAAGGTCTGTTATTACAGAAAATCTCAGAACGAGACAAAGCAACATATAAGTTCACATATATATCACAACAGCTTTCTGTCTTCAATCCAATCAAACATCTTCTGAGGCAAATTCTGATTCTTTGCAGCATGAGCCTGAAGCTTGGCTTGTATAGTTTGAGAGATGCAGAGGTATTCTATCACTATGATTTGCTAAGAAAAAGGATCAAATCCTATTATAAGATACTTTCTTTCCTTTAGAAGATTCTGCCTGATGATGCTCGAGATTGCGAAGCACAATCTTCGCAAAGATCCTGGCTCCACGAGGCACATTCGCAGCTGCAGCTGCAGAACGCAAGGCTCTTGCTTCTCCAGCGTTCTGCATCAAGCTTGCGTGATGCATTGCGTGACGACCTCCAGGTATTGTAAACTGCAATTTCATCGGTTAGTATTAAAATGCAATTGATTAAAAAGCGCACGCAAACAAAACAAAAAAAAAGTGAAAGAAAACCTGAAGAAGCGCAAAAGCTGCACAAGCTTTGAGTGTATCATCATGGTTTCGCAACATTGTAACAAATCTTCCAATTTCGGAACCACTGCATCTCAAGTGACCAGCTTCTGGGATTCGAGCTTTCTCTGCGACCTGTGCTAACATAGATGGAGCAAATGATAAAGCACCACCTGTAAAGATTTGGTGCTCCATGAAAGTTTTAATAAATGCTCCAATGTGTTTAAGAGCCAACATTCTAGCACCATTTAAGGTAACACTTTTAGATGCACTTTCCGATGAAGTCCCTATCATCGCGTATTCATCCATCCTGTACAATAGATAGATAAAATCAAAGTTAGATTTAGTATAATAGAGAAATATGCCAAATATGTATCTTTAATGTGATATTAATTAAGCTTTCATTACCTTCCATCAAACATGTATGCCAATGCTAATGCTGCCATGAAACGAGCCATTTTGGAAACAGAAGTCAAGCAGAGCTGAACAAGTGATTTAACTCCCCCTTCTTCCACAATCCGCAGAGCGTTACCAGGATTAAAAGCAAGATTCCACAGAGCTCCTGCAGCAGTTTCATGTACATCCTGGAAAAGGTAAAAGCTGGATTAGATGAACCTTATAGGGTAGGACATGGGAACTTACAAGAGAAACAATTTACCTCAGCTTCAGATCCTGCAAGAGCAATCAGAGGCGGTATACCACCATCACGACCAATTGCAATGCTGATAGAAAAATATCATAAAATAAATAAACAATTAATGGACTGTCATTAAGGTTTTACGTAAATCGCTTTTGCTTTGATGCAGCTCGAAAGCTGCATTGATATATACAAGCTGCATCAATATATGCACACATCCAAGCATACAATAACAAATTAATAAATAAATTCAAAGGGTTGCACCTGTTGGCTTCTGAGACAGATAGTCCCCAAAGAGCACCAGCTGCTCTCTCTTGGAGACCTGTGGATGCATTTGAACAGGACTTCGCAAGTGCCACCTATTATAAATTATATGATCAGAAAGAAGTGATAAGTTGCCTGAAGGTGAAGCTGAAACACATAAATGAAATATACAAAATTAAAACAGATAGAAAAGGAAACATATTACCAAGGCTTCAACACCACCAAATGCAGCAATGGATTCTCGATTCTTGTCATCGAATGATAAATTCCAAAGAGCGCCAGCAGCTTCCTGTTTAACACCATCATGTAGCGATTGCGTAAGCTGAAGAAGAGCATCTAATGCACCGGCCTCTTGTCCAACAGCAGCATTATTATTGTTGCTATCACCATGAGCAGCCAGATTAGCCAAAGCACGAGCCGCCTGAAAAAGGGCAATTTGTCACAAACTCAGTTAACTAGCATCCGTCACTCAAAATTTCACAAGCTAATTAAAAAATAATAATGAGGTGCATTCGAAAAAAATGACGTACCTGTTCTTGAGCTCCTTCATACTTGCAATTCCGAGCTAACATCACCAAGGCATGAACACCCCCTGCTCTTGCAACTTCCGTGCTGCATTTATCGTCTGCTGCTAGGTTCGCTAATGCCCCAGCAGCACGTTCCTAATCACACAAAAAAGATAGATATCTTCTTTTAGAAAGAACCAATAATAAAATCATTAATAACACTAAAAGAAAATAGTAACTACCACCACAAAATCCTTACCAAAAAAAAACTAGCACCACAAAGTAAGACTACCAAATCTAGCAAATCTTATCTCTACAAATTTTCTATAATTACAAAAAACCATAACACAATAGGATAAACTAAAGGTTTACATTATAAATCCTGTGTGACCAAGTAGTAGACGTAGCCAGAAGTGTTAATTTTGGATATTTCCAAATCATAAGTGCAAGGTTTTAAAGGTGGCAAACGTGTACCAGAACTCCATCACAGCCAGTTGGCCATCTAAAGATAAGATCGACTAACGCATTCACTCCTCCAGCTTGAGCAATCGCGTTCTAATAAAAAATAAACAAGAAACAACAAATGTTAGTTAAAAGAGCAAAAGGTTCAAGTGTGTTTAACTCTTTACAAGAGGACCTTACCTTATGCTCCTCTCCAACAGAGAGATTCCATAGCCCACCAGCAGCTTCTTCAGCCACAAGTCTATTCATAGACTTTGCCAAACCAGCAAGAACACTGATTCCCCCTTCTTCGGCAACTGCCTTTGCGACTTTAGCATTTACTGACAAGTTTGCAATAGCCTTTGCAGCTTCTGATTGAAGACCTTCTCGCCAAGATTTAGCAAGTTCTAGAAGAATTCGGATCCCTCCATCTCGCATAACTGCTTCGGCTCTTCCACAGTCTATACTAGCGTTCTCATCATCAACAACGATGAAAGTTGCAAGTCCTGTCGCTGCTCGCTCTTGAACATCCTCTTGTGTGCTTTGCATTAAACTGAGAAGCAATGTAGCTCCCTGATTCAGCCAGAAATCGTTAACTCCTTGTGAACTGCTCTCTGCAATTCGTAGAAGTGTATGAGAAATGATCCACTCAATCCAAAGCATTATTTCATCGATGCTTTTATCCGTTTTTATCAAATCTCTCCAGTAAGCAAATATATCCTTTGGTTTCTTTGAGTTGTTGGCAAATATAGAAGCCAGCTCATCAAAAGTATTGGTAAACATAGCAAGCAAGACCTTCCCTTTGAATTTATTGGAGCTGAAACTTTTATCCTCTTCGAGAAAAGGGCAGTTTAAAGCACACAAAACTTTCAAGCTCTGCGATGATTTCAACAACCGCGAAACTGCAATATGGTCAATGGTGGTTCTGGAGACATCCAGACAGGTTAATTTTGGTAGCTTCTCCCAATTATCTAATGCAACTTTCCACTTTATGTTTGATGTCCCGGCAACAGAGAGGTAGCGAACAGACACAACTTTTCCCAATGCTTCTTCGTTGATGTTCAGACAATCTAAGAATCCAAGATCACTGAGCTGTGGGCAATGTTTGGCCAAAGATTCTATAGCCTCAGAACTAACATCCCTCATGCCAGAAACCCGTAGCTTTTTCAGTTTAGGACAACAAAAGGCTATAACTCTTATAGCATCACTGGTGATCTTCTCACAGAAGTCAGGTCCAAGTTGAAGGCTCTCAAGAGCGTCATGGCGTGCCGCAATCATAGACAATGTAGCATCTGTAATCTTCCTACAATAGTCGCCGCTAATTTCAAGCAGATTCCTTGCTCTGAGATGAATGATGGCATCAGCAGAGTCAACGCCACGAAACCTTACCTTCTGAAGATGAGCACACCGAGTAGCAAGAGTAGGTGCCATTGAAAGATCAAACTTGTGAGCACGAAGATCCAATGAATTCCACAGACAAGAAGAAGCACCAAGGCTTCTCCATGTCCTACAAGTCGATGCTAAGCTAGCTCTATCGCGATAATTCAATCGATTAAACAGATAAAGTACAGTATCATAAGGCAAACTAGTCCAATCCGCATACTCTTGAACCTTAGGTGCAACATCCTCGTCGTTGCCAATCACAGGATAACGATAACTTGGTGAATCAAGCTTGTTCTTTCCTTTTTCCTCCACTCTCTGCCGCACCCTACGACTCATATCTTTGATCAGATGTATAAATATACACACTCTAAATGAGAAATCCCTCTAGCAGCTACCAAAATTAAAACCACTTTGGTGATAACTTATACAAAATTAAAACAGATCCTACTCCGCATAGATTATAATCCAAACCTGTAGAAACAAGAAGAAACATAAAAGATCAAAACAACTCCCCCAATTTGTAAAATTTAGAATAACCCAATGGTTAGCTCCCAAAACTAAAATCCAAAGAGAAACCAAATTCAACAAAATGGACAGAACTGAGAATGAGAACAAAAACCCTCGAATAGACAAGACTTAAAAAAGAAACACAAATCTCTGGCCTTTACTATTCGAATTCAATTCAGACAAAGCTCCATTGGAGATTATTAAAAAAAAAAAAGTGAAAGAGTGATGATGGTCGGAGAGAATTCAGGCGAGCCTAAAGAAACTGTATTTTTAACACACAAAAGAGAGGAAGAGGGCAAAAAACACACCTTAAAGTAATCACCTTTCGAGAAAAAAAAAAAAAAAAAAGAGACCTTTCTCTTCTCTTATTCCGAGAGACAGAGAAAGAAGGGAGAATTTGAGGAATTGGGTAATGAAGATGAAGAAAGAGAGAGAGAGAGAGAGAGAGAGAGAGAGAGAGAGAGAGAAAGAGAAAGAGACGAGAAGGGCGGTGTTGAAACCACAGCTCATATAGGTATTCGCAAATTGTAAGAGAGCTTCAATCACCTCCTTTGCACGGTACATTATATATTACTAATTACCACTCCTCTTTTCTTTTTTTCTTTTTTCTCTTTTCTTTTCTTTCAAAGTTAATTAAGATTTTTTACTTAATGTTACCATTTCTTTTGAATATTTTGATATATGTTATTTTTTTTGTTTTTCTTTTGGTTTGACTAGTGTTCTAAAATGTGGTAAACCTTGTTTATGAATAAAGATAAGTAATATCGCCATGGATCGTTATAAAAATAATGTAATGGTACTAATATTAATCGATTTTTCGTGGGTAATATGTATATTAAATCAAAAATTATTTAAAATTTTGATTCGAAAAATATAATGAAATTTTAACGAATTAACTGTTTTTTGTCATATTTACATTGAATTGTAAAAAAATAAAGTAACACAACTTTTTATGTTACTTTGTTTGAAAAGTCAAATTATTTTTTATCATTAATTTCATATGTATATATTATTAATTTTTTGGTAAATATTAATTACATATCTAGTATAAGTTTATTTTATAATTTAGTAATATGTTTTTTTTGGTCGACGAGATTATTGCGTTGAGCAAACTGATTTGTCTGTATTCTGATGATCCTTTGTTTATGCCGGGAAAGATAGAATAATCGGAGAAATGTTACTTACACGCCAAGAAGTACTTGGAAGAGTCTGATGATCCAATCCCCAGCCTCTAGCAACTGAGACCAGTTTCATGTATCATTGTTGTTTTAATAAATTATACATCACTCTTTATACTTTTCGTAGTCATTATGATTTATTTGATTTATTTTTTGAATTTTAGATGCTCAAGTGAGCGATTACCTTTCTCCGTTTATAGCCTGGCCTTATCCCTTAAACCAACAAATGTTTATACTTGAAAGACTGCATAAACATATTCTGCTATAACAGAGAGTGTGTGCAATTTGAGTACTAAATTTAGACTAAATTTAAGTACTAATAACGCCTATCATCAACACATGGCGACATGTGTCTTATGCCTTTAATAGTGAAGATTATTTCATAATTAAGTAGTGGCTTTTCTGATACTTTTTATATAATTTTTAAGAATAATTTGTTTTTAAGCAGAAACAGCAAATATCATAAACCATGTATGACATGTGTTTTATGTCAAAGAGGGATGTTTATCTTTAATGTTAGGATTTGATACAAAAACTAAACTCGTACGAAATCATGTATATTTCAAAATCCCTAACCTTTTCTGCTCTCACGTAAATCGAAAAAGTCTTCTTTAAAAAATCGAAGACCAAAATAAGAACCGAGTTCAACAACAGTCGTTTAGAGTAAGATTTGCACATTTTAGGTAAAAGCCAAATTAAAAGAGAAAAGTGCACATTAACTATTGCTATTAATAAACAGTCTCTTTTTTGTAACGGAGACCTTTATGTTAAGAGGGCAAAACATTCAAAGTCTTCAAATCTTCGATATCATAACTATTTTGGCTCCATGTGTTTCAATTTCGTCAATCCCATTAGCAACACTTTTCCAGATATGCAACAAAAAGGTTTAAAGTAAACAACCATGAAAGCTTGCAGGTTCTGGAGATCAAAAAGGTATAATTTAAACTCTGCTATATAAACTTTAGTAGAGATCAGAAAATTGATGTGAAGCTACACAACCATGAAAGCTTTTTCTTCAGCGCTTTCTATCTGCCCGCCATTTGTATACCGGTTTACCATTTGGATTGAGTATCTCGTCTTCACGCAGCTTACGTTTGCGACCCTTTTTCTGTCCATTTAAAAAGCCTCTAATCAGAGATTGTTCTACTTCTAGTTGCATTAAACATTATCAAGAAACAGTTATTTCTTTGGAGACTGACGATATTACCTGTAATTCCTTCTGCATTGACATATCTGCGTATAACTTCTCCAAATTATTAGCCCTGCTCTTCCGTGCCTCAAGGTCTCTATAGGACCTATCCATTTTCCTGTTTCAAGAAATAGAAGATGATGAGTATTGCTTATCCATATGATACCCTTGGAAACATCTAATGCATTTCAGAGACATACTTTTGTATATCTTTCGGGGTCCCTCTGGCATAGATATCACTTCTGCTTCTACATTCTGACTCCAGTTCTCTAGCCTCCTCTCTGATAAAGAAGCACCAGCGTTACAGATCATAAGACAACGTAATTTAACGTGGTACCATTAATGTCTTTTGAATCTTGAGGAAACGAGGTTTTCCAGTGTCGAATATGAACAATCACATTGAAAGAGAAAAGTATGAAAAAGCTGCACCAAGTAAAAAAAGGACTAAATAAACGTTGGGATTAACCTGTCTTCTGCATAGTAAACATGTCTACGGCTTGACTGACCCTCAGTACATTGCAGTGATGAAGTAAGCTTGTCAATTTTCTACAAAAGATAAAGATGGAAGAAAGACAAGAAATGGATGAATATGATTGTAACCAGAAAGCTCGCGGGCTGAGAAAGAGGAAAGACTACTTACGTTTTTCTCACTCTGCAATTTTTGGAACACATAGCCTATATCTTGGGTCTTCATTATCATGAGCTCTTCCGCAGAGTATTTATTTACCTCATCCCTGAAAACAATATCTTTGTCAAAATTTTACGGACCAAGGAGAAAAGGAGGAACCATGAGAGTAACAAAAGAAATGGTAAAAACGACAAAATTAGATATGCTTACTTTGGTCTATGATTTCCACGGTCTGTTTTACTATTGATCATCTTAAAGTTGAATTCATCTGGATTCTTGAATGCGGCCTTCTGCCTAAGTATCTACAGTAAAGTAAAATTAAGAATAAAAACGGCGTTAGAGAAGCTGAACTCTACAACACAAGCTAGCTAAGAATAATGCCTTAAATGGTTTTGAGTTTCTTTAGCTATCTCACAGATATAAACCAGTCAATCAATCCCTTAAACCAACATACAATTGCAAACAGAGAGTGTGTGTGTAAGTGGTACCTTTAAAGTATCCTGCTTTTTGTGATAAGCTTTAGCTCGGATAACATAATCCTTATGCTTCTCGAGGAGACCAAACTTCTTCCTCGCTTGCCTGATTCGTTTAAAAATCCAAACTTTTACGGGAAAAAAAGAGAAATTTGGTAAAACAAAAACGAAGAAAGAAGAAGACCAAATCCAAACTTACGGCTGAGATCGCTCCTTATGAGCAGGCCGTGGAACACAATTACGCAGCGACGACATGTTTGATGGCTCTTAACTCTGCAAATACAGTCACGAAAACTCTAGGATTATTAAGAGAGCTTAAACATAAAACCTACTTCAGTTCATGAGCTTAATTAATTTCAAACTAAATCCTAATCACAAGTCTGAACATCCTCAAGTCTAAACCAAACTATGAACTGAAGCTGAATTGAGAAAAAAAAGGAAAAGGGGAAAAAGCCAAAGTCTCTCACTTGAATACAGGGGAACCCTAGAAATTAGATGACTTCGAGGATAAAGATGAAAGTAGAAGAAGCAACCGCCGGGATTACAACAATTTCACCGGTGACCTTGAAACTCGATTTCTGGAGAGGAGTAGAGAAGTCGGCGAGACAGACCAAGAAGAGTTTAGGGTTTTGTGAGTATAAAGAAAATTGAAACCGAAACCTTCTGGCTGAGCCTAAAGGTTTAGATTTAATGGAGGCGAATTATTTACCCTTTTAACCGAAATTTGAGTGATCATCTCTTTTTTCCCACACATAATGATAAAATTTGTTACATTAAAATAATATTGAACATTAAATATCGGAAAATATCTGATAAATTATATTTATATCTCTTGCTGTGATTTATATAGAAATCTTGTTGTATGCAACACACCCATATAAATACAATATACATTCACATATTTCATTCTACATCTTGAATCGTAATCTCGTCTTCTGATGCAGCGTATCGATTTTGTTTCCAAGGATGAGGAAAGGGACATTTGCTAAAGATTCATCTGAGAGAAGGGCATCAAGCTCTTTCTTTGATTCTGCAAACCTCTCTTTGTCATATGCATCAACTAGCCAACTAGGTATACCACTGCATCAACCTAATAGAAAAAAAATGTTACAAACTTGAAGATAAAATATGAACAGGGCAGGTAGTAAATTAGACATCAAAGTCTATTTGAGCTCTTCATTCATTGGAATCATCAGCAATCAGAATGTAATCACAAGAGACCTCATGTTGAGATGCTCTATAGATACTTTATCTTCCAATTTTCAACCTCTACATACCAATCAATCATCATGTCATTGCAAATAACATCATCTTGAAATTTCAAACTCTAACATTTGTAAATTTGTTACTTTGGGACCAAAAACTGGACTGAAAAGCGAGTAGAAAGCAACTAGTAGTAAGCGCAGTGGCTATAGAAGAGAGTAAGGAGGTATAAGAGTGAAATAATGAAATTAGTCTGTTAGTCTCTGAAGTAATGAAGTTACAAATAAGAGTGTATCTATTAATTTACTGTCTTCCTCTACAAATAAGGTTACGTAGCCCTTACACGCCAGATGGCAAGAAAGGAACTTACTGTTCTGAGCTCTCAAGGCCCTTGAGGACTATGGACCGTCTCCAACAGGTCAGCAAATCTCCTACTCGGATCAGTGACGTTTGGTTACCATTGGCCCTTCCCTAAAATTAGCATAATCTCCAGGCATTTTTACCTCTGTGAATCAGTAGTTACTCTTACACCAAATCCACATGTGTTTATGTAACAAAAAAAATTTTATCCCGTAGAACTGAACTACAAATAAGAGTGAAATAATGAAATTAGTCTATTAGTGTCTGCAATAACGAAACTACAAATAAGAGTGATTCTGTTAATTTACTGTGTAGGCAGTAACAATGCAAACAGAACTATTTCTCAGTGAAGGCTACAAAGATGGAAGTTGGGATTACAATCTTATTGGATCTCATAAGCTACAGAGAGACGCAGGTGCAGCTTGTGGAGCCATATTTGATCTCAAACACCTTCAAGAATCTGATCGCGGTTTGCATATTTCCTTCAACTTACTTGATAGTTAGTTAGTTACAGATCCTGATAGGTTGGGGACGATGATGTAATAAAAGCACTTTTTTATCTCTTTTTTGTTACAGGTGTTTAAGAGGGGCATTGACAAAGATATGGCTGTGCTTATGGCTGCAAGAGCTGCACGTTTAGAGAACCAAGATGCTATCGGTACTGCAATTGTTTCAATGTTGTCAGACCCGAAAGAGGTATTGACTCAAGACTCAACTTTCCGTAAACTAGATACAACTAACTCGTATAGAAACTATGATGTATTGATCTGATACTTTGTCTTCAGGCACGTGCCGGAATTCAAGAACTTCATTTTCTTCCATTCAGTCCAGCTAATAGAAGAACTGCATTAACGTACTTAGACGGAGAAGGCAAAATGCACCGTGTCAGCAAAGGCGCTCCTGAGGAGGTTAGAACCTTTGCTGTCAACTTTCTTTATAATATAGCTATTACAACTTTCCATTGTTTTCTGAGAGATTATTCTGATAATTTGTCCTTCTCTAGATTTTGGATATGGCACACAACAAATTAGAAATCAAGGACAAGGTACATGCTACAATCGACAAATTTGCAGAACGTGGCCTAAGATCCCTTGGGTTGGCATATCAGGTGAGACATGATTAACTAGTTTTACAAGTAAAATCTGCACTTGTTTTTAATGGAATATCTCCTCATCTGATATCACTTCTGCTTCTAAATTCTGACTCCAGTTCTCTAGCCTCCTCTCTGATAAAGAAGCACCAGCGTTACAGATCATAAGACAACGTAATTAACGTGGTACCATTAATGTCTTTTGAATCTTGCTCAATGACTCGAAGAATATTCAGGAACATAGTGTGGACATGGAATCAAGTTTCTTTACCCTGGGAAGGTTCATTAGAGGTCAGAGACTTCAAAATAAAAGGAAAAGGAGTATGTCTACTTAAGTCATGGATGTTTAAGTACACGTGGGAAAGCATAGCCTGCTTGTGCTTGTTAAATCCGGAGAATCCATCCGGTTTACACAAAGTCCTGAGGCCTAATGACTAGATTGGATCTTTCAGATAAATGTTTCTACCTGACCACACCAGCAAAGTCTTGTTACTTTGATCGAGAGCATTACAACCACATATTCTTTTTCCATATATGTGCGCACACAAACATAAGAATTTAGTAAAAAAAGCCAAAAAATACATCATCTATTTTTCTATTTGGACGTTTAATACCTGATCTTTTTTTGCTGGAAAAATAATATTCAGATTAATAAAAACATGTCATTTAATACCTCAAGAATTAAATGTTGTCATTTTCCTACCTAAGATTTCTTAACAAAAAATAAATTCCAGTTTTACCCATATTCATTTTTATTATTTATTAATTTATAAATAACATTAAATTAATTTTTGATTTTTGCATTAAAAATGTAATTGTTAATATTTCATTTTACCACTATTTTTGTTCTTTTAAATCAGATTTCTATTTTATTTTCTCCAAAGAATAAAGCCGATAACGGTTTTGAACAATCATAGTTATTCTTCTCATTAATTTATTTGAGTTTTTCTATTTTAAATGGTAATAAAATGTAATATTAAAAAATAATTAAAGAAATAAAATATAAGTATTTTTTGAATTAAAAGAAAGAAAATAGTGATATAATGAATTATTAACAATTATATTTGTTTATTTAAAAACATAGAATTAATTTAGTGTTATTTATAAATTAATAATTAATAGAAATGAATAGGGGTAAAACTGGAATTTATTTTTTTTAAGAAATCGTAAGTAGGAAAATGACAACATTTAATTCTTGATTTATTAAATTATATGTTTTTATTAATCTGGGTATTATTCTTCTAACCAAAAAAGACCAGATATTAAACGTCCAAATAAAAAATAGATGAGGTACTTTTTGGCTATTTTCCCTAAAAATTTATGACAAAATATTTTTTTTCACAAGTGCAAAATCAATACATTTTTATTCAGAATATTCCACAAGTGCAAAATGAAAAAGGAACACATTTTTTATAATTCGGCCTTCTGCGAAGTTTTTGCAAATGAGTGAAAATGGCAAAATCAATATTCATGTTTTGAGACAGCAGTGAAAAGGTAGCAAAAATCTGGGAATTTTCAATACATTTCAACATTATTTAATGCAATAAGATCCAAAGGAGTTAATGAGAGCTAACAAAGGCACATAGATTTCTAACCAAATAAAACTATATCTGATACTTAGGCTGAAGAACGTGAAGCAAGTGTCTCCCATTCCCACTAAAGTATGTGAACCTTTTGAGAGAACTTAGCTCAGGAGTTATAGTTCCACTACCATGAGCAAGAAGGACACGAAAATGACTATTAATAGCTTTGTGCATAGCGGAGATATCAGTATCCTTAGTGATGAACAGAAGGTAACTAGGTTGATTGTTTTTGGCCAGGTACTCGTAAGTTCAGCTAACCGCTGCTTTTATTATCTTTTTGTCGCCAGTTGTTTTCGTACCATAGCGGTATGAACTACAAATACAGAATAGAATTGTAAGTTTGTAACTAATAATGATAAAGAGTGTAGACTAGAATACAGAACTAGACAATTAAAATTGAGAATGGATACCTTGCGGCAAGTGAGTAAAATTTATTCCCAATCTTTCGAAGTCTATACCCTCATAGTCGTCAATATTACCAAAAACATAATATGTAATGTCCTCACTAACCAAATTGTTGGCTTTGAGATTCTCTTGCAACTTTTACTGAATCTCCCTAAAACCATTGAAAGTGTCGAAGTCGAATGATAACTTGGATTAGAGAGTTATCGTAATTAACTTCTTGGACTTGGAAATATAAAAAGATTAGAAATAGAGAATAAAAGGATTAGAAAAGGAGTTTATGGTGATTGTTAAAATGAATATTATACCGGAAGTTGAGGATAAGGCGAGGCCATCAACAGAGAAAGGTAAGCGCTCACTAGAGCATCTAAATTCAAAAAATAAAATCAAATAAATTACAATGACTACGAAAAGTATAGAGAGTGATGTATAATTTATTCTCATGTGGGTGTCTAGTATTATTTATTTATTTTTATTTTTTGTATGAATGTTAAATATCTAGTCTTATTCCATTGGCCAATATTGACAAAAATAAAAATCAAAAGCTGGTTTGCGTAGCACACTTCATATTTGGCCATAAGTTTTTTCTTTTAATTAAAACTGTAGCTAGTTTTTTCGAAATAAGGTTTTCTTGACATTCATTGGGTGACATTCACAAGAGACCTCATTATGGTAATGAATTGGGTGACATTCATTGTTTTGATCTGGCTAGTGAGAAATGGACTGCTGTGGAGACCACCGGGGATGTACCGTCGGCGAGAAGCGTGTTTCCAGCGGTTTCTTACGGGAAATTCATTGTTATATATGGTGGGGAGGAAGAGCCGCATGAGCTTATGCATATGGGAGCTGGGAAGATGTGTGGAGAGGTTTACAAGCTTGATACAGAGACGTTAGTGTGGGAGAGGATTGTGTGTGGGAAACAGGAGCAGAAGCCGAGCCAACGCGGGTGGTGTGCGTTTACTGCAGCGGTTAAGGATGGTGAGGAAGGCCTGTTGGTTCATGGTGGGAATTGTCCGACCAATGGGCGGCTTGATGATTTGGTGTTTTGGGGTTTCTCTCATCTTAATGTCAATTAATGAGTTACCTTTGTGTCTTTCGTTTGTAAACTACTCAGTGTGTGTGTTGTTCTAAGGAGATTATGTGGTGATGATATGTAACTTCTAAGTGTCTTGAGTTGAAGGAGCTATGTGGTGAAATGAAACTATGTTTACCTATTCCAAATACTTCATCAAGTTTGGTGTTTTGGTAATTTAATAAAAATCTTGTTGTTAATCTGAAAAATATATATATACTAGATTAGGACCCGACCGATGTGCGAGTTTAGAGTTTTTAAAATAAAATTAAATTTAACAAAGAATATAAAATAAATATTTTTAGTAAGTAAAAAATATCTATAAAAATAAATTGATACACTGAGTTGTCCAATGTGATTTTGGTGTAAATGGTGCGACTATGCGGTTGACTATTAATCATGTTTTCTTTGAATGCCCTCGCTCGTGTGAAGTTTGAGATTTATCTCCGACTCTGGTCTCGCCAGAGGGTTTTCCATATGAGTCAGTGTACTCGAATTTGGATTTTGTTTTCTGAAAGGTTGCCTCTCAACAGGGTGATTCTGATCAACTTCTTCAATTATCATAGACTTTATAGGCAATCTGGAAGGCCATAACTAAAAAAAATCAAATTGAGAGATCGAGGCGAATGAATAATTGCTCAGGTTTTGGGAAGTTAGCCTGGGAAGAGGCGCTCTCTTTTACGGCGGTCATGTCAGCTCCATCTCCGTTTTCGGAGGTCCAAATTTCTTCATCTGGTTGTCAGATTAATGGTTCTTGGAAAGCAACCAATGTGCATTCAGGATTGGGCTGGTGGTGTTGTGTTGGTGAGGAGCGAACCTTGTTGTTGGAGGCCAAGTGTCTAAGACGGAGCCCTCCCCCTACATTCAGAGTTAGAAGCGTTGTTGTCGGTCATGGAGCGGATACGTGATGGAGGGATCGCTTGTCAACATTTCGAGACTGATTGTGTGAGTTACTCACTATTGTGCAGTCTCTGAAGATTGGCTGTCTTTCTCCTACCTGCTCGATGAGTTTAACTTGCTGGAATCCTTCCCACTATTCTATATCTCTTGGATCCTCCGTTCGTCAAATACGAAGACAGATTGTCTTGCATGTGCTTCGCGTTCTCTTATCTCTGAAGTTTCTTTTGTAAACCTCTTCCCTCCAGCTTGAACAACTAACTAAGGAAATTCTTTTAATTTATTGTTTGGTTGAAAAAAAAAGTAAATAGATACACTTTTAGTTAAAGAAAATAGTTGTAGATATGTTCAAAGTTAAACTTTTAGTTAATTTATTGTTAAATTTAACAAAGAATATATATTTAATTCTTTTCATAAGTAAAAACAATGTATAAAAGTAAAGAGATAAACTTTTAGTTATAGAAAATAGTTATTTTTTTGTTTTCTGTAATACACTAATGTATATCCATTTACAAATCTACTATATACATTACCACTAAAAATGTATTTGTACACACAAATATATTTTACTGTTAAAATATATTCTTTAGTCTTTACTACTACCAACAAATTATCTTTATGAACACATTAAATAACATATTATATGTCTCTTCACTTTAACATTTTTATATTAAAAAAACGCATAAATTAATATTACATACTCCTACCTTATATATTACAATAACAGTTTTTTGAATAAATTATTTGATTGGTGAAAAAAATATGAGACGATCTTTTTTTTTTACTTCAACCATATTTTTCTTAGAAACAGTAATTAATTGTATATTTTCACAATCATTTTTTATCTTATATAAAAAATAATCAATTTTCTTGTAAAATTAGCAACTTAAAATTAAAATAAATCAACTATATTTTAAGTTCGAATTTTATTTATATATATAATTTCCTTATAATGATCTTTTTAAATTTTAAAGCTGTTTAAATTTTATAATTTTCTTATAATTGCCTTTAATATTTTATAAACTTTTAATAGTTTTGTTTTACATTTGGAAGTTTACAAAGGTTTTTTTTCTTTAAAAGATTTTAAATAAACTTAGGTTTTCTTTTCTATATTTTAATTTTATATACAACCTTTTTATGGTAGGTTTTGAATTATTACATTTTTATATTTTTAAAATTTTAATAAATTTAGAATTGACATGTGTCAACATCTGAATGATACAATTGACACGTGTCATGATCTTGTTAATTAGTAATTTTATCATTAAGGTTTATATAATAAGATATATTGAAAAGTTATATTACAAACGTTAGATAATTTAAGAAATTTCTGTAATTAACTTTCCCAAATGTGAGGAGCATTGAGCAACTACCATTCCCAATTTCAATGTATCTTTAGACAATTTATTGAATTGTTTGGGTGTTTCGTCAAGAGTGCCAAAAGTTGAAATAGAAAATATAAACTTACGAAATAAAGAAGGAAAAGGAGAGAAAAAGTTTGGGATGCCATTGCTTCAAGTCTTCAATCTTGACGGACGCACAGATTTGGAAACGAAACAGAGAGAAATACGGAATAAAACAAAAATGCTTCAAACGCTTAGAACGTGATGAGCCAAAGTATCAAAAGTAATTAAGTAAACTATGATTATGACAAAAGGTCGAAACTTTACAATACATGTTCTTTACCTCTCTATGTAATGTAAATTATGTAATTTCCATCTCTCCAACTTCAAGAAACCCTCCCATACGATTATAATGATGCCTAAGCAAAGAATATTTTGGTTTTTTCTTGTTTCTTTGCATATTCAATGAAAAAGCTTTTAGTGATGTAGATCACTTGCAAGTTAACTGCATGTGACATCTGAGTAGAACCCTATTATTGTCCTCCTCTCACAATTCTGGATGCTGAGCAACTCCACGTCGAAAACTTCAAATTGCTTCGAGCTGAAGAAGGTCGAAGGTCCCACCTGGTTAGAGCCCAATGACCAAAGACAATGGAAATTGTTATGTCAAAAAGGATGATCAACCAAGGTGAAGACAGTTTTTACACTGTAAAGACTAATGTACATCGATTTACATATGTCTTAGACGAGCTTCGGTTGTCCTAACGAGCAGCCTCAAGCTAGTAATTCCATTTAAAAACATTGTTGGTAGAGGATGATCCTGATGTCTAAACCTAACTATGAACTACTAATCGTGTTTACAGTTTAAACACATTTACACTTAAGAACTGAGTGTTAAGGATAGAGTAGAAAGTAGAAAGTAGAAACTAACCGGAGGTCCCAATTCTGGAGGGATGATAATCCTTCTTCGCCCACCAGGCTTCATGTCACGGATTCCCATTTCAAATCCTGCATACGCACAAAACAATCTTCAATCTGTTTCCTTTCAGAGAAGATTCATCATTAACACTAACATCATATTAGTAAAAGGGAAGGTTAATGTCTTTATAACTTGCCTGGAACAAGTGCATTGGTTCCCATGCGAATTCTAGCAGGAGAGCCCTGTATATAAGTACTGTCTATTCGCCTTCCGGACTCATTATAGCCAATATAGTGAAAAATCACCTATCCAAATACCATCAAAGTTGTATAACCAATTCCATAAACAATCTAACTCCAGAATAAGTTGTTCGTTCAATGGAACATAGAGAAAAGTTAGTACCTGCTGACCATCTTTAGGGCAATCACCTTGACCAACATTGAAATCCCGGTATATGAGGCCCGAATCAGCCTTAACGTAATTATCTGAAGCTACAACCTTAACCTCAAAACCTGCACTATATCAGCAAAAACATAAACACAAACAAAAAGACCAATAAGCTCCCATGTTCATTCAATAAGAACCAATACTCTCCAATAAAAACAAGAAAAAGTGTAGTAAAAAAAGCTTAAACCTTCTCTAACAAAGTTAGGAAACTCGTCAGGAGCATTGTTCTCTCTCTGTATCCTCTTGTTCTGCTCTAGTAACCGTCTCTCATCATAAGGGCTCTTAGATTTAGTCTTCGCAGATGAAATCAACGCCGGAAACAACAAACACGGCGTAGTAGCCAATACATAAACTACACTTCTCCGACTCAAGCTGCAATTTTTATTTTATGTTCAAAAAGTAAAAAAACCGGACTTTATCACCAGAATCAAACCAGAATCTCTCAAAATTGCAAAAATTACCTTTGGTCTTTTGGTTCTTCACTCACTGAACAACAACATAACGAGCGTTTGCTCCGAGATAACGATACTTTTGTTTCACCTACAAGATTTTACATGCTTTAATCCTGTTTTGCCCAAGAAGCCCAGCTTACTAAATCGGGAGATCAATTGAAGTTTTGAGAGAGAGAGAGAGAGAGAGAAGAACTCACGAAGAAGTGTAAGACATGGATAGAGAGGAGTTGATAAAATCATCACCATAGCTTTCCTCCCTCCGGCGATTCCTGCAGAATCCACTTTTATCCTAAGTTCTTCTTCTGCGTTTTAATTTCATGGATAATATTATCTTTTGCCCCCTATATTTTTAATTTATTAAAATTTGGACCCGGTGTTTTCATTTTGAAATTAGACACCAAATAGTATAATTTACTAGATTAGGCCCGCATATTAACGCGGATATAACAAAAAAGATATGAAATTTTAAGTTGTATTCAAAATATTAATTTTATTTCATTTGATTTTATTTTAAACGGATTTAGAGTTTACACACTCCATTTTGTTCTTTGTATATTATTTCATGATAATAAAATTAGATTTTAATTCAATGCACTCAATCCCAATGAATAACATTTATAATTTTCATATCAAAAAAATGTGAATTGTATCAAATTTATACCTTACTTAAAATTTTATAAAAACTCAAAATTAATAAAACATAATTCTCAACAAAAAAACTGAAAACTAATTTTATCTCATATTTGAAAAAGAAGCAATATCTTAAATATATTGGTCTCAAATATATTTGTTTCATATTTTGTAATCTCATAAGTAATAGTTTTACTACTTGTCCAACATTATCATAAATTAATCAAAAATTCAAAGACGTTATTATGAGAAAATTATTTGTTTATGTAAAGGTGAGTATCTCTTTGTCCAAAAAAAAATTTAAAGGTGAGTATCTATAATCCTTTTTCATTTAGGATTAATAATTGACAATATAGTTTATTTAATTATGATAGTATAGTAATTAATTGTATAATTTTCTTAATTACTTTTTATAATAGTAATGTAAAATTAGAATTAGTATTATTTTTTATATAAATATATGAACTATCTTTTTATATTTATAAAATTGTTTAAATTTTTAATCTCTTATAATCTACAAATATGTTAAAACAAAGCTTTTGTATAACACATGACAAAATCTTTAATTGTTAAATTGACACGTGTCGCGATCACATGATTTACTAACTTTGAAAACCAGGGTTTATATAATAACATTATATTGAATACACTATCAAAAATCATTCATCGATTGAAAAACTTAAGAAAATTACATTAATTTCTTATTTTGATTATCTTATTTTTTTTACATTATGTTAATCACTAATTTTAACACATTGAACCTTTTCATACTTTAATCACTTTTCTGTATAAATTTCTTTTTACTATATGATTATAATAAATAATAATTGCAAATATTTTCCTTATTAATTGCATATATTTTCCTATTGAAATTAGTAATTTAATAGATAGCGTTCCTATTAGAATTAGTGGTATAATATATTACTTTTGGTTTTATATACTTTTAAAAATATTAATTGTAATAATTCTATTCTTAGTATTTTTTAATTTTCCTATAATTATTATATAAACTTTATTCTCACACATATCAAAATATTATCGATATATTTGACACATGTCGCGATTATATGAATTACTAACTTTGAAAACTAAGGTTTATATAATAAGATGGTTGGGATTTAATTTTTTTGTTTAATGTTTGATGAAACCAATTTCTTCTTCGGTCTAATGATCTGAAATATTTCACCCAAATAATAATATCCAAACCAAAACACGCTGATTTTGGATCAAGGATAGGATTTTTCGGTTATGATATACTTTTTATCTCAGTTTATCCTTCTTAATTTTAGCTTTTTTAAGTTCTGAAGTCAAATGTTTTCCAACAATGTTAGTTCTTTAAAATATAATTGTTAATATTGAAAAAAATATCCCAATATTTTAAGAATATTAAACAAAAACCAATCTCGTGAAGTTCAAATTATTTTTTGAACTGCCACATTTTAAAATTTCGTAACTAACCAAACATATAATTTGTGAGGATTGATCCTACTTTCAGATATAAATTATTTAGTATATTTACTATATAATAATTATTTACTTTTTGGAGATAAATAAAGATTACTCAAACCATAATCTATAGATAATCACTTACATAAACCTTAAATCAGATCAAATCCATTACATACATAAATTAAACCTTAAATCAGATCAAATCCTATTACATAAATTAAACCTTAAATCAGATCAAATCCCATCACATAAGTTGTCCTATAAGAGAGAATATCAAACCGGTGGGTAAGAAATTTTGCATCTGCTGCCTGAGTGCAAGGACATTAGCTGATCTACAGTCAGTTAATTCAAGTCGATCATTTGCATTGCTTTTTTTATTGCAATCATTTGCGTTGTTTTTCTAATTGCAAGATTTGGAGGATTAGCCTTAGGAGCATAAAATCTCTGCAAAACATTTTCGACATTAACCAGAATTTACATTAGAATTGATAATGCTCTTAAAAAAGGAAAAAACCAAAAAAAAAATTCATAAACCATTTTCACGGTATGAGAATACAACAACTTCTGATCCGCAAAACTGCAGAAAGACCATCAACTACCGTACGAAGTCCCGTCTTCCGAATCCCACTAATCATGGCTGACGGTGAAGTTTGGCGAAGGGTAACGTTATTATATAAACCTTAGTTTTCACACTAATTTCATCTCATATTTGAAAAAGTAACAATATCTTAAATATATTTGTTTCATATTTTGTAATCTCATAAGTAATAGTTTTACTACTTGTCTAACATTACCATAAATTAATCAAAAATTCAAAAACTTTATTATGAAAAAATTATTTGTTTATGTAAAGGTGAGTATCTCTTTGTCCAAAAAAAATGTAAAGGTGAGTATCTATAATCCTTTTTCATTTAGGATTAATAATTGACAGTATAGTTTATTTAATTATAATAGTATAATAATTAATTGTATAATTTTCTTAATTATTTTTTATAATGGTAATGTAAAATTAGAATTAGTATTATTTTTTATATACATATATGAACTATCTTTTTATATTTATAAATTGTTTAAATTTTTAATCTCTTAAAATTTACAAATATGTTAAAACAAAGCTTTTGTATAACACATGACAAAATCTTTAATTGATAAATTGACACGTGTCGCGTTCACATGAGTTACTAACTTTGAAAACCAAGGTTTATATAATAACATTATATTGAATACGCTATCAAAAATCATTCACCGATTGAAAAACTTAAGAAAATTACATTAATTTCTTATTTTGATTATCTTATTTTTCTTACATTATGTTAATCACTGATTTTAACACATTGAACCTTTTCATACTTTAATCACTTTTCTGTATAAATTTATTTTTACTATATGATTATAATAAATAATAATTGCAAATATTTTCCTTATTAATTGCATATATTTTCCTATTGAAATTAGTAATTTAATAGATAACTTTCCTATTAGAATTAGTGGTATAATATATTACTTTTGGTTTTATATACTTTTAAAAATATTAATTGTAATAATTCTATTCTAAGGATTTTTTTTAATTTTCCTATAATTATTAAATAAATTTTCTATTCACACATGTTAAACTATTATCGATATACTTGACACATGTTGCGATTATATGAATTACCAATTTTGAAAACTAAGGTTTATGTTATAAGATGGTTAGGATTTAAGGCTTTCGTGAAGATGATTGAGAATGCCGAGAAATGAGGGAAAAAAAAAGGCTCCTTTGATGGTGACCGTTGTTCATGATTATTGTGAAAGCATGTGAAATTAAGTTGCATTTCGTTTCTTCTGTGCATTTGAATTGCGTTTTGTTATTGAAATTGAGTGGAAGCTGAATAGAATTCTACAAGTAGAGGTTATACATGTTTTTAGCAACGTATATGCATGTAACTAAGTTGAAGGTCGTGTAGAATGTTTTCTTCTGCCTCTAAGATCATCAGTAAGTTTTGATCGTTGTGTACACTGAGATTGCTTCTGTAACTAGGAACCTCTCGAGTAGTAGAGCCCATATTAGATGCTCGAAGCAGCAGATTTTCTAAAATCTGTGATTAATTGTCTATGCATTTGGGTTACGAGTTTAGAAGCCCTGTGATGAGCATTGCCATCACAGTCCCATGGCATCTCCTGATTTAATCCTAATGGAACTGAAGCAAGCCAAGATAAATCTTGGTAAAACCACGGATGATCTTTTGTGATCCAATCCAAGATTTCCTTGAGAAGACACGGGTGAAGCTAACGTGTCTGGCTTGAAAATAACGCTTTCAATTCTCTTTGGGAAGCTCTTCCAACCGTCGCCGTCGTTGGTGGTCAGGTCATTTCTGGTTTCTGTGTCTGGTTAAGAACTGTAGTTGAAATTGTCCATTTGATTTCCTTTGGTGTTGCAGCTTTAGTTCGCAAGGAAATTGAGGATGAGACTGATATATAGAATCACAGGAAAGAGCAAACAGGTATCTCCAGTCCCTATTCACCTCAGTATCTTCTCTCCAAATGGTCAGCTTTAATCACAGTCTGTGGATTTTATTTACTTCCCGTAGTAAACTTGTTTCTTTTTTGCAACTAACATTGATGTTTGCTTCTTCTTTTTTTATGTTGTGTTCTATGGAAACAGTTGTGAATCTGACCCTCGTTGGTTTACCCGGTTTAACTAAGGTTGCTGTTGGTATGATTCTTTTACCTTTTCGTTTGGTTTCCATTTATTTATTCTTGGATGGATGTATGAAGGTTATTGATATCGTCTTTGTTTTCCAGAGGGACAGCCTGAAACCATCGTTGAGGATATCGAAACCATGGTTCGCACTTATGTTGATAAGGTTAGATTCACTGCTTTTGGGTTTTATCAAGCTGTTAAGCTGTATATGCTAAGGCTCTATTTGCTTGTGTTAAAACCTTAAGCTTTCTATTGGTTTATAATTATACTTAACCAATTTAGAAATAGAAAGCTCAAGAACCTTATTAAAAGGCAAGAAGTTTTGTACGTTAGATAAATATTTCTAAATTAAAATTGTAATATCAGTCATGCCTAAATCAGTTATGTTGATTTAATTACTTGTATTGCATCATCCCTATGATTTAATTACTCTGTTAATTACATTTGATGTGCTTACCAACTATGATATCAGTCCGTGTGTTTCCCCTGTACAATCATCAAACTAGACCGTGACACATGAACCAAGAAGAGATGAAGGTACTTACTGCTAATGCATTAATTCCTTTAATTTGTCCATCAAGTCTAACTTGGTAAGATCACCAAATGTCCTCTCTCACCTGAGACGAACAAAAACATAATTTAAATGTCAAAAGACAATACCTCCTGCTAAATATTTAAATCATTCGCAACAGAAGAGCAAACAAACCTTTTGGATGGACATCTTTGGCGAGCTTAATTGCATCCGATGTGGCCAGGGGCGGATCTACGTGAATGATTTAAATATTTAGCAGGAGGTATTGTCTTTTGACGATGGAATATCTGATTTAATTTAGCACTCATGCTCCTTTATATGTTGTGTGTATGTCATAAACATAATATTGTATTTAGCAGGAGGTATTGTCTTGTAACCACACCGTTCTATTGTATTTTACACGTGCCCCATACCCTTTTTAAAGGTTACCCAGTACTTGTGCAGTAGTTGTTTCTTTAGTTCTGTTGGCTATGGAATATCTGATTTGAGGTTACAAGTACAATTTCGAATCCGTGATTGTACTGCTATTCTGCATTTTATTCCTTTTGGATGAATCATATTTGTATTGTATAGTATACATATAACTTAATATTGTTTAATGTTACGAAAATACTAGCTTTACTAACATTTTTCAGTTATCTCTTTTGTAGTTCATTTATTATATTTAGAGTTTAAATTTGTGTGATATGGTTAGATAGGTAAATTTAAATATAATATATGTATTTATAGGTTATTGTGAATTTTAAGTTTGTAAATGTGTATGTTTTAATTATTAAAAATATATATATCTAATATAAGTAATTAAGTATAATTATAAACCTATATAAGCAACACTTCAAAAAATTTGGCTCATTTTCTAATTCACAATTTAAAATTTATGAAAAATGCAAGATATTAATCTTATCAAATATATATTTATTTTAACACTTTATAATATACTAACCAATTTGTTTAGAAATAATTATCAAATATATATTTATTCACAATTTAAAATTTATGAAAAATGCAATATATTGGTTTATGTTCTTGCAGCAGCTGCTACACATTGAGCATTTGAGGAGCAAAATCGAGAGAGTCGGACTTTTGAATAAGTAATGCATTAACACTTCCTTTTTTCTTGCTGTCTTTTCATTATTTCTTTTACTCATATCGTTGTTTTCTTTCATGGATGGATACTCGTAGGAGAATGCTTGGTAAAGAGCTCGACAATGTAAGTTACCATGAACTGAAATAACTAGATACTGAGATTTCGAGAGAGCTCTGGAGCAGGTACATAATCACGCTTTTGCATATAATTTTATATTTTGTTGACTAATTAGTTACCGATCTATGATGCATCCAATCTAGGTTCTAATTTTTTTTTTTTAATTTATCTTGACCACACAGCTTTAGCTATGGAGAAAGACTAGAAGAGCATGATGGTGAAGTTCTGGTTAGTGCATCTATATAACTCACTTCTTGTCATGTTCTTTCTTTTTTTTCTCGTTTTTACAGTGCTTATGTTCTTGCAGTTGCTGCTACAGATTGAGCATTTGAAGAACAAAATCGAGAGAGTCCAGCTTTTGAACAAGTAATGCACTAACACTTCCTTTTTTTTGCTGTCTTTTCATTATTTTTTTTACTCATATCAATGTATTCTGTCATGGATCCTCGTAGGAGAATGTTCGGTAAAGAGCTGGACAGTCTAATTTACAGCGAACTGATGATACTCGAATATGAGATTATGAGATTTACATGTATGATGTGTGTAGAACCAATCAGGGCTTCACTCATTTTTTGTTAAACCGTCCCCCTAAAGCCTATACTCAACTTGTGGAAAGGGAGGCCCATTTACTATTTTCTGTAGTATATATATATTTTTTCTTTTCGCTGCCCTCTGCCAATAATTTAAGTATTGAGATATCTTCGTCGTACCTCTCATTTTCTATTTCTCTGTCGGTTATGATCTTTTGACATAAGAGAGGTAAAAATATATACATATATCGTATCTTCAGTCCTCTGCAAGAGATTCTAACTTCGTCTATGTGGACCCAAAAATCTCCGAATACAGACCAAATGCTATGTTATGTCACGTACATGTCTCGATATTCGTATTGGCTAAAACATTTACTTACATATGCAAACAACACACGCTTGCCCCATCAATCACAACCCCCTCATTGTTTCTTTTACTTTATATACTTCTAAGTCTAACTAACTATATCATCTTTACAAAATTCCCTTTCTTAAGTAAGTACGAATGAACAAACCCAATTAAACAATTACAACTATATTAAGACAAACATAAGCCTTTCTCCAAACTATATAAGTCTGTTGTTAATCATTAGACAATAATACCGTAATTCAGCTTCAAAAACCAAACTGAATAAAACAAAGGAAAGAAAAAGCATGGACCAACAACTCTTGAAAAAAAACTTCCAAAGATCGTTTGACTTTATAATAGAAAAACAAATCACCAAAACCTATATTATCTTTAGACTAATTAAATTCTACTACTATTAAAAAATAAAGAGACAAATTCTCTAATGAGAACCAGCAGCAGGTCGTTGTCGGAGAGGAATAGCAGCCCACGGACTCATTGGCCCCATCGGAGACGAAGACGTCATCACAGGAGGAGCCACCGATGAGGGTGATGAAGTAACAGCGACGCGTTCGCAAGAAGGGCACATTGTTAGCGTAGTGGGAGGTTTCATGTGCATGTATAAATGTGGCGAAAGCTTTAAAGCCCTTAACTCACTCACTTCCTTTTGCAATCTTCGATTCTCCTCCGTTAGATTCTCGCAACATCTCTTCAGATATTCACAATCTACTTCCGTTTGCTTCAGCTTCGTCCTACACACACACATCAGTCCAATCACCTTAATTAATTATTGCTTTAAACCTGAATTACAATTCTCCCCAAACCGATTTACATTAGTTGTTTTTCATTACCTAAACCTCCTAATTAAGACAAGAGACCCATTAGGATCCGTCAGGATAATCTTTATGGGTCAGAAAATGGACCATAACACATATCACCATCATAGCAATAACTAATGGTTTTGTTTTCTAGACTATATGAATTTACGATGGTAACCCTTCAACAATAAGATAGAATTTTCTACCTTGCCCTTCGGTTTTGGAACCACACTTCCACTTGCCTCGTCCTCAGATTCAATTGCTTAGCCAATGCCATCTTTTGCTTCTGCATTCGACGCCCCAGAAGAAGGGAAAAAAGTCAATGGACAACAAAAATAAGAAGAGTCAACTTTTTGAAACAAATTACGGAAATGCCACTGACCGGATTGAGTGTGCTATGTTCTTTAAAAGTCTCTTCAAGAACCAAAGCTTGTTCTTTAGACAAACGGAGTTTCTTCCTGGAACCGTCGTCTCCGTTCCCACTACCGTCTTCATTGTCGCTACCACCTCCGAGCGAACAAGAAGCTCTCTCCATCTCGTTGTCTTCTACTCTACTACCCCCTCCGGCTGCAGCTGCCGCAGCCATTAGCTCCCGCTCGCTCCTCTTCCCGCTCATCACGCTTGAGACGGTGCTGTTCGGGGACGATACTCCGGCGGCGTCATCCTCCACGTCAACCACCACCGTCGATGGAGCTCTGTTCACGTCGATTCCCCTGAGAAACGATCTCATGTCGGAGTTTCTCTCTGCACACGTTACACGTTAACAGAATCGCGATTATTGCATAACCACGCGAAAATGATTAAAAATCACATAAATATCAACTAAATTATATATTAAGAAGAATAAGATCGGATCTAAAACATATCATCTTATACATGAATATATATATATATATTTTTTGTGGCGAATATATATATATATATTGACTAATTAGAAAGTAACAGGATATGATTCATATGAATAGTAAGAAATCATTTTAAAGAAGGTTGAAAAAATATTTATTGCTAAATCAGGGGAAATATGGATTGACTGAGAGGAGGTACCTGAAGATTGAAACATGTTAATCCAACTGTTCTGATTCTTTTGAGGATGGCTATAATTATTGCTCTGCTGCTGCTGCATATGCATATGCATGTGTGGTGAAGATGAATAAGAAGAAGCCAAAGGCATTGGATTTGACCTCGAAGACGGCTCCTTCTGATTAAATCCTAAACTCAAGCTCAAACTTAGCCCCAATCCATCATCTCTTTCACCCATTTTTTTTTCCCCTAACCCAAAACCAGAAAGAAGAAAGAAAAAGTTGTCCGGGTTCTCAAGAATTTGTAGCGAGAAAATGAATAAATGACTTCTCTCTTTTGTTCACTCTCTCTCTCTATATGTGTCTTTAAAGATGTTGTGCCACTGCCTCTACACTTGTGCAGCAGTACAGTTTGAAAGATATGGCCAATATGTGACTATATTTATATGCAAAAGAGTTTTTTCAGACAAAGAGATATGGGGTTGTGGGGAGGCTTAGGGTTTCAATGATGACTTGTGTCAGAGAGACCTCTGTTACCTCAATGATGATATATACTGCATAAAAAAACCTGCTTCCTTCTCTCTCTCTCTTTATTCAAAACTTAACCATGGTTAAAAATTAAAAACCAGGGAAGGGAGTTATTACTTTCGTTCACCACACATCCCCTTTCAACCATGGTTACGTTAATTATTAAAGCAAAAAAAAACAAAACAAAAAGTCCAACTCTCTCTCTTGTTCTTCTTTCTTTTATCTCATTTTCCGTTTTGTATTTTGTAAGTTGTAACTATTCTTATAATCATAAAAGAACCTATGAGCGTTTTTCAAATATTATTAGATTCTTCCAAGTGTAATAAACTCTACCAAATCCCTTCATGTGAAGTTTTTTATTGATTTAAGAAAACCTTGCTTTATCTTTACTAAAATAGAAAAGCTGAGTTTCTACTTTAGAAGATAGTAGTAAGAAGCAATAATTATTTTTTTTAAAAACAAAACACTAAGTATAAAAGATAAGTAAATAAAGAGATTAATTTAACCCGAGTTTCAAAACTAAAGAAGCTCTTTTACAAAAACCCACACACATACACACAAGTAGAGCTTAATTGGCTTTTTTGTTTCGTAATTGTGTGGCTTTCATTACGAAAGCGGCTTTCTCGCTCATTGACGGTTGACCAAATGAGAAAAGATTAAAAAGCTGCGACCAGACCAGTCGGTAAAATCCACGCGCTCGTGAGTGTGAATAATACAGTATCTTACTAATAATTTTTAAATGATGATCATCATCATAAATATAAGAGAACATCATCATCATCACATCATGCCTTATTGTTATCATCATCATATCTGTATTTCTCCCTCTCTGACCATGGAGGGGTCCTACGTTTTTTCAAAGATTACCTTTTCTTTTTTTCTTGCAGCTTTGCTTTTTAGTTTTTAACATTATTTTGCAATTTGTATATCAAATTCAAAACCATGTAAATAGTGCTATATAGTCTATACACTTTCCATTTTAACACAAATTCTCGATCACTCATATATATTAAGTTGTTATATTTTGTAATTTATTTCTGAATCATATGTAAACAATTCTAAAATTAACATATTTTGAAGATAATGTATACTTGATTAACAAGATTTTTAGTACTTTATTTTTTTGCATTTTCGTTATTTGGATTTTGAAAAACGTGCATGTTGTACTTAAACAAAAAGAAAAATAGTGTTCGAATATTTAGCGGGATGAATTTGGATATTAATATAAATTAAACAATATTTTATTAACTATTAGTAAATCATCAGTTCATTATTTTGTTAACACCATCGACGTTTGAATATTAGATATATCTAATTAAGTTTATTAAATTACGATGATGTAAAATAAACAAACAGTATTACAGTATACCATATGTTATATTCTGAATTTAATAATTTAAACCGGTAAACCTAAATTTTTAAACCGGTAAACCTATATAATATATAAATATAAAGAGGATATATTTAAAATTTACAAAACATTAGTTATATATATAGTTAATTTATTAAAAAATTATATTTTTATTTTACTTTTAAAAACATAGTCTCACATTGTACCGTATGTTAAAACCTAGTATATATTTACAAACATTCCTATTAGAGTAATATTCTTACAATGGTTTTATACAAAAAAATTGTTGAATAAATTAGTAAAGGTAACGTGAAGGTATACGCGCGAATGGGGAGCGTGTGAGGTGGGGGTAGGGAATAAGGCGGTGGGCTCAAAATGGGTATGGAATCAGGAGGAAGGGAGGGGGGGGGGCAGAGATACGGTGTCGTATAGATAGGTTACAGAGAGCCTAGAAAAGCCCTAAACACTGCATGGGATTTGAGTTGTCTGCAAATCCAACATGCATTCCCATTCCATGCCTCCCTCCTTCATTTATTGTTCATATTTCCCAATGTTTTTTTTATTTTTATTTAATACTAAGAGTTACTACTACTACAGTATCAATACTACCAAAATATATAATCAATTTCATCTGTCAGTCAAACATTAATAAATAAAAACGCACGACAAGTGTTGTTGTTGGTAGATTTTTATGGCTAGTTATATTAAAAATCATTCAATTAATGACTCTCTTACAATATGTTATTTATATTGCCATTATTACTTCTTCTGCCTTCAGTCTCTTCAAGACTTTCGGCAGTTACACAGACAAGACAGGTCAGCTTTACTTATTTATTTAGTTTTATAACGTAACTTATTTAGTTTGTTCTCGTGTTTAACCAAAATCACTTGAATCACTTAACCAAAATCTACGCGGTACTTATATTTATCCTAGCGAGTTTCAATACTTTTTAGTTGACAAATTGTATTGGTTATATATATATATGTAGTTTTGTAATGAGCCAAGAAAAAATGTATACAAAGAGAAGCCAAGTAAATTATAAACGAAAGCACGGATGCATACGTACGCCAGGTCGTATATACGGTACAGATTATAATTGTGGATCTGAAGTTGAACGGTCCATATCTCGAGAAAGCGTCGTAATTTAAGCATGTGACTTCCATTACATTACATAATAATAACCCTCTTGGTTTGTTTTTACTTTTTACACGAAGTTATGAGAAAAGGACATTTAACTAGTGTTTAGGTTTCATGCTTTATAATCAATCTATCTCATAGAGATCGATGTTTACCAGCTTTTACACATTTTAAGAAAACAATTATTACTGAATTTAAATATATTATTTTTTTTGATTAAATAGATATTATTTAATTGTAAATCAATAACAATTCAAAATTTTAAATATTTCTAATGATTATTTATTAAAGTTTACAAAACATCAATATTTGTGAGACAAAAAAATATCCCAAAACATTAATTTTTACGAGACAAAAGAGTATAATTATTATAGTTTGGAAACAAAGAAAAATAAAGAGAGAGACAATTATCTCATCATGAACTATAAAAAAGGGCGCTTACTAACAAGAAAAAAAAGTATAATTTCTTTATTGTTTTCTTTCTTTTGTTTGCACGAACAATTTTTTTCTAGTTCATCTTATCATTTTTACTACTATTTGGTAAGTAAAAAACGGATTCTAGAAAATCTTTGAAAGAGTCGTAATTTTGTTCCCAGATTGTGAAAGACATTTTTCATAGTTAAACTGTTCTTTATTATATAAAAAATCAGCTAAACAAATTGTAGTTGAAATCCTTGTTCGTTTTTTTCCTTTTTTTTAATTGCTTTTTTTGGGGTAAAATTTTTCTAAGATAAAATATAAATAAAATTTGCCAACAAAATGATTAATAATGTACATGGAGGACCATATATTAACAATCCATGAACATGGGTGTGGCATGATTTAGGCATCTCTAGAAGTACTTTTTTACATAAAACTCAATTCGCGTCCATATTTTAAAGGACTTTGAGTTTACCCTCAAAACTCAAAAGTACGAAACTTTCGATTTCTGTCTTTGTTAATTTGGTTACTACTAGTCCATAGCGATAGTTAACTAATGAAACACCTATCACCTATATGTGGCATCGCTAGTACGATATATAACATGAGAACAAAATATATATGACTATATGAGCTTGGAAGCTAGGGTTTTTGGTTTTCTCAACGCATACCTGATCAAAGATAAACTTACGGTTCCTAAACTTACATATATTTTACTGAGGATTTAAAGTTTATATATTTTGCAGAAATCAGATACTTCTTAAATTTTGTATACGTACGTCAGATTTTTATCTAGTATTTCGTTAGTATATACGAATATTTTTTCTTCACGTGAGAAAGAGACGTGTTGATATTCTCGACAAACATAAAAGCTGGATTCAGTTCTTTATTATTACGTACATACTATAGTGGAGAGATCATGTTTTACAATAAATTTAACAAGCATGGGCATTTACAGATATTTTCAGACATCACATACGTAATAGCACCGCCTACTAATGGAGCGATACGAATTAAAAAAGAAAAAGATGTTGGACCCGTTGATGAAACGAAGTATCCAATACAGTAGCATTGGCATATATGAGTAGTTGAGTATATATTTGATAAATAAATAAAAATAGTAGGTCCATCTTGTTTTCGATAAATCATTAGACCAAATATGAACATAAAGAAAAGTTTGATTGATCGACGTATTCCGTTTAGACGTATGTCCACGTTTGTACAATGACAATGTAACCGATCTATTGAAAGTAATAATAGTTCAAATTTTCAAAAGAAAATATGGATCCCCTTCTATGTTTTTTTTTCCCCTTCTATGTTATGAATATAGATGTTAGTGGATATTTGAATCAAATATTTGGATTAAAATTTGTGTGTGGATTTTAACAAATTAAATTATAATCAAATGAATCTGGAATAAAAAGCGAGTGAGCATGACAGGGAAGAGATCTACGAACAAGAAAGACGTGGAGTGGGGAGGCCATGGGGAGGGAAAAATAAAAGGTCACACTACGTTCACGTGCATGAGCATGTGAGATTCTGTAGACGTGGCAACACGTGGTCCCAAGTGACCACACTCGTGCGGTGTAACGTTGTTCCTCCACGACCAGACATCCCACTTCTCAACAATCATTTGAACTCATCTCCCACGCGCTTTTTATCTTCAGCGTGTACATCACGACGCCTTATTATAGTAAAATTGTAGTACTATAGGTCCAAATGGTATCAAGATCTCCACATGAGTGACTTTATAGTTTGTAATTAATTTAGTAGTACTACTAGATCGATATTCAATGGGACGTAATGAATTTAAATCATATGTATATGTGAAAATGTGCATTTCTATGGATAATATATGATGATAGTTTTGCCATTTGTGCTAATCATTATGTTGGATAAGAATATAAGATCAAAAGACCATAAAGTTATAAACTGTTATACTCTCTCATCACTGATTTTATATGCCAGCTGCATATTTGTTTTGAACTAAATTAGTGTGTAGACTTTTTAAACTTATAACTAATAAAAGGTAATTTAGAACCTTAGGACGTGAATGGTACACAGAAAAGTGGGGCCTTTTTCAAGAATTTATTAATAAAGCAAATATTTCACCAACCAATACAAATAATGCATGTGGGCGTTTATCAAAAAAAAAATAGCGGAATTACTCAAAACAAGTGTTTATCCAACGGATTTATAAATACCACACAGAATATTATACTTTTTGATTAATATAATTAATATGTATATATTTATATTAAAAAAACAAATTTATCTTCCTCTCACTATTATTTCTTATTGTATTATAGGTAATATTTTTTACTTATTTTTAATAACTCTTTTATACAAAAAAATATAACTTATATCTATATATATTTTTTGACATATATATATAATTATTATTGTTAGTTTAATGAATTTGGAACTAGAGTTTGATATTATGAATAAATTTGTAAATCATATAGATAATGGTTTTTTTATTGTGTTGTACTTTTTATGATTGAACTAGTAACTGATTCAATAATAAATATATATTATTAAAATTTTAATTTTAAATAAATTTTGGTATTTTAAATTCAGAAATTAAAATATATATATTTATTAATACAAAACAAATAAAAATATATATTATACTAATTATTAATAAAATAATATAAAATCCGTACTGCCAATTGTTTTTCACCAATCAAACATTATTTTGTATCATTTATTTTACAGTAACCGTACTTGTCCCGCAAATACATTTGTGCTGCACGTACCGCAGTTAGATCGTACCGCACATTCAAATCGTTTCTCCCACACTACTAAATCCGTGGTTACGATTCGGACCGTTAATATATATGTAACCAGAAATATTATAAGTGGGTTTTATTTAAGTCAATGCCAAAGTATATATATATATATATATATATATATATATATATATATATATTTTTTTTTTTTTTTTGAACTAATGCCAAAGTATATATATAACTGTTATTTCTGTAATTTTTTTTCACTCGATAATATTGATTAGAAAATTAGAATATAAAGCTGAAACATTTACAAACAGAAGCTTGACTTGAGATAAGTCCTCGCTCAATAAAAGCCACTAGACTAAAATCTCAAAGACTAGTTTAAGGAGATGCATGTTATATAAACCATGATCTTTACAAAAAAAAAACAAAGAATTTTCTGTCTAGAGACGGAGCACTTAGGATAGAGGACATAACGACCTCATTTAGGAAGAATTGTGTTAACCAGGCAGGATGACCAGAAGCTATATAGGAGTGTAGCGGATTCTCTTATGTTACACTTCTAGCTATGAGATAAGTTCCTCTATTCTTTACCTTTGATTCACCAACTTTATACATGTTATTTCTGTATATAAAGTTGTTTTTTATAAACCATATATCCCGCTTCTTTTGACATTTCAATGAGACGACGTTTTTTAAAAAAAATAGATAAGAAAAACCTAGAGATATAGGTCTCAAAGTTTAGTCATATATATCATCATGACTTTGGTAAGAAACAAATATGACGATGGGGATCCAATGTCAGCCGACCAACAAAACTATCATGTTTACCCAATAATGAGGTCGTTAGATTAGTATACAATGCTTCGTTTTAAAATAATTAGCTTATCATTTTAATACTTAATTAGATTAAGATAGGTGCTAGAGCACGGGATTGAAAATTCTTTTATTTATATTGTAATTTTTATATAAAATATAATTTATGTGATTGTTTTAAAAAGTTATTTGGATAAAATATTATACAATAAAATCATATGCTAAATATGATAACTTGAAAAAAGACACATATTTTGTAAGTTTTATATTGCTAATGATTCTAGATAAGTACCCGTGCTATAACACTAGTTAAATTTTATTCTATGCAAAATCTTGTATATTTTATATTTTAAAATTAAATTTTAATATGTTGTATTAGTTTATGTATGTGAAGTTATTTCAACAGTATATTGTACATCATGACTTGAATGTCATTATAAGACATAATTTTGTAAATTTGGTTTTTTAAAAGTGAGTTATTATTTTATGAGTAATTTAATATATTGTTATACTTTTTATTTTAATATATTTACCTACTTGGTTTCTTGATATTATAGTGACATATTATTGACATTGCTATAAAAAAATCAATTTAGAGTGCTTATAGTTTCTAACTTTTATATTCAAGTTTCAATATTTTAAAAATATTTCAAAATAAATTAGTTAAAGTTTATTATATTATAAAATTGTAAAATTCAACAAAAAAATATATGATATTGAATTTAAATATTCAGATTTTGAACTGTTACTCAGTAAAAAATTTAATTCAATAGCATTTTTAAAGAATAATATTACTAAAGTTTGAATATTTTATAGATTGAACAATTTTTATTTGTTTTTAAAAATTCAACTTATGGTATATACGGAAATAAAACTATTTTTTAATTATATTGAATAATATGATAATTTATTTGTTTCACAAAATAGACTCATATATAAAAATGATAAGTGAAGTATAATGATAATTAACAAATTAATATGTTAAATTAGATACCAAAGGATTTTATTTGATGAATAATTTTATAAAGAAAATTAATATGGTAAGTTAGATGATATCAAATGATTCTTTAAAATATTTCTTTAAGATTTTTGGAAACAACGTGATCTACTAATAAAATCTTCCGAAAATAAATTAAAGTTACACATACTATTTAACTTGTAACCAATTAATCTATTAATTAATCTATAATATATTTATAACCAACTTATTAAAATTATATAGTCTACAAAAACAGTATTGTGTACTTCCGTTTTATTATAAAGGGGATTACGCACATATATACTTATATAGAAATAGGAGTAGATTCTTAACCACATATCAAATATTATGATCACATCATATAAAAATAAAAGGTCCCACGTGCGTGCCCAACCATGTGCTAAAGCTCTTTGGTACTTTCCACTTTCGTTTTCGTATCCTCAATTTACACTTACACACACCAGTACCATGAAACGATCATAAAGCATAATTCATTTTTGGGATGTTTTTTTCACACAGTATGATTCATTTAATGTTGAAATCGGACATTTGTAATTGTTTTGAATTGTATACTGTCAATCTCAATATAAAATGAACCATATAGGGACAGTACATACATATCTAACAAATGCAATTACAAGGGACAATTACTAAGCGGTTTTGTGTGTTTGGGCCCTTGCAAAGTCTCATAAAATGAATCTTGAAAAACTATATGTCAGTGATCCCATGAAATGAAACTTGAAATACAAACCTCACGCATGACTTAAAAGATTGTCGTCTTTATGAAAAAAGTCTTGCGCTTATTGATTATGTAGATCGATGGAATCTTTAGCTTTTAAGATTTTTTTTTCTACAAAGAAGAAAGAAGATCTTGCAACAAACTTTTGAAATCTAACGTGTGGCTTTTGTCTCGAACTTTATGAATAGTACATTCGTCTTTGTAATGTTTAGATTTTACTGATAACGCAAACACCTTAAACTCAAAATCGTGTGGAAATGATTGAAAACACACAGATTATCAGAAGTAATATATTATAGGTAGTGACTAATCTATATAAGGTTCTATGATCAGACTTATCTATATTAGGGATTAAGGAAACTTAATTCAATTAAAAAAATAAAATAAGAACAGTTGCAAGGGACAGAAGCGAGTGAAAGCCACGTGAGTAAAAAAAAAAAAGAAAAACTTTTGTATGTCAGAGAAATCACGTGGGTAGTCACATGAGATGAAGTCCACGTGTCAAAGAAACAAGGAAAAAAGAAAAGGACACGTGGTCTTACGTTATCGCGCGTGGCTCATTTGTCCCTCCCTCACCGGACACTCTCAATTTCTTTCCCAATCATTCGATGCGGATGCGATTTGCCTTTTCTTATTTTTCACTAATCTTACTTATAAATTACCTTTTTACCATTGGGCCATCACCCACTCACGAGCTTATCAAAGCCTCAATCATTTCTTATGAATGGCACCACCGCGTGACTCGCACGTGACATCAAAAAAAACAAAAACACTAGTCCGCCACTAAAGTCGATGAATTTTATTTGGGCCTTTATCAGCCTATTTAGACCACCATTACTGGTAAGTACTCTCATGATTTTTCTTTAGATTGGCCCCAAAATTGTAATTAAAAATGTATATCCAAATCTATTAGTCTGAGTATTGATTTTTTGGCTAGCAATTGAAGCAACCTAAGAGTAACGATACATGGCACACATGGATTGGATGATACAGAAATACAAAAGCTAATTTTTTTTTCTTCCCATTTTTTTCTTTCTTTGTTTCGAGACTCTCTCTCTTTCTTCTCTCTCGACAGAGAAGGCGACTCGACTCCATCGACGGCGATTACGGTGGAAATCGGAAAAATCTGTCGATTCACCTCGAATCCTTCGATTTTTCCGGCTAAAACAGGAAGATTTTGGTTGAGGAAGGCGAAGGACACTGCGATCGGCTTAACCCGGAAGATTTGACGCTTCGGTTGTGACGACGAGCAACCTCCTTCTGCGACAACGACAGTGGCGGTTTCTTCTGATGGTGTTAAGCGGACGGCAAGATCCACTGGGAGACGAATAAGGAGAGAAGGTTACGTCTTCTCATCTCTTACTTATTGCATGTTGTTAATGTTAGGGTTTAGGATTAAAATCGATTTGATTAGATGTTCAATTGGTTTTGAGATTTGTTTGGAGAGATTACATGTTTCGGCTTAAATCGATTGTTTGTCTCATAAGATGAAAGTTGTTCCTTGTGTTTTAGATTGTATAGGGATGAACCGTCTTTGTGTTTTAGATTGTAGAGGTAACCATGCTTTTGATCCTAGTAGAACAAACAATAACACTTTACGGTTTCTGGTGCTTTAAAGGTTTACAAGACAGTGATCTAATCTTTTGTAATGTAATTGTATCTGGAACTCAAATATTTTAGTTTGAGTTATTTGGTTTTCGGATGAAAAGGTATGAGTCGTCTTTTTAGTAGTATTGAGATGAATCGGCTGTTGTTGTATTTGATTGTGATAATGTTTGATGCTTTTTAAATGTAACATGTGTGTTGTTCTTAGGAGTGTAGCTGAGTTTAGTTTGATGTTTTGTAATTGTTATGGTGTGATAAATATTCACTCTTTTGTCTTGTTTTGTGCGAGGTTTACATCAACCGGACAATGGGGTTTGATGGTGAAGAGTGGTCTTCATCAACTTGACATTAGGAGTGGAATCTCTTACTTGAAAAGGTATGCTCCTTTTATGTCATTGTATTTTTGTTCTTAGGTTAGGCTTGGATATGTTTTTGGGTTAACCGTTTGTTCATGTGTTTTCTAACAATTGTTTGAAATTTTTCATAAACCATAACTTGTTCCTTTTATGTCACATTTCAATTTTAATTAACCGTATGAAAATTTTCATAAACCGTTTGTTTGTTTTTTTATCAAATGCAGGAGATATTTGATTTGAATCTTAATAAAAAAAAAAATAGTTTACTGTTTTATTCCCAAAATGATTGAAATTGAAATTAGTCTTAACTTTAAACACACCTTTCATGTGCTTTTGAACCTAAAGATTTCCTGAAAAAGTTTCCAGCTGTCTATTCAAAGAGATATACTGAAAAGTATATCTCTTTTGTACTAACCACTCATTAACTTTAAACAAACCTTCACCTCAATATAAACCTCCAATGTTAACTATAAACAAACACTAACCTAATCCATTACCCTTTTCTCTACAACACAATCAATGGATTCTCCAAACCCTTTTGGTAGTGACTCTTAAAATTTCATGGATCTTTTGAATTCTCAAAAAAAATTCCAACGTTTCTGCTAATTCTGCACAAACCTCTCACCATGTCCAATTTAGCTCTCCTTTCTCTACTCAACCTACTCAATTTAACCCTCCTTTCTCTACTCAGCCTACTCAATTTGATGTCACGTGAAGGGAAACAAGTTTGATGTGAAGTGAATGGAAGATGTTTGAATGTTATCACGGGTTGAAGGTGTTTATGTTTTTACCCGTGAATGTCTTTGTTTGTAATGTGTGTCAGCTTTTCACTTTTGTTTTTGTTGTATGTCTTTTGCTCTTTATAAGGGTTGTATGTCTTTTGCCCTTTGTAAGGGTTGTATGTCTTTTGCAAGGACAGTCATGACTTCTCCAACCTGTGAATTTTGTATTTGGTTGTGTGTCTTTTGTAAGTCTATATATTGGACAAGTTTATCACAACTGCATTTGCTTCTCATCCGTTTCTTCTCTTCTGATTCTTCTCATCTATTTTTCTCTTATTTTCACATGTTTTGTTACAAAATAACATCTTCATTACAAAGTTTGTGTTACAAAGTTTAGATACTTTTCACAAACCCATTTCCATTACAAAATAAAACTTAGTACAAAAATGTCTAATTGGAGTTCTGATGAAGAAATTGATGAAATGGTAGAGGAGGAAGTTGATAGTATAGTGGAGGAGATCCAATACAACTACACTCATCCGGAAGTACCAACAGCTCCTATAGGCCGAAGGGTGCACATTAATAGAAACCACGAAGATGGCCACACTTGATTATGGAATGATTATTTTAGTGAGAATCCGACTTATACTCAAGATATGTTCCGCCGTCACTTTAGAATGAACAAACCATTGTTCATTCGTATTGTTAATACTATTGAGAATGGAGTCTCATACTTCAGACAAAGACGAAATGCTACTGGACGGCTCGGTCTTTCAGCACTTCAAAAATGCACAGCAGCTATCCGGATGATGGCATACGGATGTGCGACAGATGCGATGGATGAATATTTACAACTCGCTGAAACAACCGCCCACAAATGCCTTCTACATTTTGTTGAGGGAGTTATAAATCTGTTTGGAGATGAGTATCTCAGAAGACCTACAGCGGAAGACCTCCAACGATTGATGAATATTAAAGAACATCGCGGTTTCCCCGGAATGATAGGGAGCATAGATTGTATGCATTGTGAGTGGTAGAATTGTACCACTGCATGGAAAGGACAATATTCACGTGGATCTGGAAAACCGACTATCGTACTAGAGGTTGTGGTGTCACAAGATTTATGGATTTGGCACGCATTTTTCGGACCACCAGGTACGTTAAATGATATCAATGTTTTGGACCGCTCACCGGTGTTTGATGATATCCTAGAGGGCCGAGCACCGAGAGTTTTATACGTTGTCAATGGAAGGCAATACAAAATGGCGTACTACCTAACTGACGGTATCTATCCCAAATGGGCAATTTTCATCCAATCCATTACACTTCCACGTGGTCGAAAAGCAAAACTCTTTGCTCAAAATCAAGAAGCATGTCGTGAAGATGTGGAGCGTGCATTTGGAGTCTTGCAAGCTCGATTTGGAACCGTGAAAAATCTCGCACTTTTTGGGATAAAAGAAAAATAGGGAAAATAATGAGAGCATGTATCATCCTGCATAACATGATAATGGAAGACGAATGACATGAATACAATTTCTACTATCCAACAGAGTTCTATCACGGAGAAGGAAGTTCCCAAGTCGATTTATCGTATTCTACAAATATGCCAACAACTATACACAAATGCATGATCATTTGGAAAAGACCGTATTGAGCATATCTGGCAAAAATTTGGGGCAACCGCAAAATAAATCTTATTCCGAATTTTGTTTAATATGTTTAATATTTCAACTTTTGTAATATATGTTAACTATTCCAAATTTTGTAAAATATGTTTAATATTCCAAAATTTGTAAAATTTTATTGTTTTCTATTTTATGTAATATAAAATATTTAAATAATTATTTCGTCATTTTAGATAATTAAAGTTTTAAAATTAAACAACATAAATTAAAAAAAAAATATTATTTATATGGTAGAGAACCATCAATGGAATTCTCTAGTAAATGAGTGATTTTGCATGGTTACTCTTAGGGTTGCTTTAGTTAATTTAGTATTAATTATATAATTTTTTAAGATGAGAGTAATCATAGAAGATTACTCCACTAATGATACTCTTAGTACTTGTACGATACTAAGATTTAAGAAAATTCACTTTCAACCAATTTTTTTTTCAATTCGCGGTAAATTGAACACATCAAAACTGTTTTAAAAGTACTGTAAGACGTTGCTTTTTTTTTTTCTAAACTAGAGCATCTGTAGATTTGTCCCACCTGATGATATATTTAAGTGATCACTTTGCGTGGACAATGTCCTTGGTAAGGGGGATTTAATTCTTTTTTTCTAGCTAACATGAAAATTCACATTACACACTTGAAAATTTATATTACATATTTGGAAATGCTAACATGATGTCGAAAGGAAGTCATATAATTTATGAAGGAAGTCAGTTCAAAGCTCCCCAAATATTATTAGAAGCTTCCAAAAGCGGTTAGTCGTTTCAAGAAGCATGAAGGAAGCCCACAAGGTGTGTGACACGTCTCAAGACTGATACCGATTCTGTGATAACTGGTAGCAGCAGGTCACAAGTATTTTAAAATGATACTTTTGTTTTCTTATAAAAAGACTTTGGGTTTGTGTTTTGAATTCATGCAGTAATATGGGGTTTGTTTGTTTTCATCTTTCTTCACTAAAAAACTCTGTTTTTGAATTCAAACGATTTGCAGTTTTACTACTTTTCTGTTGGTGCGGGATTTAGCACCCCCAACATACCGTTCTAAATTAGAAAAATAAATTGATTACTTAACCGGAAATCCGGTTAAGGATCTACATGAAGGCCTGTTCGGACAAAGAGGCTAAGCCCATCAATGAGAAGCCGACTTCCTAATTCGCCCGACGGCCGATTTGAGGAAGAGATGGGAACTATCCATATCTCATTCTGGACAATAAGAAAAGTTAATATATTATGTGATCAATGAAACTGTATAAAAGGGGAGAGACTTCTCCATTGTAAAGCATCCAGCTATTAATACAAAAAACCCTAATTTACTACTTTTACTTGTTCTTGAGCGGAAACAGCGGAAACCCTAACTTCTTCCTCAAGAGATCTTTTTCCCCTTTTGCTTACTAGTTTTAATCCGAGTTCTTTGAGAGATTACTTTATTGAATTTGTTTCCCCCTTCAAACAAATTCATTGTGTGAAACCCAATTTCTACAATTAGCGCCGTCTGTGGGGACGCAAAATCGTCTTTACAAGTCAATTTCTCAAGAACTAGCAACGATGTCTCCGATGACCAACACAGAGGCAAATTGCACTTCCTCAAGCGTATCCGATGTCACGAACCTCCAGCTGAGGACGGTGTCAAAGATGCCCTTGACCAGGGGATGGAGCGAACCCGTGAACGTCCGGACGATCTCGAAGCAGAACGTTCAAACGAACACCCAACGAACCGGAAGACGACGCCCTTTACGGAACATCAGCCTGGTGTCCGAACCGAGGATTCCTCTGATCGTGCGACGATGCCGGTACCAATTCCGCAAGTTGTCTCCACGGAAGATTTCAAAATCTTGTTCGGTACCATGACCAAGGAGATCTACCAGATGATCTCCGACACTAACCGAAGAGTTGACGCTGCTGTGACTCAGACAACCCTATCACCACTTTCCACGGAGCAATCGCCTGCAACCAGGAGAAGCGATCTCACGCGTCGTCTCGACTTCTCAGACATACCGATAGTCAATCAAGCGGAACGAGGAAATCCTCGTCCCTTGGCGACTTCGGTCATCCAACCGACGGGTCCAAACTCACGGACCCGCGAGACCCCGTTTGTCCAAACCGCCCATTCGACAAGCATGGGACCCCGCCTCGAGATTGAGGAAATCCAGTCGCAAATCCGCGGCATGAATTCTCTCCTCCATCGGGCTATTAGCACAGCCCTTGAGATCGACAGGATCGTCGAAGTCACTCGTCGTACCCCTTTTACACCACGTATCTTGCAAACCGCCGTACCAAATGTCAAATTGAAGACCCGGTCCTTTTCATGACGTCATTCATGGCAACCGCGGCCAAGGCACGGTTTACTGACGAACAGAGGGATGTCGTATACTGCCAATTTTTCGTCGATAGTCTTTCCGATCCCGCCATAACCTGGTTCACAAGACTCAATTCAAACTCGATCGATAATTTCACCCAATTGATGACAGCTTTCCTCAAGCATTATCGAATTTTCATCGAACGAGGCATCACGAGTTCAGACCTCTGGGAGATGGCAGAAGAACCAGGCGAGCCTATTGGAAGTTTCCTGGGCAGATTTAAAGAATAACTGGCAAACGTTTCCGTCCCAGAAGATGCCGCAATCGCCGCTTTCAGAAAAGGATTAATTCCCGGTTCGGCCTTAAGAAAAGACCTCAACATCCCGGAACCCAAAGACCTCGACGACACACTACACTGATCCTCCCGATTTGCACTCGTGGAGGATGAAGATGCTCGGCTGGCCGCGAAAGTTGTAATCTGAACCACCAGCAGCCCCCATAAAAGTCAGGAATCGGGAGGAATACCACGAGCCCCGAAAACACGACGATCCTCAAGAACGAAAGAAGGGGATAGTTCACGCAGTTTCTGAAGTCGACGGACAAAATAAGTCGTCCTCTGATCCAAAAGAACTATACTACAACTTCTATATGGTACTCGGTCATTCCACGCACGAGTGTATGCACTTGAAGAATTATCTCTATGGAAAATATCTTTCGAGCATAGTGGAAGATGTGTTCCAACCCCGAGGTCCCCGAGGAGGGAGAGATCGCCGTGGAGGCTGGCGTGGCGGTCGATCTAATGGTGGTCGAGGAGCAGGCGGTCATGGTTATGCAAAAAACGACCCGATTAACCACATTCCACAGACAGCAAATAAGGGTTTTGTCGACCATGAAGAAGAGATGCCCCAGGAAGGCCAGCTACCCGCTCCCCCAAAAAGACAACGAGGACAGAACCCTGAGCGAGCTAACTCTCCTCATCGAGGCCGAATAACCATGATACTTGGCCTACCAGAGGATTGCACCGACTCCGTTCGGGCACTAAAAAAGAGGGCACGCCAGATTTGCAGTTTGCAAGCGACCTCAGACGAGCCCCACTATGTTCGGATCCCATATCATTCACCGTGTAAGATGCCAAAGGGATTTAACACCCCCATTCGGACCCCCTGGTCGTTGAGGTAACTATGGGCGAGTTCGACGTCGAAAGAGTCTTGGTAGATACTGGAAGCACCGTAAACGTTCTGTTCTGGCATATGTTGGAGAAGATGGGTGTCACACCCTAGCAGATCAAGCTCGAGAACCGAACACTGACCGGATACGACGGGATCGCTAAAATGTCAATGGGCAATATAAAAATTGCAAGTTCGTGTCAGAGGAGTGACTCGAAAAACTAGATTTCTGGTCGTCGATGCACTCCCAATTTACAACGCTATCCTGGGATCACCATAGATATACGCGATGCAAGCTGTACCGTCAACCTACCATCTCTGCCTTAAGTTTCCTAGCCCAACAGGGATCTCTATCCTGTATGGTGATCAAAGGATGGCCCGTACTTGTTCCGTCATCGAGAAGAAACAAAGGAAAACTATCAAATCACCTCGGTCCCTACAAGTCGGAGCAGGACCATCTCTTCGTTCCTTGCAAGCCAGAGCGAGACCGACTCAAATCTCCAGAATGTCGAATAATCCAAGTAAACATTGATCCAACGGACCCAACGCGAACTGTTGGGGTGGGAGCCGAACTCGAAGACAATATTAAAACACAACTCATCGCCTTCCTGCAGTCTCGGTCTTCAACTTTTGCTTGGTCGACAAAAGACATGGTCGGAATCAGCCCCGACGTCATCTGCCACAGGCTTAATATCGACCCAACGTTCAAACCAGTTAGGCAGAAACGCAGGCGCCTGGGTCCGGATCGGGCGAAAGCGGTCCAAGACGAAGTCGAGCGCCTACTCAAAGCAGATCTAATAAAGGAGGTCCAATACCCGGATTGGTTGGCCAACCCGGTCGTGGTAAAAAAGAAGAACGGAAAATGGAGAGTCTGCGTGGACTTCACCGATCTCAACAAGGCGTGTCCTAAGGATAGCTTCCCTTTGCCGCACATAGACCGACTCGTCGAGGCCACAACGGGGAACCAATTGCTTTCATTCATGGATGCTTTCTCAGGATACAACCAGATCGCCATGAGTTCAACAGATCGTGAAAAAACGACATTTATCACGGATAGAGGGACCTATTGCTATAAAGTTTTGCCGTTCGGATTGAAAAACGCTGGGGCAACTTACCAACGGCTGGTCAATATGATGTTCGCCGATCTGCTCGGATGAACTATGGAAGTCTACATCGATGAAATGCTGGTTAAATCTCTGGTTGCGGAACAACACGTTCAGCATCTGGTTGAATGCTTCGACATTTTGGATCGATACCAAGTGAAATTGAATCCGACGAAGTGCATGTTTGGCGTCACTTCGTGTGATTTCTTGGGGTACATTATTACCGAGCGAGGAATAAGGGCCAATCCCAAACAGATTGAAGCAATACTCAGCCTCCCATCCCCTAAGAACAAACAAGAGGTGCAGCCTCTAACCGGCTGGATCGCTTCCCTAAATTATTTCATTGCCCGATCGACGGATAAGTGCCTTCCTTTCTATCAGCTCCTCGAGGGAAATAAGGATTTTCATGGGAATGATGATTGCGAGATCGCCTTTCGGCAGTTGAAGGAATACCTGACTAGTCAACCAGTGCTGGTCAAACCGGAAGACGGCAAAACGTTATACCTGTATGTTTCAGTTTCCAGCCCAACAGTCAGCGGTGTACTGGTCCGAGACGACCGCGGTGACCAGAGACCGATATTTTATACTAGCAAAGCCCTCAACGATGCGGAATCAAGATATCCCACGTTAGAAAAATTTGCTCTTGCCGTGATCACCGCTGCTCGTAAACTTCGACCGTACTTTCAATCACATTCCATCGTCGTGTTTACCGACCAGCCGCTCCGAACTATCCTCCATTGTCCCCTTCAGTCTGGACGCATGGCAAAGTGGGCGGTTGAATTGAGAGAATACGATATCGATTTCATTACCGACCTTTTCCCTGAGCTCGACGATCTGACACCCAAGGAAGAGCCTTGGACCATGTTCGTCGATGGATCGTCATCTCACCAGGGATCTGGCGTGGGGATCATTCTCCAGTCTCAAAATGGCAAAGTACTCGAACAAGCACTGAAGCTCAATTTCAAAGCATCCAATAACGAGATAGCTACGAGGCTGTTCTAGCAGGGATCCGGTTAGCACGGGGACTCGAAATAGCGCATCTGCAAGTTTCTGTGATTCCCAGCTGGTACTCAGTCAGTTCGACGCTAAGAAAGAGCGAATGGGAACATACCGCAAATTGGTCTGGACATTATCTGAAGAGTTCGTTTCTTTTTCTCTAATAAAGATTCCGCGAAGTGAGAACGCATCGGCAGACGCTCTTGCATCTTTGGCCAATTGCTCGGATCCAGAATTGCGGTGCACAATCCCTGTCGAGTGCGTCGAAACGCCCAACATCGATCTAGCCAGTCTGGTCTCTGTCATCAATGACAGTTCGGTTCCAATGGAAATTGACGAGCCAATAAATGATCTGACGGATGTCACAAAACCACCTGATGATTGGCAGGTCGAGATTAAGCTTTATATCTCCAAAGGAATTGTCCCGCGAGATTTCTGGGCAGCCCGGCGCCTCAAGGCTCGAAGTGCTAGATACATTCTCTTGGATGGCAACCTATACAGTCGCAGCTCGTCCGGCGTTTTCCTTACCTGCGTCAGTCGCGAAGAAGCCGAGAGAATCATGATGGAGGTATAAGAAGGCGACGGTGGTAACCACTCAGGTGGACGAGCGCTTGCTTTAAAAATCAAGAACGATGTTTAATACTGGCCGACCATGATTGCTAATTGCAAAGCTTTTTCGGCGAACTACGAAGCTTGCCAAAGTCACGTTCTACCCGAACTACTAAGTATTGTTACGGCTCCGTACCCCTTCATGCGTTGGGCCATGGATCTTGTAGGCCCTCTGCCGCCGTCAAGATCCAAGAGGTTCATACTGGTACTCACCGATTCCTTCACCAAATGGGTCGAAGCGGAGTCATACACCAAGATCCAATCTTTGGACATGACTAACTATATTTGGAAGAACATCATATGTCGTCACGGATTACCTTACGAGATCATCACCGATAATGGTACGCAGTTCACTTCGCTCATTACCAGGCATTTGTTGAGTAAGTGGCAGATCCGCCTAAGTACATCAACCCCCCGATACTCCTAAGGGAACGGTCAAGCCGAGGCGACGAACAGTGCGTGGGCAAATCAACTTGATGGTGTATTATGGTCTTACCGAACAACCCCTCGGCGATCTACAGGACAATCCCCTTTTTCTCTGGCATATGGGATCGAGGCACTCGCCTCGACATGCTTGTTGATCAAATTGACTTCGTCTAAGAATTACGCGACCAGGCCTTAGTTCAGATTCAACACTACCAAGACGCGACAACTAGGTATTCTAACAAGACTGTTTGTCAGCGGCATTTTAGCGAGGGTGACTTGGTCCTACGCGAAGTTTACAAGAATACCAAAGAACTCAACGCCGGTAAACTCGGCGCTCGGTGGGAAGGGCCATACCTCATATCCAAAGCAGTTCGCCCCGGTGTTTACGAGCTTATGACCATGTCTGGAGAACCAATTCGGAACTCCTCGAATGCAACACATTTAAAACGCTACTATTGTTAGGCGATTCGGGAACCCAACCTCTACTTATGTTTCGTTTGTACCACGAACTACGACTGGCTTGATCCCTTCTCAGGGTACGTAGGCAATTCTTCATCTTTTGTTAAAGATTGAACGAATGCAGCTAGAATTTTAATAAAGTTTGTTTTTGTCGAGATTTTCATTGAATGTGGCTCGATTGCATTCAGTTAGACACACTAAAAAAACAACTTAACTAAAACAGAAAAAGAGTTGGAATTCTCATTGAGTGTGAGTCGATTACATTCAGTTCGGCAATATCGCCATCGAACAAAGTTTTTAGTAAAAAAAAAAAAAAAAAAATAGAGACATGCAATTAGACGCCTAGGCGGCAAGCTTCCTGTCGGGGAGCCCAATCCAAAAGTTTTGCCGCAAGCCCTCTACCGTTATGGACGGTCCTGCAATCTCAGGATAGGAGCTAAGCCGGATAGATCGGTTTCTAACGGTTCCTCCACCGCCAGTTCGTTCACCGAAGTTCACCAGATCTCTCGCTCCCGCTGCAAGGCTTCTAGCCTCCCAACTGGCGGTCTGGTACCCTCCGACATCATGTGTTCCAGGAAGGCGCATAGCCCCTCGACTAGATGGCGCTCACGGAAAACCTGACCCGACAACTCCAGATAGTTGACGAACCGGATCAACCTTTACAGACAAGCTCGGTAGGCACAGACGTCGGTTACGAACGGGAAAGTAGTCTCTCCCAGGGGCTCGCGGTCGTCGTCAGGGAAATCGGGCACCTCCATACGGTCAATGATTTCTTTGCATGCCGCATGTTCGGCGATTAGGCGATCTATGTTTCACCGCATCGACTGTGCCGGGAGTAAACCCTCGTCAACAAGCCCGTTAAAGATTTGAATGGTCGCTTCCAAATGGTAGAATCGATGCAACTCTTTGAGTTTCGGACGAAGCGCCTTGATATACGCACCCATTCTTTTACGACGAGTTCGGTACTCTCGGAGCTCAAATTGTAAAAGAGACACTCCTGGCACGATGGGTTCGGGAATCTAACCGAACTCACAAGATCGGGGTGTATCTCATGTTTCTCGAACAGGGGAGGTATCTGGCAAGTTCGCATCCCGACCATTAAATGCGGCAGCTAGCCTTTCTCGGGCCTTCCTCAACCAGGCAGATCGGGAAGTAACTGGCATATTTTTTTTTAAGATCCAACTCTTCCTCTATTTATACTTGAATTTCGAGAACAACCGCCCTTGATTCACTAATCAGAGTGCCGCAGATTTTTCGCCGTCCCGAGATTCGCTATTAAAAACCGTGCAAGCATTCAATGTTCCTCGCCACATGTCTATATAAAAAAAAAGGGAATATATATGTGAATATTCAAAATCCAAAGTCTATTTTAGTTTGATCTGAACTCAATCGTTGACCCCCTGGCCATGTGATCAAAGTGCCTCACAACACACAAACTTACTTACGCAGGGATAAGCCGAACCAAGAGTATTTATTTCACACCCAGCATCTAAATTTTATTGGTAGGGGTAAGTCAAACCCAGGGTTTTTATTTCGCAGCCGACCTTTAGTTCGGACGGAATTGTTAGCCGAATCCAAATAATAATTTCGCTGTCCGATTCCCGAACTAAAGCAAAGGAGACAAGCCGAGCCCAACATCTCGCCCTCCGAACAAACTTTAAAACAAAAGAGACAAGTCGAGCCCAACATCTCGCCCTCCGAACAAACACACTCCGTTAAGGATAAAAGTCCCTCTTCACAAATTCATCTCTTCGTAGCCGAGAATGGTTACTTTCACATATAAAACACAAAAAAGACTTGATATAAGCCGGGAGACGTCCTGCTTCTTGTACATTTATTGGATGAAGTTTTTTATTTATTACGCAACTCGTCTTAAGTGATTAATATAAAGTGATTCAAATCGCTAACAGCAAGAACATCAGTTATTCGGAACTAAGGGCAATTCCAGCTGTAATTTTCCGAGTATCTGCTCTCAGGCGTTTTGGCATAGGCCATATCCGCTGAAGTCCTGTTTTCTCCCATTCGTCGGGACGAGACTCTAAGGCCCTGATCTTCTGTTCGGCCTCATCGAGATGGTTGATGGCAAAACATTTTTAGTTATGATGGATTTTTGGAGAGGAAACATTATAAGTCAGGTATAAGAGCGTTACCTGATGAACAAAGGCATACGCCGCAGCGGTCTCTATGTTGTCATCCCGTTTGTTCATATAGAAGGGTTTCACTTCAGATGGCTTGAATTCACCGCTCAGAGAAAAGCTCTGCTCACTTGGCACCGAGTTCGCCGAGTAGTAGCTTTCTCGGCAATATTCGGTAAAGCACGATGGCATAGCAGCCACTCTGTCGAGACCATTCTCGATCCAAAATCTTGGATGAGCTTCAAGAAGCTTGAGTTTGTGTGACAAATCGTCGCGCGTTTGTTCCACTATAGCAAGTCGTCTGCGATAGTCAGCATGGCGTTCTTCGATCCGAACAAGGAAAGTTTCCAGTTCCGATCTCGCTTCCAAACTAACACGGAACATCAGCATCGATGGAGCTTGAATGTTTGGATAAAAAGGCATCCCCCTTTCGATAGCCTTCAAATTCGAAAACGTTGGGAATCGACACTGCCGACGGAGCTTGGCATTCTTTGTGAATTTTTCTTCGTTTCGAGTTCGTGAATCAGAGAGAAATCTGGGATACTTATATTGGCCCCTGGAGATGGATCTCCCATTTCGCGAAATAGGAAAATAACTTTTCCCTTCGTCAAAATTTCCTTGTTGCATAATAAAAAGTGAAATGTTATTACAATTTTCGACCTCGGGTCCAACAAAGTTCGAGGTTAATTAAAAATAAAAACAGTTAAACATCTAAGTCATCCGACAGATTAGCCTGAAAAGTGGCAGCATTGGATCCGTGCTGGTGACGAACGGAATTCGGAACCATAATCCCAGGATGGAGAAGTCCGAAGCCAAGCTGATCAGGAGACATGACCAGATCATTTTTTCCCAGTTCGATCACGTCCAGCGCATCAACATCTTCCTGGACCTGAGCCTTCTTCTCGTCGATCTTCGCGATCTGCTCCTCAGAAATTGCTATCCCTTCTCGGATCAAATACCGCACTATCTCCTGAATCCAGAACGCTTGGTTCAGCATATCCTCATTGGGGCAAACTACCCTACTTTGCTCAAGGAGATAAGCTTTTTGACTCTATCCAATCGGGTTAGTGCCTTTTTTGCTGTCCGTTGCACTTTTTCCAGACGATCCTGGCAAAGCCTGTTGACTTCGCCATCTAGCTTAGTTTTCAATTCATCACACTCCCGCTGTAAACTGGACTTCTCGTCCTCGAGAGTAAGTGCCTTGGAACCCAGCTCGTCAATCCTCGTTTCGGATTTCACAATGACTTCATCTTTTTCGGCGAGAATAGCTTCCAGTTCCTTGATCCTCTCGTCTTTGGCTTTACTAACCTTTCGAGCATGTTCTAAGCATTATTTTACCTTATCGAACTCGAATCCAGAAGTCAAAACTGATTTCAGCCGCCTGTCGTACAGCTGAGTCAGCTTGTTGATCTTAGCAGCAGTCTGTTCAATAAAATAAAAAGAGAAAACACGAAGAAACGTCAGTTCGCCTATACAAAATCCGAACAAGTTAAGAGAAAGGAATTATGCAGACCATTAAATGGGATTCGCCGGAAGCTATTCGGCTCGTGACCAGGGGACCATCACCAAAATAGTCAAAGGCAAATTGATCAGTTCTGTCGTTTCCCCTCTTCAGACGAAATCGATCTGCAGATTCCAACCCGGCATCGTCAGCCAAGCGTTTGTGATTCACCCTGGGTTGCAATTCTGGATCCCCGATTTGCTTCCCTTTATCTTGCTTCTTCTTCTTCTTTTGTCTTCTCTCCCTAGTTTCAGACGGAGGGCCATTCTGTTCGGTAGTCAGGGGGTTGGCCTCATCCGGAATTAAAGGAGGGTCACCTGCTTCAACGGAGTCCTCTAATCCGACTATGTCGATATGTTCTTCAATATCTTGAACGGGGGCTTCCTCGGATCGAACTTCTTTGAGGGAGTTCGGATTCACAATTTTGAGGGCGCTAGCCTCGATTACGCATGATCCGGCAGGCTTCAAAGTTTACCCTAGCGAACTCGCGAAACTCGGGAACGTTGTCCTCGCTTTGCCCATCGCTCTTTCGACACGAATTCGAGTGATGAACTCCCACTGTCGATTGGCGTTGGATAGTAGTGCGTCTCGAACAGATTGATAACCGCGGGCTAGGCGTGTTGGACAGTATGGACGATCTCGAAACAAAAAACGAGAAGTTAAAACGAGTTAGAGGTGCGTGATCGATCAAAACATACGGGAAATAAAAAGTCTACCCGGATTTCCATTCCACACTCTCTGATGGATGCCCAGCGGATTCTCGAATGAGTATTGGTAGACACGAACAAAGAAATAGCGGGCAGCCCACTTTTTGAAATTGCTAACTTTTTTGCCACGGAGGAAATTATGCTTCGGTTTCATATTCACCTCCCAATTCTCTTTGCTTTTCAAAATTTTGAAGCTCGAGAGTTGTTCGAAACATTGGACTCCGATCTCAACTCCCACTTCGGCCGCTATAATAAGAGCAGCAACGAAATTACAAACACTGTTTGGGGCTAATTGGCAAATCGGTATCCTGCGTAGGTGATCAATCTAGCTTAAGCATTAAGAACAACTATAGATGAAGAACAATAAGATCAATCCCTAATCTAACAAATCTGGCATCAATTAATCATGGAAACCCTTCTGAAACCCTAAACCCAACAGTTAAACTACTCAGACATGGAGAAGCAGAAACAACAAATCAAAGATGAAGAAAACATAATTGAATTGCAAAAGGATAGAAAATAGGGTTTAGAAATCTTCTCCAAAGTGTCAAGAAGGATTAGAGATCTTCTCCCTTTTGCTCTCAATACAAATTAGTCTCAGAATATAAAGCTGATGTCTCTGGAGGCCGTGCCTCTAACTTAAATATCAAAATAAAACCGTAAAAGTCGGTTTAAAACAAAAAAAGGAAAAGTTGCGTCGGGCTCGGGATCGGTTGATCCGAATATGGATCAGCTGATCCAGGATGTTTTTTCTTTGTTCGCTCCATCTGCTTGCTAGTCCGATCAGTCTTCACCAAAATGACTCCAGATGCTTGTTTTCATCCCCAAAACACTCAGTTTCCTTCATAAGCAACCTATAACCTGTACAAACTCATAAAAGACTAAAAAGACTCTAAAACCACACTTTGACTCAATAAAAGACTCAAAACAAACCTAAAAACTATGGTTAAAACCTATAAAATACAGACACATCAATTCCCCGGACTTGAATCTTTGCTTGTCCTCAAGCAAGAACAGACAAAAACTCAAGAACAAAGAAAAGGTTTGAAAGTGGAAACTCACATATTCTTTGGACCCTCTTCTTTGCACTCTTCATCACATCAAATCAAGAACTATTTTCTGTACTTTACCCATGATTAGGATCAACACTCCCTACTCTGAACTCCACGACCTTAGAGAACCTTCAGTCTCCCCATCGTTGTCTCTCTACATCAGATTAGTAAAAGAGTGCGGTCTTACCATGGGAGTATCGATCATTGAACTTAATTGACTCCTTCAACCTTTTATCGCCCACGACCTCCTCTTATGCCCCCTTTCCTCTCTCTTTTCTCACTTCCAAAGGATTGATTTCTCCCTAATTTTCTAGGGTATCATTTTATTTTTTTTATCAATCCTTTGCTCTTTTCTGGTGGACAGGTTTCCATGAGTTCCGAAAGATGCACGGGTTTACGCACGACCCGCGGTTCACTTCTTTTATTACCTATATCCTTTTCTTCTTTCTTCTTCTTTTTTTTTTTACTGAGTACTGAAGGGAAGAGAGAGGGGAAGCATACTTTGCAAGGAGATGCATGTCTCGTGAGGCTTGAAGGGAGGAGTCATGTCCAATGTATACCAAGCCCCAAGGTAAGAAGTTAAATCCGGTTAAGTCATATCAAAGCTAGAGACAACTTCTGGTTCAACTTAGTGTTCTCCTTGGCGAGTGTCTTTTGGGGCGTGTTGAGACTGCTCATGTTGATTCCAAGCTTCATTCAAAAATCAAAAGTACTAAAGCAATCATAAGAGTGTTAGCTCAAAGCAAAAGATTCCTAGAAATGATCATAGTTTCCCAAATTTTTTCGTTTTTTCTTTTTTTTTTTAGACACGACAAACTGACTCAACAAAAGAAACAGCCAAAGAAAACAATATTAGGAACTTGGAGACATCCCTCCCCCGGACTTACTTCACACCGTCCCGGTGCAAAACCAAGAAAAGAACGAATCCCACAAAGAAAATAAGAAAAATGAAAAAGAAAAAGTAAGGACAAGAAACAAAAACCGGTGATTTCGCATCTGGTGTTGGAGTGGTGTTGGCAAGGGTGGGGACCGATCGGTCTCGGGTGGGATCGACCGATCTGCAACATTATTGAACTTGGAGATACCCGCAGCAAACCAACGGGATCGATCGATCTGTAAGGAGGATCGACCGATCCAAAGCTCATGGAACAAAAAATTTCGCATCTTCTGCATTTGGAACCTGTTCCTGTAAACACTTAAAACCGGACGTGATTTCACAGTAATAAATCCTAAAAACAAAACCAAAATCCTAAGACAAATAAAAATTAAAGGGTAAACCAGCACAAACCCCATGGGTTGCCTCCCATAAGCGCTTGTTTAAGGTCTATAGCTTGACCGTGGTTTCAGGTGTCAAGTGATGGGAGAATGAGAACTCATATCAGAACAAGCTCTCCCATTCGTCAGCTTAAGCTCCAGAATTTTTTTCAGCATACCATCCATTGCTTCTTGGCCTTTTTCTTTAAACTCCGGAGTGAGGATGGTTGTAACATATTTCTGGGGTACCAAGGTTATGTGAAGATCTGGTATTACTCTCTCTATCTTTGGCTTGTCTCTCTTCTTAACCTTCTTAGAACTCTTCTTAGAAGAATGAGTGTCTCCATCCAGGACTTCGTTGACCTCATTCTTATCACCATTCTCTCCCATTGTCATGACATCCACCTTCTACTCATGTTCTACAACTAGACAAGAGCCATGTCGTATAGCTTCATTTGCAGTGATTGCCTTGTAGAAGACTTTATCATCAATGTTAGAGAAAGTTATCCTCTTATTAGGCAAGTCAAAAACTGCTCCCACTGTTGCTAGGAAAGGTCTCCCAAGAATCAAAGGCATAATAGAACCTTCGCTCATTTCTACAACATGAAAATCTGTAGCAACCAAGAAACTCCCAACTCGAACATCTAAATTACTAATGAAACCATGTGGAGTTGTGGAAACAGCATTTGCAAACTTAAGAGAGACCTTAGAAGCCTTCATATCATCAATCCCCAACCTCTCTGCAACAGCCTTAGACATTACGTTCACACTGGATCCAGTGTCACAAAGGGAATCCTCAAAGTTCACTCCTAAGATGGAGCATCAAACAACAAATTTTCCTGGATCTTCTAATTTGGGTAGTCTTTTCAAAGCTGGAGCATGAATGTTCTTCTTCTCTAGAGCCAAAAACGCCTTAACCTCCACCAGATCTTTTTCTTCAACCACAACATCATTGTAAACCTTCTTAAACAAAGAGATATGCTTTACTGCCTCTGTAAAGGAAATGTCAGCTGTGAACTCACTCATAACTTCTTTGTACCGATCATACTTCTTTTCATCCAGAGGTTTCTTCACATGTCTTCTTGGAAAAGGAATTTGTGGCCTATAGGGCTTTGGTTCCACAAGAAGTGATTCCTTAGCATCTGTATAAGAGACAAACGAGCTGGAATTTTCCATACCTACAACAGGGACTGACCGTTCTATATGTAGATCGGTCGATCTGAGACTTTCCGAGACAAGTTCTTCGTCAATGACGGGATCGATCGATCTATAAGTGGGATCGGTCGATCCAACTTCTCTGGGGATCAAACTCGAATTATCAGAATGGATGGGACCAGCTGGTCTAGTCTCAGGATTGATCGATCCCGTCTCTGCGGAAGCCAAAAATGAGTTGATCCCACCATGGAGTGTTATAGCATTGCATGACTCTTTGTTCTTAGAGTTAGAAGAAATAGCAGAGACTCTCTTATCAATGGAATCAACACGTGAACTCAACCTCTCAAATTTCCCAGTCAAATCATTGTACATGCTATCAATCTTGACATTAATCTCAGCAGAACTTTTCTTATGGCCCTCCAACAGTGCTTACATCATCAATTCGAGTTTGTTATCTTGTGGAGCTGCAAATGGAGCGTGGTATCCTTGGGTATTTGAGCTATTAAATCCAACACCTCTGTTCTGAAATCCTTGTGGGAAGTTACCTTGTTGATTATGTGGAGGATACACTTGATCTTGAGGATTCTCAACGTTGGTGCTTCTGTAGGAGAGAATAGGATGATTTCTATAATTCTGATTAAACCCATGATTCTGATAGTTCCCTTGTCCTCCTACATAGTTCAGCTCCTCTGTCCTCTCAAAACCTGAATTTACTCCAACTTGCTGATATGCACATGTCTGCCCATCGCACATGTTGACAACTTGCTGATCTCTCTTCAAAAGAAGGTCTACCTTGGCAGTGAGACTCTTAATAACATTTGTATTCACGGAGCTAATAACACGCACATAACGATCATACTCATGGCTATGATTGCTGTTACTCGCTGCAAGGTTTTCGATCAAGAGGTTTGCTTCAGCGGTAGTGTTAGTAGAAAAATCTCCTCTGCTGGCAGTATCGAGTGCCATCTGGTACTTCTGGTCAATTCCTCCATAGAAGATGTTCATAAGATTCTCTTGTGAAAAGCCATGATGAGGACAGTCCCTCATATACTCCTTGAATATCTCCCATGCTTCACAAAAAGACTTTGTACCACTTTGTGAGAAGGTGGTGATCTTGCTCCTTAACATAGCTGATCGTGACTTAGTGTAGAAGTGGTTTAAAAACGCTGCTCCACACTGCTCCCAAGTGGTAAGTGATCCTCGGTCCAAGAGATTTAGCCATCTCAAAGCCTTATCTCCTAAAGAGAATTGGAACAAAGTCAACATGAGGTAATCATATGGAACTCCATTAGACCTTGTTGTACTAGCCAATCTCTCAAAAGCTTCAATATGGTCCAGAGGGCTCTCTGATGCTAGTCCATTAAACACACGGTTCTGAACCAAATTGATGAGACTGTGCTTAATCTCATAGTCTTGTCTCGCAGGAGCAGGAGGTTGAATCGCAGACCGATTCGCAAATAGCTTGTTGTGAGCATCCTCATCCCTTAAGGTGGTTTGCCTTGCAAGTGGATTCAGTACAGCTTGCTCTTGCTGCCTCTGCTGTTGTTGGACGATTCCCAGCTGAGGATTGGGCGGGTTAGCCCCTGTGTTATCTCTGTCAGCCATAGGATTGGCCTGGGCTCTTGCTTTGTGGTTTTCGCGTTCAAGCTGTGCTAACTCCTTGTTTCGCAGGTTACGCAAATCAGTAGGCTTGTGGCTTCTTGTTTGCATGCACCTGAAACGAAATAGGAAGAACGCAAGAACAAGTCAGTAAAAAAAAAGGTAAAATAAACCTTAGACTAAACGTGAATCTAAAATTTCAAAGGCAACTTTTTGGTCCCCGGCAACGACGCCAAATTGATCTAAAGTTAAATCAATAACCCAAAGTACACTCAACCACGATCTAGTGGTGTCGTCGTAGCACTTCAGGGTCGAATCCACAGAGACCAAGCGATGCACTATGAAATTATACAGATCAAGTATAGCTAAAGCAATAAGAAAGATTGTTTTTCAAGTAACCGATCAAAGACAGAAATTAAATGAAAGTTTGTAAATCAAGTGAAGGTATTAGGCGTAAGGAATCTTTAGGGTTTACGATCACGAATTCAGATGATAAATTGGGAAAGCATTAGACACCGTTCTTGAACTCAAATCTCGAATGTAAAACTAACCTACTGTCTATGCAAGGAATTGATAAATCTCTAAACTGTCGTTTGGATCTAAACAATCCTAGCAAGCAATAAGTTCAAGTTTGATTATGTTCACAAGGTGCCTCAACTTCAACTGTCGTTGGCTAAGGATCACCTTGCTCACCTATGTTCTTTTCCAGCAACTCAACAACATTTTTGGTGCCCCGATGAATTAAACCTAAGATCTTAATCTAGGTGATCAATCTAGCTTAAGCATTAAGAACAACTATAGATGAAGAACAATAAGATCAATCCCTAATCTAACAAATCTGGCATCAATTAATCATGGAAACCCTTCTGAAACCCTAAACCCAACAGTTAAACTACTCAGACATGGAGAAGCAGAAACTGCAAATCAAAGATGAAGAAAACATAATTGCATTGCAAAAGGATAGAAAATAGGGTTTAGAAATCTTCTCCAAAGTGTCAAGAAGGATTAGAGATCTTCTCCCTTTTGCTCTCAATACAAATTAGTCTCAGAAAATAAAGCTTATGTCTCTGGAGACCGTGCCTCTAACTTAAATATCAAAATAAAACCCTAAAAGTCGGTTTAAAACAAAAAAAGGAAAAGTTGCGTCGGGCTCGGGATCGGTCGATCCGAATGTGGATCAGCCGATCCAGGATGCTTTTTCTGTGTTCACTCCATCTGCTTGCTAGTCCGATCAGTCTTCACCAAAATGACTCCAGATGCTTGTTTTCATCCCCAAAACACTCAGTTTCCTTCATAAGCAACCTAGAACCTGTACAAACTCATAAAAGACAAAAAGACTCTAAAAGCACACTTTGACTCAATAAAAGACTCAAAACAAACCTAAAAACTATGGTTAAAACCTATAAAATACAGACACCTCAGGAGACTTCTCCATTGTAAAGCATCCAGCAATTAATACAAAAAACCCTAATTTTCTACTTTTACTTGTTCTTGAGCGGAAACCCTAACTTTTTCCTCAAGACATCTTTTTCCCCTTTTGCTCACTAGTTTTAATCTGAGTTTTTTGAGAGTTTCTACATTTCCCGTCAAAATGTAGAGGTTTAAGCTAGAAATAAACCTATGCATAATGATAATACTAGATTACTAGCAACATTTCGACAGTACTTGACTACATTTTTTCTTCTAGTCTCTTTTTGATAAGAAGGCATATAGCTTCGGCTACAAAAGTTAAACAATGTATATACGGATAAAAAAGAAGGCATATAGCCTTAATATATGTAAGCGATGCTGCTACATTCAACATTTGATAAAACACTAAAGGTGATTTACTGAGTTTTATCAAAAGACAAAAAAAAAACAAGATGATGAATTGTTCTTAGAAGTGAAACTAATAAACTAGAGAGAAAGAAAGAAACGAAGCCCAGTAGTTTTGTCAACAACTTTGTGAGATTCTGTTCTGGTCCATACGGTTATCTCCTGCTGGTAGTCCAAAGCCATATGAGAACATTGTAATTACTCTATTTTTCATTGTAAAGAGAGTGCGGACAGTGAGATGCAATAAAATATGAGAACATTTCAATCTACTTAACCAGTATATTTCTCCCGGTTATATATTTTCATTCTGGTCCGGTTCAATTTTATTATAAGATTCGAACTGCCTATGGCAAAAGAGTAATTTCTTGAAAAATCCTAGGTCCTGCGGTAATTTATGTTAAACGTATAGACGGCCACGGTGTTGGAAAAAAAAGAACAGACACCGGTGGAGAAAACCCTAATCCCCCTCCAAATTGGACCATGTTTATGGTTAGATTGAAGTTCTCATCGATCTCTCACAATTTTAGTACGGCGGCGGCGAAACATAGAAGAGTGCCGTCCAAGTACAAGTCACTAGCCATCGGACAAGCCCAGCAAGCCATTACAGACTATCTCCACACAACCAGGTCTCTCTCCTACACTCACGCCGAACACATTGCCACGAACGCCTCGGTTTCGATTCGAAACCTCATCCTTAAGCTTGATTTCTCTGTTCCCACTTTCTCCAAATCGCTTCGGAAGCATCTCAGTTACCACCCAATTAACGAATTCGAGTTTTTCTTCGAGAGCATTGGCATTAATTACAGCGAGGTTAACGAGTTTTTGCCTGAGAAGAAATTTTTCTTCTATGAGGATCGGAGTGTGTTGGATGCAGCTTGTGCTTTATCTAAATTTGGGTTTCCTTGGAACAAGCTTGGTAAGTTGTATAAAGAGGAAAGGTTTGTTTTTGTGCAGAGTCCTGGAGAGATTGAATCCAGGCTGTTTAAGTTTAAAGATATGGGATTCACTTCTGTTGCGGTGATTGGTGTTTGTTTAGCGATGCCTCGTACTCTATGTGGAGGTGGTGAATTGGGTTCGGATATGCGTTGTTTGTTTGTTAAGCTGAAGAGGCTTTTTGATGAATTTGATTCATTGCATCTTTTTGAAGAAAATGTTGAGTCTTGGCACGAAATTAGTAGGAAAGTTAGGGTTTTTTACGATTTGGGTTGTGAGAATGAAGAGATGTGGGAGTTGATGTGTAGAAATAAGTCAGTTTTTGTTGAATACTCTGAAGAAGCTCTGATGAGAAAGGTGGAATATTTTTGTAGGTTTGGTGTTAGGAAAGAAGATGTTGCTCTTTTGATTCTTCGAAATCCTGATATCATGGATTTTGATCTTGAGAAACCGGTGATCTCAGTTACGGGAATGCTTAAGCATTTTGGATTGAGCCAGGATGAAGTGGATGGTGTTGCTCAGAAATACCCATACGTTTTGGGTAGAAACAAACTGAAGAATCTGCCTTATGTGCTAAGAGCATTAGATCTACATGGAAGGACCTTTGATAGATTGAAGAATGGGAATCATCATTTACTTGCAAGCTATTCGTTGATGGATCCCGAAGAAGATTTAGACAGAGAATATCAAGAAGGCTTGGAGGAGCTTCAAAACTCAAGAACCAAAACACACCATGTTCAAAAATTGGATTTTCTTCATGAAATAGGGTTTGGCGAGAACGGCATAACCATGAAGGTTCTGCAGCATGTCCATGGTACCGCCATAGAGCTACAAGATAGATTCCAAGTCTTACTAAATAATGGAATCGTTTTGTCAAAGATATGTATGTTGATAAGATCAGCACCAAAGATCTTGAACCAGAAACCGCATAGCATACAGGATAAGCTAAGGTTCCTCTGTGGCGAGATGGGAGATTCTTTGGAATACCTAGATGTTTTTCCAGCTTATCTATGTTTTGACCTGGAGAACAGAATCAATCCAAGGTTCAGATTCCATAAGTGGCTTGTGGAGAAAGGGTTGAGCGAGAAAAGCTATTCAACTGCAAGCATTGTAGCTACGAGCGAAAAGGCCTTCATAGCTCGTTTATATGGGATTCATCCAGCAATCCCGAAACACTGGTTTGAACGCTTCTCCAACAGAAAAACCAGATACACTGTATCCTAACTGAACAAAGGACTCTTTGGATCTTGCAGAAGCTTGGAGAAATATGCCCTTGAGGTTCCTCAGATATCTGAACCTGAAGAATACAAAGAACCTTATTGTTTCAACTTAAAAACGTTGCAAAAATCTTACAACAGCTTGTGGATATTGCAGATGGAAACGTTTGTTTGTTTGCGGGATGTAGAAATGATGGGCACTTTGGATAATTTGTGGGTTACCGGTTAGATGTGGGAATAACTTATCTACAACACTCAGTATATTCCATTTTTGGGGCTCTTGAGAGATTATGAAAGTGAGAGACTACAGTTAACTTTTGTATATACTACTTTTTTCTTAATCAGACAACTTTAACTTGTTGCATTTGGTTTGGTTGGTTTTGAGCTTCCCGGTCAACCAGCACCTGTCAGTGTGTAGTGGTAATGACTTGATTGCAAAAGTGGGACCAAATCGCACACGTGCCGGTGATTATTTTATCGAGCTTCGTTGTTAGATACGTCCGGCGGAGAGTTTTGACTACATTTTTCAGCTTTAAAGTCTTGTAAAGCAAGCAATTGGAGTGCGTGCAAGTCACGTGCGTGTTACGTTTGGATTCCCTTGTGCTCAGTGTGGTAGCGGCAGTAAATCCGACGATATAGGAAGGGTAACATAGTCATTTTATCCCCTTTTTTTCCTTTTTGTTAACACTTTGGTTTAGTTTGAGGTATCATGAGTAAAATAACATAACTGCCGCTCTCTCCTTCCTTGATGCTCTCTCTCTCTCTCACAACATTGGCTCTGTGTGTTTTTTGAATTCTCATTATCTCATTAGGGTTTTCCACTTTCTCACGATCAATTGAATTATAGATGTTCCGTCAATCCATGGCGTTTCCTCCACCGATCCATGGTTCAGATGCGGCGCCGCCGCCACAACCGCCGCCGGTGGTGACCGTCAGTGAAACCTCTAGACGGCACCAGCAACAGATTTCTGCAGCAGCAGCTTCTTCTTCTCCGGTGAAGTCTCATCCGCTTCATAACTTTCCGTTATCTGATCTCAGATGGGCTATGAATCACGCCAATACACATAGGCTCCGCAAAGCATCGAGTAGATCTCCGCTTCGTGAACCTAACCCTGGGAAAGGGAGTTTGGTGACGGAGGATGTAAACGAAGCTTCGGGTTCTTCGTCTTTCGAATTGAGACCGGATAAGAAGAAGAAGAGCGATTCCGCCGCAGATCGATCCGGGACGAAGTCAACGACGCCGGACGGTAGATCGAAGATCTTTATCCGGATCCGCACCAAGAACAACGAAGATACAGCTGATATTGCCACCACCGCCGTCTACACTGATAATAATAACCCTCCCGCCGTCCATGCGGCTGATGATTCAGCTGGTCCGGCGATCGATGCTGATGCTGAACGGATCTCCGATGGTTGTGGTCAAGAAGCAGACGAGTTTGGTCCCAAGACTTGGAATCTGAGGCCGAGGAAACCACCGCCGACGAAGAAGCGTTCGATTGGACACGCCGGTGGGATATTGAAGAGCTGTAACGGTTCATTACCGGAGAATAAAACTCTTGGAACGGTTAGAACTGAGTCGATTCGATCCAGGAACGGCGTAGATGCTAAGATGGCGGCGACGACGACGACGGAGAGAAAAGAGAAGAAACCGAGGTTATCGATCTCGCTTTCGAAGCTGGAGATAGATGAAGATATCTACGCGTTGACTGGATCAAAACCTAGCAGAAGACCAAAGAAGAGAGCCAAGAACGTTCAGAAGCAGCTCGATGTAAGATTGATTTCACACATCTCTCTCCATGAATCTCCACTCAACATGACCTAACAAACAAAATTGTGGCTTGTGTTTGTTTTTTTCAGGTTCTTTTCCCAGGTTTGTGGATGGGTAACGTTTCTTCAGACGCTTACAAGGTCTCAGAACATGCTTGAAAGGTATTAACATTTGAAAATGGATGGATTCTGAAATCCATGTTTGTTTATTTGTTCTGATTGTTGTATGAGTGGGACAAAATGTAATCTTCTCTGAATACACTGTGTAGGACTGATTGAGGATGATGATGTGAAGTTAATCTTGTTGAATTGGCGTCGACGGGAACTAGATAGGGGGCGTCGGTCGAAGAAGTCTTTATGCACAGATTGAGGTATAAAAAGGTAGTGATTCAATGTTGTTTGTCATCTTGAGTTAGACTTTCTCCTTTGTTATCTTGTGTGCCTTACTGGCTTTTCACAGCACAACAAAATTGTATATATACATGAGGTGCAAATTCGCATGCGAAATTGGATTTCCATGAAGGTTTTTAGATTTGCTTTGCTTGGAAGATATGTGATGTTGGTGTCTTAGATTCAGATTGTTAGGGATATATGAATTGATATGATATTAATCCTTATGGTTAATGATTTGCCATTTTGCGTCTAAACACTGTATTTTGAAATCCTGGTTATTAAAGTCTGGTGGTCTGAACTCGTGAAGTTTTGAGGTTCTAGACTTCGATAAATGGTGTCACTTAGTATCTTCACCTTCACCTTCTTACTCTCACTGTACTGTGATGATGTAGAACTGGGAATGATTCGTTCCTTTGGCTTCATTGCGCTGGACTTGTGAATACTCTGTCTCGTGCTTTCAATTCAACTTCCAACTTCAGCTTCAGCTTCAGATTCGGTTCTCTGGCGGCAGTATAAAATGCGAACCAGACTAGTTTTGATCCAAGCCGCCTTATTTGTTGTCACTGATGTGAGTTCGTTCGTTCTTACGGCCTTTATTTTTTTCTTCTGTTTAATTCACTTGTGGACTCTTTTTGTAATAAGATTAGTGGGTAGCCTGACCTACTTGTAAAGGTGGAAGTTAAAATCAGAATTATCAACGTAATTATTATTTTTAAAAAATACTAACCCTTTCATTATTTAATAACTCATCTATGTTTAGGTTAATAAATTGAGCAAAAGACGGATAAATTAGTCAACAATGTAACAGTAATGTCATCAATATATGTATAGTGTTTCTACAAGGTGTAAATTTACCCACTCTTCCAAGTTCAAAGTTCAAACTCGAATCCAGTAAATAAAGAAAATATATATAATCTGGAGTTTAACGATCAAGTATTATTAATAATAATCCAGCAATATTTTATTTATACTTTTTATACAAGGACCACAGGCTTGCTTCGTCACTCCATTCATCATCAGTTCATCACCTCCACTCGCTTTAGTCCCATATTTTATCCATCCAACTCTAGATGCAGTAAAACCAAAAGATTAATTTTGACTGTTTAGACTAGTTTTTACATATTGGTCCTTCTGTTATGCAGTTAAAGATAGTAAGAAGAGATAGTTTACTAGTGGACCTTTTTATATTCTAAAGTTAATAACAAACGTTCATCCAAAATGTGAACCATATAACTTGAATGCTTAAAAAATTTTAAATTGTCAAAATCTAACAACAAAACAATAAAAGTTAACTTTGATAAATATAATCCCATTAGCGGTTAGATTGTAGTATTATATGTACATGCTTAATGCTGTAAAGGGTTTTAGATAGGAGTTCAATTGATGTTTTGTATCTATTATATCGGATCATTCGTAGTGTTTCTGTTAATGCGGATGAGGCAATAGAAAGTAAAGAACATAAGAACTTTGTTAACGAGGTTTGGTTTTTTCTACTCCCCGGAACCACGTCCAGATTTCGATTCCACTAGAACAAGAAAGCAAATACAACCTATTCGAAAACGCGTAAATCAAGCACAACCCTCTTAATTCACCGCTCCGTTCTATAACATGAAATTTTAAGGATAATTCTCTACCCTTAACTAGACTAACACCAAGCCTAGATTTAAACCAAGATAACCTAACCTTGGGCTAAACTCCCCCTGAGCCTAGACTTCAGATCTTCTATTTATCGACAATATTTTCCGTTCAACTCTCTTGAGCAACATTCACACACACGTCACACCGACGAACAAAGAAGCTTGAACAACACAAGCACCAAACCGCGAAACTAAGCCGCACACAGTGAGAAAGCTCTCTAGGGTTTTTATCTTTATCTCTCAGCTCTCTTGCTTCTCTAGGACGTGCCCAACACCTCCTTATATATCCATCAAGACTTCCTAATCACCATAGGAGAAGATTTCCAACTTCCATAAGAAAAAGACTTATTCCTTTTTGCTATTTTCCTTTTTCTTGTAAAACTCCAATTTAATCAACCCAATAAATAGTAGTTTTCCTCTTCAATTCATCCTCAAACCGTCCTTCAATATTGCCTTCTTAAACCTTCTAGAAACTTCTCACACACATAAAACAAGAACAATCATGTATCACGTCTTGAATCACACAGACACTAGTTCAGACACACAATACATCTTCATTCTCCCCCTTTTTGACTATGCTTGTGAACTCATCAGTTCAAACACCTAAACACATCACCAAACACATCTTCATTCTCCCCCTGAATGAGTCACAACATGGTCAAAAACTAATTGGAAAATTCTCCCCGCCTTGCAATACGCGGTTGATAGTCTAGTACACCACCTCCATAGAACTCCATGATTGACTCTTTAAATGAATCTGAAACAATTCCTCTTGATATGTCCTTGAACTCCACAATGATAACATGTAGGACCATGAAACCTTACATCAAAAGCATTCTCCATTCGGCTTCTCTCTCTCAATAATCTGAAACATCTTGGCCTAATATGACCAACAACACCACAATGATGACAAACAGGTCGAAAAATGTTTCCAGATGCATTCTGCTCTTTCACAAATATAGTCCCTGAAGCACTCTTTGAAGCAGCCTCTGGCACAGTTCTTGATGCAGACGTGATTTTTCCACTTGAAACAAACACCATATCCGATTTTGAGACTTTTCCTTTATATCCAAGGCCACACTTATCAGTCTTGCCAATACTCAGAATGTGATCCAACTTCTCTGTACCATTATTAAGCATCCTCAAATTCTTTTGAGTTTCTTCAAGCTGCACTTTAGCTTGTAATGCTTCTTCTCCCTTCTCTGTTGCATATTTCTCTGCTTCAACGACTTTAGCCTCTAACTCAAGCTTCTCCTTAATCAAAACTGAATTATCATCAACTACCTTAAGCCAATGTGCATACAACTTCTCATAACTCTTACCAAGTTCTTCATAACTCATATCCTCTCCATCACTATCACTATCAGATTCATGTTCAGATACAATTGCAGGTTTTGCTGCAGTTTCTGCTGCAGTTTCAGAAATAGTTGCATACACCGATGCAGACGCTGATGCAGACACTAATTCAGAACTATCTTCAAAAGTTGTAAACGCCACAAAATTCTTCAGTTCTTCTTCTTCATCTGAATCAGTTTCAGAATCACTAGTAACAACTTGCATAGCCTTCTTCTTATGCTTTTGTAGATTTGCACAATCAGACAGTACATGACCATATCCTTTGCATTCAAAACATTGAACATCCTTTGATGAAGTCTTCATCTCTTCACCCATTCTTCTTTTCTTCTCTTCGCCCTTACACTTCAGAAATTTAGCAAATTGTCTTGATAACATAGTCATTGAATCTTCACAAGATGATACCTTAAGAGCTACTCCAATGTCAACTTCTTTCTTTATTGCTTCCTTAACTTGATCATCTTTCTTCTTTACTCATTCAGCTTCATATGCTTTACTCAATTCAAAAGCCTTTAGAATCCCAACAAACTCATCAAAAGTCATGTCATCTAAATTATGAGCTTCTTCAACTGCAGAAATTTTTGACTCAAATTTTGCAGGAACAAATCGCTTCAGTTTCTTCACAAGCTTTTTGTCTTTGTACTGCTTTCCAATAGCAAAAGCCTCATTAGATATATCACATAACTTAGCACTGAATTCAGCCACAGTTTATTTTTCTTCCATCCTAAGATTCTCAAATTGTGATGCCAACATATCCAACTTTGTTCTCTTAACACTTGAAGTACCCTCAAACATATTCTCCAATGACTTCCATGCTTTCTGAGCTGATACACATTGAGAAATTAAGTTGAAGTGGCTTGAATCAATAGCATTGTAAATCGCTGACTTGGCTGTCGAATTACAACTTGAAAGCTTTTTCTCTGCAGCAGTCCACTTATCCCTAGGCTTAAGACTCTCAACCCCTTTCTCATCCACAACTTTAGGAGGCTCCCAACCAAGCTCAATCGAATTCCAGCAATCTTTATCAAGGTTACTAATAAACGCTTGCATACGAACCTTCCAATACCCGTAATTCGTTGAATCGATCAACGGTGGTCTTGACATAGACGTGCCTTCTCTGTATGAATTCATCACAACTGATTCAAAGCTCTGCCTTACTTCCTGAACTACCTTCACCCTTGATCTACCCGAAACTAGACTGAATCTCTATCGAGAACCCGCTCTGATACCACTTGTTAATGCGGATGAGGCAATAAAAAAAAGTGCAGAAAGTAAAGAACACAAGAACTTTGTTAACGAGGTTCGGTTTTTCCTACTCCCCGGGACCACGTCCAGATTTCGAATCCACTAGAACAAGAAAGCAAATACAACCTATTCGAAAACGCGTAAATCAAGCACAACCCTCTTAATTCACCGCTTCGTTCTATAACATGAAATCTTAAGGATAATTCTCTACCCTTAACTAGACTAACACCAAGCCTAGATTTAAACCAAGATAACCTAACCTTGGGCTAAACTCCCCCTGAGCCTAGACTTCAGATCTTCAACTCTCTTGAGCAACCTTCACACACACGTCACACCGACGAACAAAGAAGTTTGAACAACACAAGTACCAAACCGCGAAACTAAGCCGCACACAGTGAGAAAGCTCTCTAGGGTTTTTATCTTTATCTCTCAGCTCTCTTGCTTCTCCAGGACGTGCTCAACACCTCTTTATATATCCATCAAGACTTCCTAATCACCATAGGAGAAGATTTCCAAATTCCATAAGAAAATGACTTTTTCCTTTTCCTTGTAAAACTCCAATTTAATCAACCCAATAAATAGTAGTTTTCCTCTTCAATTCATACTCAAACCGTCCTTCAATATTGCCTTCTTAAACCTTCTAGAAACTTCTCACGCACATAAAACAAAAACAATCATGTATCACGTCTTGAATCACACAGACACTAGTTCAGACACACAATACACCTTCAGTTTCTTCTCATGTTGGATTTTTTATCGATGTAAAGTTCCTAGTACTATCAAGTCAACGAGCGAGTCGTGTGTTTAAGAATAAACTTAGTAACTTTCTTGTGTTATAAGCTAGCTTCCTCGCAATTTCCTACTGTGGAAAAAACAAAAGATTCCATTGCACTTGCTTAACAAGTTTAACGTAAAACAGAAGGAACTCAAACTCTTCTTGCATCAGTATGTATATAAATATATCCCATTTCTACTGCCAAAGGCCACACAGAGAAAGAACAATGGAGTCTGCTAAATCATCAAACATCTATAGCCACCAAAATGTCATCGTGATGCGTCACGGTGATCGACTCGACCGTTCCGAGTCACTCTGGACTTCGAAAGCTGAGAGACCGTGGGATCCACCGCTTACTCAGGTCGGTATGGATCGTGCGTTTAGAACCGGTCAGAGAATCCGGTCTCAGATTGGGTTTCCGATTCACCGTGTCTTCGTCTCCCCTTTTCTACGCTGCATCCAGACCGCTTCCGAAGTCGTTGCCGCTCTCTCCGCCGTCGGTTTAGATCCCAAAGCCATGTCGTCTAAAGACGTCCTTTGCATGGACAACAACACTAAGCTCAAGGTCAGTCAGAATATATATCGCTCTATATATTTGTTGAAAGGACCAGACCTAAGTTTGTAGTCTAGTGGTCGTTTTATGGTTTATGCTAAGAATCGAGATGCTTTGTGCTTTATATATGCCTTGTCTCCTCTGCTTGAGGTATCGATTGAATTTGGATTGTGCGAGGTACTGAACACAAGCTGTATGGAGATTGAAGTTGTTCCCGAAGATGGGAAATTTGATTTCAAGATCTCAGATCTTGAAGCTATGTTTCCTAAGGGAACAGTGGATTCTAATGTGGATATGGTTTGTGAAGAGGTGATATATTTGTTATTTCTTTATATTATGTTTTGTGTGACTACGATATCTATAAACTTTAATTTCTATATTTCTGAATTCCTTAGTTGCCACAATGGGGAGAATCTTCACAAGGCTTCAAGGATCGATATTTTAATACAGTGAAGGCTCTCGCGGAGAAGTATCCTTCTGAGAACTTGCTCATAGTCACTCATTGTAAGCAAAAACAGTTATGGTTTTTTTCTTTTTAAAGTTTTAAACCAAAACTGACTGACTTTTGAAATGAGAAGGCAGATTTTGAATAGTGATGATGGGTTTGCCAAATTTGAGGTGGTTACTAGTCATGGAGTGTCTTACAAGGACAACAACAGCCCAATCCATGATCCTGTTGTGAGCCAATCACCGGTTTAGCTGGTTTGTTTGTGAATATTTTTGGTTTCACTCTTTTTTTATTCAATATATACACAACACAATAATTGTCAAAAAAAATATATACACAATACAAGAATTATGATGTTACAGAGTTGGTTAAAAAAATGTATTATGATGTTACAGTTATTTTCCTTTTCTTCCACAAAATTTACAAAAGTAGCACAGAAGAAAATGTTTTGTAATTTGTTTTGTTTGTATGATAAGAAAATTCATTCTACAAAAATTTGTCAGAACATGCTTAATGAAGATTATCTTTCTCTCCCTCTCCTCTCACTCTTAACTGTTTTTTTATTTTTTTATCTCTTTTATAAGGCTTGACAAAGACCAAAAAAAAGCATATAAAATTAAGGTTAACCAACATTTCGACAAGTTTAAGAAGGAAATGGTAATAAATGCGTTCAGATTTGACCTAAGTGATATTTAATAGTGACTAAATTTTGTATTAATTTTTTAACTAGAATATTAATATACAGACATAGTTGTTTTTTTGTTTTAAAGATGTCAAACTCCGTTATTCTTCGTTATATTGTAATTTAACATTTCAATTTTTTTATTAATTTTATTATTTAGAATATTATATATATATTAGTTTTCTTTCTTCTTCATATTAATATTACGATATTTAAGTGTTAAAATTACATTAACTTAAAAATATTGAACAAATGATGCCAAACTTACAAACCAAAAACAAGGCAATAGATAGGATCAAGCTTGGTTATTCTTCATTGTATCATAATTTAATACTTAAAAGTCTTTTATTAACCCGATTATATAAGATAATATTTTACTTAATGAATGATTTTTTGTATTTGGTATTTAATTAATGAATAAATTTCCTTAATTATTATATAATTCTAATATCATGCACGGTGAATAGTATTATATATATAGTAGTTTTTTTCTTTTGTCAAATTAATATTAAGATTTTTAAGTGTTAAAATTACATTAACTTGAAAAAAGATTGAACAAGTGATGCCAAACTTACGAACCAAAGACGTTTGCAATGGATAGGACATCAAGTTCGATTATTCTTCATTGAATTGTAATTTAACATTTAAAATTCTTTTATTAACTCGATTATATAAGATCATATTTTACTTAATGAATGATTTTTGTATTTTGTATTTAATTAATGAATAAATTTCCTTAATTATTAAATAATTCTAATTTCAAGCATGGTGAATATTATATATATAGTAGTTTTTTTTTCTTTTGTCAAATTAATATTAAGATATTTAAGTGTTAAAATTACATTTAACTTAAAAAGATTGAACAAGTGATGCCAAACTTACGAACCAAAGACAATGCAATAGATAGGATCAAGCTCAGTTATTCTTCATTGTATCGTAATTTAATAGTCTTTTATTAACCCGATTATATAAGATAATATTTTACTTAATGAACGATTTTTTGTATTTTGTATTTAATTAATCAATAAATTTCCTTAATTATTATATAATTCTAATATCATGCATGGTGAAAATTATATATATAGTAGTTTTTTTTTTCTTTTGTCAAATTAATATTAAGATATTTAAGTGTTAAAATTACATTTAACTTAAAAAGATTGAACAAGTGATGCCAAACTTACGAACCAAAGACAATGCAATAGATAGGATCAAGCTCGGTTATTCTTCATTGTATAGTAATTTAATAGTCTTTTATTAACCCGATTATATAAGATAATATTTTACTTAATGAATGATTTTTTTGTAATTTCTCTTTAATTAATGAATAAATTTCCTTAATTATTGTATAATTCTAATATCATGCACGGTGAATAGTATTATATATATAGTAGTTTTTTTTTTCTTTTGTCAAATTAATATTAAGATATTTAAGTGTTAAAATTATATTAACTCGAAAAAAGATTGAACAAGTGATGCCAAACTTACGAACCAAAGACGATGCAATGGATAGGACACCAAGTTCGATTATTCTTCATTGTATTGTAATTTAACACTTAAAATTCTTTTATTAACCCGATTATATAAGATCATATTTTACTTAATGAATGATTTTTGTATTTTATATTTAATTTCTTTAATTATTATATAATTCTAATATCATGCATGGAGTATATATATATATAGTAGTTTTTTTTCTTTTGTCAAATTAATATTAAGATATTTAAGTGTTAAAATTACATTAACTTGAAAAAAGATTGAACAAGTGATGCCAAACTTACGAACCAAAGACGATGCAATGGATAGGACACCAAGTTCGATTATTCTTCATTGTATTGTAATTTAACACTTAAAAATTCTTTTATTAACCCGATTATATAAGATCATATTTTACTTAATGAATGATTTTTGTATTTTGTATTTAATTAATGAATAAATTTCCTTAATTATTCTATAATTCTAATATCATGCATGGTAAATATTATATATATAGTAGTTTTTTTTTCTTTTGTCAAATTAATATTAAGATATTTAAGTGTTAAAATTACATTAACTTGAAAAAAGATTGAACAAGTCATGCCAAACTTACGAACCAAAGACGTTTGCAATGGATAGGACATCAAGTTCGATTATTCTTCATTGTATTGTAATTTAACACTTAAAATTTTTTTATTAACCAGATTATATAAGATCATATTTTAATTAATGAATGATTTTTGTATTTTATATTTAATTTCCTTAATTATTAAATAATTCTAATATCATGCATGGAGACTATATATATATATATAGTAGTTTTTATTCTTTTGTCAAATTAATATTAAGATATTTAGATTTTCATAATAAAAAAGTTGGGAGCTAAAAAACCAAAAAAGTTTTCTCTCAGGCACTTTTTTCGAGAAACACGAAAGAAGAATGAAAGACTCTTTTAACCGGATCTCACCTACTAGAGTTTACTAAAAACGGAAATACATGCTGGTCCATAGCATCAACCGTCAACTCCGACGAAATTTGAACATGCTTCCGACGACCAGAATGTTTTCTGATACCATAACTGACGCTCCATCGCCACTCCTGTCTGAGATGCGAGCCCCTCAACTCTGGTAAACTCTCTCCTCCTTTCTCAAACATCACAATAGTACTGGAACCAGACTAACGCGATCAAGAGTTTCTGTTCTGAAACTGTGTTATTTCGGTTACCACTACATTATTGTGCTTGTCTAGGCTGCTTAGATTGAACACTCTCACCTTGTGTGAAGAACTCTCTTGAAACTTCTAGAAACTCTCTGTCCTAAAGGACTGAAACCCTCTCACCTTAGTGTGAAGAACTTTCTCCACTCTCATACTCGACACAATTCGGCAAATGGATGCTCGAATACCCTACCACATGAAAGGTAAAGGCAAAGAAGATGACTTTGCTCCACCCCCACGAAAACGGATAAGAGCCCCGGAGATGGACAACTCAGATCTGATCCAAGAAAACTCATTAACACTCATAGGACGCCTCACAAACCCTTCAGCTCAGAGGCTCTGGTCCTTCATTCCATTCATCTCCAACAAATGGAACCTAAAAGGAAAAGCTATAGGGTCAGATCTGGGAAACGGCTGCTTCTAGTTTAGGTTCGACTATGAAGAAGACTTACAAAAAGTTCTCGATAATAGACCATACCATTTCGACCAATGGATGGTCATCCTCCAACGATGGGAACCAGTTATCTCTGCCTCCTTCCCATCAAAAATACCTTTCTGGATCGGTGTACAAGGGCTCCCCAAGCACTACTGGAAACCGGAAATGATCACAAGTATAGCGGGAGAAGTGGGAGAGATCCTAGAGCTTGACATCACACCCTCTCAAGCAAAGGTCAAAGTTTTACTTGAAGGACTTAAGCCAATACTGAAAGAGACGATAGTCGAATTCCCTGATGGAAGCGATATACTCGTATCTCTGGATTACAAAATGCTGAAAAATCACTCCAACCACTGCCTCCGGTTGACACACGAGAGGAAAAACTGTCCTGGCCTTCTGAACACTACTGAAAAACAAGATCAACACCCTATAAAAGGACCTGGTTCAGATATTGGCACCGGAATACATGGTAGCCAGAGAGCTTCTCAAGGGAGAACCGAATCAGGAACTCACGCTAACAAAAGAAATAGATCCCTATATGAGAATAGCTCACCTCCCAGGAGCTTACACCATAGTCGAGACTCGGGGTACAAGAGACAATCACACTCAAGAGGATATAGAGAAGCCACTCCAAACCCGAGAAGAATTGTAGACAGACAATACTCGCACTCACGAAGCCTCTCCTCCAGAGACCAAAGAGGAGAACCTTTCTACAGAGGATGGAATCACAGGGAGAGTACCCCAACAACTCTTCAATGGAGGGAAAAACCCACTGCAAACACTTCCAATGCTACAGATACCTCTGAAACCTCAAGAACACGACGCCCTCCGCTGGAGAGAAATGTTGAAACTTCCCCCAATGTTGCCCTGGAACACCAAACGAGGACTTTATCAGTTCCCATACTAGAAGAAACTATGGGAGAATTAAGAGAGGTGACAGTCCAATACATATCTTGTGCGGATCCTACTGAAAGTGCTGCTCGAAGGAGAAGAGTGATCCAAGGAGAAGAGAAGGACTTAATGGCTGAGACGGCTGCGAATATTATTGCAGCTGCGACTGAAAATGTAACAAACCATAGCCAAAGAGGGGATTTTTTAGCAGAGGACAACCTGGTAACCACGCAAGCCCCCCCCCCCCCCCCCCCCTTGAGATACCAGAACAGCCGACTCAGCCAGAGACAACTGGGAAGAAGCGGAAGGGCAGACCTACACAAAAAAAGATGGTTAGTAAAAGTCCACTGAAGATCTCAGGAGTGAAATCGCAGAAAAGGAACATGTATACTGCTTCGGGCTCACCCAGAAGAAGATCAAATGTGGAAAGAGGATCTACAGTAAGAGGTGAATCTCCTAGAGCAAGTCAACAAGCAGGTCCTTCGGGTAGTAGAGAAACCCAAGGCAATTCGAAAGCAATAGTGACAAGACAAGGAGACCCAAAAATCAAGCTCATACCTGCAGCAAAGAAAAGATTGGTGGATTTTCAGAATCCACCAAAACCTCTTCCTTAAGAATTGTGAGCTGGAACTGCTGTGGGCTGGGGAATCCTATAACAGTTCGCAGGATTCGAGATATCTGTAGAAAGATATCTCCAGACTTTTTATTCCTCATGGAGACAAAAAATAACACTGACCTTGTTCTCCAAAAACTGCAAGGGTTGACTTACCCTTCGAAACTGATTGTGCCACCAAGCTCACCAGGTGCGGGTGGCCTTGCACTGTTTTGGAAGGATTCGATTGAAGTGGAAGTTCTGTCTTCCTGCAAGAATTACATAGACATAAAAGTCAAAGCTAAAGGCAGAACCTTCTATGTAACATTCTTGTATGGTGAACCCATCAGGGCAAACAGAATCCAACTGTGGAATCAGTTACGCACCTTTGGCGAAGGGAGAAGTGACCCATGGATCCTCGCTGGTGACTTTAATGACATTATCAACAACGCAGAGAAGAGAGGAGGACCACCTAGAGCTGAGGGTTCATTTGTGGACCTAAGAACCTTTATGTTAGTATGTGATTTGTATGACCTAAACTATTCTGGCAACTTCTTATCGTGGAGAGGAAGGAGACATACCCATTTGGTCAAATGCAGACTTGATAGAGCTATGGCTAATAGCGCATGGGCAGAGGCGTATCCCTCAGGCAGAAGTGAATACCTCCGCTTTGAAGGGTCGGATCACAGACCAATAGTAGTATCTTTCAACCCTGAAAAGAAAAAACAAAAAGGCTTGTTCAGATTTGACCGCCGCCTCCGAGAAAATGCAGAAGTCAAAAAGTTGGTCGAGATTGCCTGGAACCTAGATCCTGAAGACTTGGTTGATGAAAGAATCAGTAAGTGCAGAAGAGTCATCATCCAATGGAACAAGGAACAACAAATCAACAGTCAAAAGAAAATTGAAGAGCTCAGAACTAACCTTGAAGAGGCTATGAGTAGTGACTATCTGAACTCAGAACAAATCTCGAAGATAAACCACGAACTTATGCTAGCCTACCAGGCAGAGGAGGAGTTCTGGAGACAAAGAAGTCGACAACTTTGGCTTGCTCTGGGAGACAAAAACACTGGCTATTTCGATGCGGCAACAAAAGGAAGAAAAGCAATCAATAATATAGTTGTACTGGAAGAAGAGGAAGGGAACCCTACTTATGAAGAAGAAGGGATAGTGAAACTTATCTCTGAGTACTATAATAACCTCTTCCAGTCCGAAATGGGAAACAGAAGCCAAGTGGTCAATGATGCCATAACTCCATCCATCACCCCAGAGATGAACGCAAAGTTAATCCTTGAACCTTCATCAAAAGAAATCAAAGCTGCTTGCTATGCGATTCATGCAGATAAAGCCCCAGGGCCGGATGGCTTCTCGGCGAGTTTCTTCCAATCAAACTGGCACACTGTGGGAGATGTGATAGTGCAAGAGATCTCAAACTTCTTCTCCACTGGAATGCTACCTGAAAAGATCAACCACACACATGTCAGACTGATTCCAAAGATAACAAGCCCAAAGAAAGTAATGGACTATAGACCGATTGCTTTGTGCTCAGTTTATTACAAAATCATTGCAAAGATCCTCTCAAAGCGTCTCCAACCTTTCCTCCAGCAGGTGATATCTGAAAACCAATCAGCTTTCGTCCCACAAAGAGCTATCAGTGATAATGTTCTTATAACCCACGAAACCCTACACTATCTGAAAACTTCAGAGGCAAAGGAACGCTGCTACATGGCTGTTAAAACAGACATGAGCAAGGCATATGATAGACTCGAATGGGATTTTATAGAACAAGTCATGGTTAAGATGGGTCTTCACCAAAAATGTATAAGATGGATCATGCAGTGTATCACCACAGTATCTTACTCTTACCTCATCAATGGGAATGCCAAAGGACTAGTCAAACCTGAGCGTGGAATTCGACAAGGCGACCCTCTGTCCCCATACATCTTCATTCTCTGTAGCGAAGTCTTGTCCGGTCTATGCTCCAAGGCTCAAAGTGAGGGCACCCTAGAAGGTATCAAAGTGGCAAAGAACTGCCCCCGCGTCAACCACCTCCTATTTGCGGATGATACCATATTCTTTTGCCGGTCAGATAAGCTGAGCTGTAAGACCCTCCTATCCATCCTGCAACGCTATGAAAAGGCATCAGGTCAGAAAATCAACTTCCAAAAGTCTGCAATCACCTTCTCAAAAAAGACAGCAGAATCTGTAAAGATCAGGGTGAAACAAGATCTTAAAATAAATCACGAAGGAGGTCAAGGTAAATACCTTGGATTACCTGAACTTTTTGGCCGCAAGAAGAGAGATGTGTTCACCTCTATCGTTGATAGAATTAAACAAAGAGTTCTGAGCTGGTCGACCAAGTTCCTCTCCACGGCAGGCAAACTCACCCTCCTCAAATCCGTACTGACAGCTATGCCCTCATATGCTATGACATGCTTCAAGCTACCTACCTCCCTGTGCAAAAAAATCCAAGCTGCACTAACTAGATTCTGGTGGGATGGACATGCAAACAAAAGAAAGATGTCATGGATCTCTTGGAAGAAGATGACAAAATCAGTGAGTGAAGGGGGTTTCGGATTCAGAGATATACAAAAGTTTAATGATGCCTTACTAGCAAAAGTTGGTTGGCGACTGCTCTCCAAGCCGGCTTGTCTGCTCGCGAAAGTTCTCCTGAATAAATACTGCCAAAACTCGCACTTCCTGGATAGCACTGTCCCAAACAACGCATCTCATGGGTGGAGAAGCATCTGCGTAGGAAGAGATCTCCTTAAAACACATATGGGAAAGCTAATTGGTGATGGACAGTCTACCCTCCTCTGGAAGGACCCCTGGCTATCACTAGAAAACCCAGAAACCCCCATGGGACCAGTTAGTGAGCAAGCTCAAATGCAAAAAGTAGCAGACCTACTAATAGAAGGATCACAAGAATGGGACCTGGAGAAGATCGCTGAAACCATTCCAGGCTATGAACACAGAATTACAAGCCTGAGACCAAGCAAACTGGGAGGCAAAGACAAATGGGCGTGGCTACCTTCGAGTTCTGGGATCTACACGGTGAAGTCTGGCTATTATATGGCTCTACACGAGGAACTCAAGGATAGTCCAGAGCCACAGACTACAACTGCCTACGATTGGAAAGCAAAACTATGGAGAATCAAATGCAACCCAAAAATTAAAATCCTCCTATGGAAAGCCCTTCATGATGCTTTACCTGTGGGAGAGAACCTGAAACATCGACAGATCAATACGGAAGCAAAATGTATTCACTGTGGGGAGGAGGAAACGACCCTACACCTCTTTTTCAAATGTCAAGTTGCAAGAGAAATCTGGAACTCTAGTCCCTGCGAGGGATCGATAAACGTCGATCGACTTTCTACCTTCAGCAGGGATTTGATGCAGCTAAGAGCCTAAAATGCTTACCTCCAGTGGGGCTTGAAGAAGGAAATCTAACTCCATGGATATTCTGGGCTATTTGGCATAGTCGAAATAAAAGAATATTTGAAGATAAGCAGCTACAACCCATGGAGATCATTACGCAAGCTACCATTAGAGCAAAAGAGTGGACGCACAATCAGATCAAATCGAATCAGCCAGCGAAGGTACAAGAACAGCCAGATCTGACCACGGAAGATGCGAACACTATAAGATACAACACGGATGCGGCATGGAATACAAGCAAACAAGCAGGACTAGGCTGGATCTCCAAGAACCATCGCGGAATCACTGTGGACCAAGGATCCACACCGGTGTCGAATGTACAATCTCCGCTTGTAGCCGAAGGACTGGCGATGCTGCAAGCTGTATCCTCGGCCTCAACCCTGGGACTCACCCATTTAACCTTTGCTTCTGACTCGATGAACCTGGTCAAAGCCATTAATTCGGAGAACCAACCAAAGGAACTCCACGGGATTCTCTGCGATATCCTGAAGATCTCCCAAATGTTCTCTCATCTTTCGTTTCGTTTCACCCCTCGTTCAAACAATGTCGAAGCCGATTGCTTGGCAAAAAACGCTTTAGCTTCCTATGTAATGGGCCTAGCCCACTAATTAGCTAATGAATCAATTGGTTGCACACAAAAAAAAACAAAAAGATATTTAAGTGTTAAAATTACATTAACTTGAAAAAAGATTGAACAAGTGATGCCAAACTTACGAACCAAAGACGTTTGCAATGGATAGGACATCAAGTTCGATTATTCTTCATTGTATTGTAATTTAACACTTAAAATTTTTTTATTAACTCGATTATATAAGATCATATTTTACTTAATGAATGATTTTTGTATTTTGTATTTAATTAATGAATAAATTTCCTTAATTATTATATGATTCTAATATCAAGCATGGTGAATATTATATATATAGTAGTTTTTTTTTCTTTTGTCAAATTAATATTAAGATATTTAAGTGTTAAAATTACATTTAACTTAAAAAGATTGAACAAGTGATGCCAAACTTACGAACCAAAGACAATGCAATAGATAGGATCAAGCTCAGTTATTCTTCATTGTATCGTAATTTAATAGTCTTTTATTAACCCGATTATATAAGATAATATTTTACTTAATGAACGATTTTTTGTATTTTGTATTTAATTAATGAATAAATTTCCTTAATTATTATATAATTCTAATATCATGCATGGTGAATATTATATATATAGTAGTTTTTTTTTCTTTTGTCAAATTAATATTAAGAAATTTAAGTGTTAAAATTACATTTAACTTAAAAAGATTGAACAAGTGATGCCAAACTTACGAACCAAAGACAATGCAATAGATAGGATCAAGCTCGGTTATTCTTCATTGTAACATAATTTAATAGTCTTTTATTAACCCGATTATATAAGATAATATTTTACTTAATGAATGATTTTTTTGTAATTTGTATTTAATTAATGAATAAATTTCCTTAATTATTGTATAATTCTAATATCATGCACGGTGAATAGTATTATATATATAGTAGTTTTTTTTCTCTTTTGTCAAATTAATATTAACATATTTAAGTGTTAAAATTATATTAACTCGAAAAAAGATTGAACAAGTGATGCCAAACTTACGAACCAAAGACGATGCAATGGATAGGACACCAAGTTCGATTATTCTTCATTGTATAGTAATTTAACACTTAAAATTCTTTTATTAACCCGATTATATAAGATCATATTTTACTTAATGAATGATTTTTGTATTTTATATTTAATTTCTTTAATTATTATATAATTCTAATATCATGCATGGAGAATATATATATATATATAGTAGTTTTTTTTCTTTTGTCAAATTAATATTAAGATATTTAAGTGTTAAAATTACATTAACTTGAAAAAAGATTGAACAAGTGATGCCAAACTTACGAACCAAAGACGATGCAATGGATAGGACACCAAGTTCGATTATTCTTCATTGTATTGTAATTTAACACTTTAAAATTCTTTTATTAACCCGATTATATAAGATCATATTTTACTTAATGAATGATTTTTGTATTTTGTATTTAATTAATGAATAAATTTTCTTAATTATTCTATAATTCTAATATCATGCATGGTGAATATTATATATATAGTAGTTATTATTCTTTTGTCAAATTAATATTAAGATATTTAAGTGTTAAAATTACATTAACTTGAAAAAAGATTGAACAAGTGATGCCAAACTTACAAACCAAAGACGATACAATGGATAAGATACCAAACTCGGTTATTCTTCATTGTATTGTAATTTAACACTTAAATTTTTTTTATTTACCAGATTATATAAGATCATATTTTACTTAATGAATGATTTTTGTATTTTGTATTTAATTAATTAATAAATTTCCTTAATTATTATAATTCTAATATCATGCATGGTGAATATTATATATATAGTAGTTTTCTTTCTTTTATATATATAGTAGTTTTTTTCTTTTGTCAAATTAATATTAAGATATTTAAGTGTTAAAATTACATTAACTTGAAAAAAGATTGAACAAGTGATGCCAAACTTACGAATCAAAGACGATGCAATGGATAGGACACCAAGCTCGGTTATTTTTCATTGTATTGTAAGTTAACAATTAAAATTCTTTTTATCAATCCGACTATATAAGATCATATTTTACTGAATGAATAAATTTTGTATTTATTTCCTTTAATATTATTATATAATTCTAATATCATGCATGGTGAATGTTCTGTGACTTACCTGAATCAAGTAGAGGGAATGAGAAAACCCGAAGCACTCTTTACGCGCATCCAAATCCAAATAGACCTGCAAATTTTCCATGAGATGCGTAAATAGATGTTTTGATAGTATATATTACATGAAGTCTTAAAAGCATACACCAAAATAGAAAACAAAATAAACAGACCAAATCAAAATGTGGAATATATTGCCTTCTTAAACCTTCTTAAAAGCACACGTCCTAAAAAAACAATTCTTCATTCGTTAATACACATCATCATCATTATTTCTCTCATTCGATAACATCTAAAGTGTGTAGTAGTTTAAATTCATTCATCATCATTATTTGTTATTTCTCCTAGCCTACTGATATAACACGTCAAGACATATTACATTCTATATACTCATTCACATACATCAACATCAATATACCCTAGTACCCTACACACAATAAGCACAAATCGAAACAATATACCCTAGTACCCTACACACAATAAGCACAAATCGAAACAATAAAAAAAAAAAAAAAAATCGAAACAATATAGATACATAGTTCATCCTATTGATTAGAGAAATCATCAGTAGTAGTTTAAGTAGAGAATTGGTGAGAGAGTCAAACGTACCTCAATCAAAATTATGGAAACAGAGGAAACCAACCCCCTTCACTTCACCAGTTTATTGTATATTGCAACCTATAAAATAAAATTCCATATTGCAAATTAATAACTGATCGCACGCATGATAATATATATAAACGAATATTGAAAATCTATAGTATAACATATCAAAAATAAAAATCGACAGGGGAAAGAAAATTAGTAGAACCACTCACACCATAGATTTGTTTTAGAGAAGAGCTTGAAGATCCATATAAAAATTAAAGATCCAACTTGAACCGGACCCCAGACCCGAGAACGGTGACGTAAATTGATCAAGGCGAGACCTTTAGTTGCTAGCACCCGATCTGAAACCATCAGAATAAACAAAACGAAAAAAAAGTCAGAAAGAATGAACAGAGACCCTAAGCTATAGACTCCCGCAGTTGAAGCGAATACTACGGTGAGAGAGATAAAGATAGAGAGAGAGAGAACGAACCTCTGAGAGCGTTGATAGATCGGACCGAAGCTTAGCATATTCACGAACCATCCAGAAATAATACCACCGCAGCCATGATGAAGATGAAACCATGTATTTAGGACTCAAGTAAGATAGAGAAAGAGAGAGAGAGAGATGATTCTAGATGGCTTTAGGTTTTTTTTTCTTTTCTTTCTCCTAGTTTTGATATCGAACCGTATTTAGAGAGAAGAAGTAAGGGGGTTAATTAATTAAATCATCTTTTAATTTACAAGAATACTACCGTTACATACATACACTGTTACACCGTTTTAAAAAAAGTTACCGTTCATATAACGTTCATGTTTGTTGACTTGTTGTAACAAGGAAATACCCAGATATATTTCTAAAAAAAAATAAAAAAGGAAAACACCAGTCACGTCGAACCGGATTAAACCGAAGTTAGCCGTCTTTTGACTGATTCAGTCTTTTTATTGAAACCCTTAATTTGTGGTTATTATAAACATGACCACAACGTCCCAATCCCAATCCATGATCGTGTTATAACCCAACCAATCTCATTGGTTTAGTCTGGTTTTGTCCATTACAGCTTAATTAGATTAGATCCTTTTGACAAAATAATTATAAAAACATTATATTAACCTTTTCGAGTAAAACTCAAAAAAAAAAACAAAAAAAAAACGAGATAATGTATACAATTACTTCCAACGCACTCTCAAAGGTCACACCAGGAACAATCAGAGCAAGAGCAACAATGGAGTCAGCTAAACCTAACCCCGATGGCTACCAAAATATCTTGATGATGCGTCACGGTGATCGCATTGACAAAATCGATCCACTCTGGCTCGATACAGCCGCCAGACCATGGGATCCTCCACTCGTTCAAGACGGTATGGTTCGAGCGTTTCAAACTGGTCAACGGATTCGATCTCAGATCCACTTTCCGATTCACCGTGTTTTCGTTTCCCCTTTCATCCGCTGCGTTCAGACTGCTTCCGAAGTTATCGCTGCTCTCTCAGCCGTCGATTTCGATCCCAACGGTACCTCTTCTAAAGACGTCGTTTCGATCGATAAGTCTAAGTTCAAGGTCAGGTCTGAGAGAACTTTGAAAATCTTGCGGTGTTTGTGTTGTTTTGAATCGGACATAAGCGTTGTTTAAGGTGATTCTTGTATGCTTCTCTCAGGTTTCTATTGAATATGGATTGAGCGAGATGTTGAACTCAATTGCTATTAGCCCTGAGATTGCTCCAAAAGATGGGAAATTTGATTTCATGATTTCAGATCTTGAAGCTATGTTTCCTGATGGTATGGTTGATCGTAGTGTCGATCCTGTTTTTAAAGAGGTGAGCTTTAAGGACCTATCTATCTCTAGTCTCTAGACTTGTGTCTTGTTCTGTTTCTTGATGAGTATATAAACTTGATATCTCTCTTGGTTTGGTTTGTTTAGATGCCGCAATGGGAAGAGACTGTAGAAGGATGTACAGATCGATTTCTTAATTTGATAAAGACTCTTGCTGATAAGTATCCTTCTGAGAACTTGCTCTTAGTCACTCACGGTACTACAGTACATTCTTTACTTTTTATCAATATCAATTTCTAATTCTTTCTGCTCGTTTCGTTGTGAGTCTATGAGTATAGTCCAGTCCCTTTCTTCAATTAATTCATATATTGTATTTAAGTCTTCTTTGTTGGGAAAATGCAGGGGAAGGAGTAAGGACTACATTTGCAACCTTTAAAGGCGTAGATGTGTACGACGTAGAATATTGTGCTTGTGCTGAACTGAGAAGACAGGTCTTGAGTAAAGATGGAGGAGACTTCGAGGTGATTACAAGTCTTAGTCAAAGTGGAATCAAGTACCATCCCTTGAGTACCACAGACCAAACTTCTGTTTAAGTCAATTGTGTGTTCCGGATGATCATAGCATTATAAAACAGGATACTGGCTAATGGTTATCTAGAAACTTCTGGTTAACCGGACATGACGACCTTCACTACAAATGGGAACGTTACGTTACGTATACAACAAGAACAATAATATTGTAGCCATACCAAGGCAAAAAGGGCTGATGATTCATTCAACCTTTAGTTTTTTAACTCATGGATTTGTGGAAACTTTTTGTGTTGTTTCATTGAATAAGCCAATAAAACTTTTCACTAAACGAGTAAACTTAACGTCAAATTAAAGACATATTCTCATCAGTAATTTACGACTTCACGCTAAGCAGAATAGTTCATCCTCATTTTTGCAAAATAACTTGTTAGAATTTTTGTCTAATCAAACAAGTAGTCTCTAAATATGAATGGTCAAACTAGATTAAAATAAGATTTTAAAGAAAGTCATTAGCGTGGGGTTTGTGACCAACCCCCTCCATTAAAGGAATAGTTCGATTTCTATTAAACTAGTTAAAATAAGTTGCAAATCATATATGACAGGGAGATATTAACATCCAAATAGAATTAAGTAATCACTATACTGTCTCATCACATTTAGTTTATTTGAAAGATCATAGCCTTGTTTTGTCACGTCATTCACCACCACGGCACCCACCTATACATGTATTGCTTCTTCTCTGTTTTTTTTCTCACAATCTTTCTTTCTAAAATAGAAGCTAACAATATATATTATCTTCGTTTTGTTCACAAATATATATTATCTTCTTCTAAAAAATGAATGACTTGTTAATACGATGTCGACATATGTATCTGTGTAATTTCATCGAGGGAGACAAAGTATCAAATAAGTAGTTTCCAAGTCATATTGTATATTATATTTAAAGTAAGAAAAGAAAGTTTGTAAGTATATCCTACTTTTGTTGAGTGCGGTAATATAATTTGCATTTACAACAACAAAATGTTTATAGCACTTTTTCCAATACAAAAAGAAAAATATTATTGTGTAATGGTGCTATGAACACATCATATTCTCGAATGAGAAAAACCTTTGCAGTTTCCTACTCTTTTGAAAAAGTTTCAACAAATATTATTGTGTAATGGTGCTATAAATTGTTGAGAAGGTTTTTCAAAAGAGTAGGAAACTGCAAAGGTTTTTCTCATTCGAGAATATGATGTGTTCATAGCACCATTACACAATAATATTTTTCTTTTTGTATTGGAAAAAGTGCTATAAACATTTTGTTGTTGTAAATGCAAATTATATTACCGCACTCAACAAAAGTAGGATATACTTACAAACTTTCTTTTCTTACTTTAAATATTATAGAAAGTGCAATAAATTCCTACTCAACAATTTATAGCACCATTACACAATAAATTGTTGAGAAGGTTTTGAAAAACGTTTGCAGTTTCCTACTCTTTTGAAAAACCTTTGCAGAAAAACCTTCTCAACAATTTATTAGGACTAATGTTCAAAGAAAACGCTATGCGTTAACTAGATGGTGATCCAACGTCTAGCGTCTAGAACGTCTAATCGGAATTTAAACGGTTTAAAGCGGTTTAGACGTTTATACGATAAACTATTTATATATCTTATATTATATATATAATTATATAAATATGTATAAAAATGACTAAGAGTGAGTGGCACTTATTTATAATGTTAATGACATATCCACAAAAAAAAATAAAAAAGAAAAAAATATAATTCCCGTTATAAATACGAACCCATAACAGTCGCAAAAAAAAACTTAGAGAAAGAAGAAGAAGAAAAACAAAACAATGGAGTCTCCCAAATCAAACAACATGGATGATGGCAGCTACCAAAACATCTTCGTGATGCGTCACGGTGATCGAATCGACAATTTCGAGCCACTATGGGTTTCAACCGCCGAGAGACCTTGGGATCCTCCTCTCGTTCAAGACGGTATGATTCGAGCGTTTCGAACCGGTCAAAGGATCCGATCTCAGATCGCGTTTCCGATTCACCGCGTCTTCGTCTCCCCTTTTCTCCGATGCGTCCAGACTGCTTCCGAAGTCGTCTCTGCTCTCTCCGCAGACATTGTTGATCCCAACGCCATGTCTTCCCAAGACGTCCCTTCCATTGATACATCTAAGCTCAAGGTCCGTCAGATCATACCCAAATCATCTTCTTAAACCACAAAAGTTTCTTTTTTTTAAGGAATCGAACTGTGATAACCAATAGTACCATATCATCGTTCTCTGTTGTAGTAGTAGTAGTATAAGATCAAATCAGCTGAGTGTTTATTATGTGTGCTTCTCTTCTCAGGTTTCTATTGAGCTTGGTCTGTGTGAGATGCTGAACGCAGTGGCTATTAGGCGTGAGTTTGCTCCTAAAGATGGAAACTTTGACTTTAGTATTTCAGATCTTGAAGCTATGTTTCCTGAGGGAATGGTGGATCATAATGTGGACATGGTTTATAAAGAGGTGCTTTTTTAACTCTCTTAGGACCTTTTCAAGTTTTGATCTTTTCGTTGTTTTTCTTATACGTTGGTTAAAAACATTGATCCTTGGTTCCTTCTGTTCAGTTACCAAAATGGGAAGAGTCTGTGGAAGGCTGCAGAGATCGGTATGTTAAAGTTGTAAAAGCTCTTGCTGATAAGTATCCTTCAGAGAACTTGCTCTTAGTCACTCACGGTATGCAAGTCTCTGACTTTTAGTTTCCACATCGATTTATTTTAGCTTGTTGTGTATTCTATGGATCTTGTATAACTTCCTACTTTGGCATTGATCAATCTCAATCCGTCTTAACTTAGTCAGATGTAAACCAGTTCCCTTCTCTATAGTGAACTATCCGTCCCTCATGAACTTGCGCAATTTCAATGTTGTTAACTTCTAAACCTCTTTGATGAAATTTTTTCAGGGGAAGGAGTTGGAACTACATTTTCAACGTTTTATAAAGATACAACTGTGTACGAAGTAGACTACTGTGCTTATGTTGAATTGAGAAGAGAGGTCTCAAGTAAAGATGGGTCTGCAAAAGCTGGGGAGTATGAGGTGGTTTTGAGTCATAGTAAAGCTGGAATCAGGTTTAGTCATGATCCTGCCCAGTTATGAACCTATGATAAGCCAATCACCGGTTTAGTCAATTTGTCTTCAGTGTCCTCTGTTTCTGTACTTTTGATTGTATTTGAACTGCTTTTCTATGAATTAAGTTTCAAAGTTTTCATTCAATCGAATAAGATTTTATACTTCTGCCAAAAAAAAAAAAAAAAAACAATACATCATATTAACAAGGAAGCAAGAATTGTCATTACATAGTTAGACTGTTGCTTGAAACATCTAGAAACAGTTCTTCATAGTTAATAGAAGGCATCAAATTAGACCTAAACACAACACAAAAGGAAGACCAATCTACAAACAAGAAGAACAATCTAAGGAGTCCGGATCGGATCAACTTGATCAAACATGTCAGCAGGGAAATCGTCTAAGAAAACATCAGGTTCTTCATCCTTTGAAACATGTCTGCATCTTCTCGGGGCAGGGGAGGGCTCAAAAAACGGCTGAGGAAGAGCGAACAATGGCTCAGAGGAATCAGCAGGTCCAAGTATATCATAGTAAAAAGGGTCGTCAAGTCTAGCCAAAAGCTCTCTGCTTTCCGGAGAGAAAGGGATAAGAGCTTGCTGATCTGCATCGTTAGGTGAGTCAGAGAACTCAGCTATAACAAGATCAGTGCCAAAAGTGAAAGGCTGATGCTCGAACTTAATACCCAAATCAGGCAATCTCAAGGCTTTATCATCAACTTGGTCAGAAGAAGAATAAGGAACCTTCATCAACGATGAAGAAGAAGAAACAGTAATCTCTTCTTCCTCAACCAAACTAAAACCCTGAAACCACAAAGTAAAAAACTCAAAACTCAAAACTCAAAAACAAAAACAAAGTAAAAAACTTGTGAATTTGTAGTCATTAGATAACCTGAGTGGGATTGCAAGATTGACGGATTGGTTTGACGTGTTTGCCCTTGCATCGATGAGAAGAAGAAGAAGACGACTTAGAAGTGGAAGCATCAGAGGAGGAGTTATGAAGAATCCTAGCGAGTCTCTTTTGTCTGCTACTCCAAAAGTTCTTAACATCGTTATCAGTTCTTCCAGGTAAATACGTAGCGATTCTAGCCCATTTGTTCCCAAAATCAGATTGCAACTCAATCACAACCCTCTCTTCATCAGCCGAGAACTTGCATCCACTTCATCCATGAACCCCCAAAACAACAAAACAAAACCCTAAATTTTAAAGCAAACAAATACACCTAAATTGAACAGAGAGAGGAGAAAGATGAGTACTTTTTGAGATTGGGACGGAGTTTATTGACCCAACGGAGACGACAAGATTTGCCAGTGCGGTGAAGAAGACCTTTGGATCGAATGGAGCTCCAGTCACGAGGACCGTATCTCTTAACATGGTTGATCAATACTTCGTCTTCTTCGGCTTTCCATGGCCCTTTCTTTATCTCTTCCTTCTTATTATTATTATTCGCTTCCATTTTCCTCATCTCTCTAACTCTCACTGATCTCGGCTTGTTTCTTCTATTTTTTTTGTTGTTGTTACTCTTGACTCTCTTCTTCTTTCTTCCTCTTCTTCTTCTTCTCTTTGGGTTTTGTAGTGACGGTTGGATGCGGTTATCACCCACATTTACCCATTACCCCCTCCACTCTCTCAGTACCCCACTCCCCAAGTTTCTCTCTCTCACATTTCGAATTTGCTAATTTTACTAAACTACCCTCGTGTTTTTTACTTAATTATTAGCCCAATACTAAGCCCAAATCAAGTGAGCCCGTGTAAGGCCCCCTTATTTTGTACATGCACGTGGGTTGTGTGACTTGTGACTACAAATTTTCTTAATCAAGAAGATATATGTGGAGATTAGTGCGTTGAATGTGCGTGTGAAAGAGTTGTGCCTCTTTATTTTTATTTTTTTTTTACTCAAAACGTGCCAAATTCTATTTTATATTTCACAAAACAAAAAAAAACAGAAGAGAATAAAAGAAAGAGAGTAATGTCTTCTTGTTATAAGTTGTAATGAGCAAAACGATAACCAATATTAAATTAAAAAATGCTTGAACATGACTGATTTTTTAATACTGTTGATACCAGCCTTGAGCTGTGGGTTTCGAAACCTGCATCTGATGCCTTCCTCTTTACGGTGATTAATTAACTTATTTGCTTCTCTTTAACCAAAAAACAATGGCTAAACCGGTTCTTTAATCTAAATTCATTTTCTTAATCTAGAAAAAGTAAGTATAGTTTTCTTTTTAGTGGGAAAAAGTAAGTATAATTTAACCAATTTAGGATATGATTAAGGTTTCGAATCAACTGCATTATATATTTTTAATCCGGATTAAGCAACTATGGTCATGAACTCATCTTTCACTAGAAGGGAAAATTTCGAACTTAACTTGTCTTTCTTTCACTATAAAGTTCAACTTTCAAGAGAGGCTTTAAAATTCTCAAGACAATGGAACGAACCTTGGATCTTGAATCGGGCTCAAACCATGCATGAGTCGGCGAAGAAACTACCTGCTCCTGGAATGTGGCGTTTTCCTACAAATCCTGATCTTTGCTGTATCTACAGAGTCCCAAACTGCTTACGTCAAGTAAGCCCGGAAGCATACACGCCTCAACTGGTTCTCATTGGACCTCTTCACCGATCTTTAATATCTCAAGCTCTCAAGTCTCGTGGAGATATCACAAACACGAAGCTCATGGGCTACTTGAACATGGAGGGCCACAAGAAAGTTTACTTGATGGAATTCGCACGAAGGGTTGAAGGGAAGAAAGCAGTCATTGATGGATTCAGGAAGATAATAGAAGAAGACGAAGATCTTATCAGGGCAAGCTACTCTGAATCAACGGCCTGGATTCCATCTCCAGAGTTCGTGGACATGATCTTGCACGACTCTGTTTTCATACTAGAGCTCTTTTTGAGGTTTTACGTAAAAGGACCAGAGAAAATAGGGGATCCTCTCATGGACGAGCCTTGTCTTGTACACACAGTCACTGGAGATCTCATCTTGCTCGAGAACCAGCTTCCTTACTTCATCCTCGAGAAACTCTTCGATCAAATAGTTTCAATACTCTCCCCGCACCAGACGTTCCGTGAATTAACCATCATCCATTTTCGAGTCCAAGATAAGATTGGAAACAACTCAAAGTTTAGACATTTTACTGATATGGCAAGGTGTGTGCGCGTGGAGACAGTTCCAGAGCATGGTTATGGGATATTCAGGCCTATGTATGAAATGTATAATGCGGATAAGCTAGACAACGGGGGAGTGAAATTCGAAGCCGTGGAAGACGAGCTGTCGGTCGAGGTGAAATTCACCAATGGTGTTTTGCATATACCATGTTTTTTAGCTGATGACGATGCAGAGATGATACTTAGAAACATAATGGCACTTGAGCAATGCCATTATCCGTTCAACGCCCATGTATGTAACTACGTCATGTTCTTAGATTTCCTCATCGACACCGAGAAGGACGTCGACTTGCTTGTCCAGAAAGGTACTTAATTAGTAAATTGACCTATTAATATTTCTCTTGTCTATTTGTGTTTGTATCTTCACACTTTGTGTACTTAATTAGTAGATTGACCTATTAATATTTCTCTTGAGTATCGATTGATTCATTATGGTTTTTGGTTTTTGTAAGGAATAATAAACAATTGGCTTGGGCAACATCGTGCGGTGGCTAAGATGGTGAACAAGCTCTGTTTGGGAGTCATGCAAGATGGGTCTTACTATTCTGATATCGCAACGGAAGTCGTGGAACACTACAACAACAAATGCAATAAGTCACACGCCATCCTAAGGCGCGTGTATTGCAGCGACCTGTGGACAGGGACAGCCACCGCAGCCGCTACGTGTCTATTGCTGATGACTCTTGTCCAGACGGTGTTTTCGATCATTCCAGTTATAAAGAAGTGAAATTCATTCACCCTTGTTCGAAATATATAGCTAGTACGTAGTGACTAGCTAGATTTGTTGTCCGTTTAGATAATCACTTTATTAATTTCTTGTCCCAAAAATATGGTGAAGTTGTAGAGTTTGATTCGGAGAGTTATTGCAATCAATAAACTAATTTGTACTGACTCATTTAACTTTAAAGAAATTAACTTTCTTCTTATGAGTAGGAAGGATCGTCGGAAAGCTTTGAAAGTCTAAACTATCGTATACTAGCTAGTAGCTATGAATACATGGCAGCAAAGGTAAAAATAATCAGATATCAGTTGTTACTGGACATGTGTCCAAACAAACGCTAGAGAAACTCAGTAACAATCAGGACAAATGACTTTGCACATTAATTTATTTGTTTGGACAGCTGTCCAGTAACATCTGAGTGTTTTGTTTATGGGTGTTGTATATGCTCTTTGCATCAATCGTAACATCTGAGTGTTTTGTTTTGTGGGTGCAGGTGAAAGTGAATTTGCTTTTAAAAGAATCAATTCACAGATTTGCCAATATTATGGTTGCGAAAAAATTAGTAACAGTTGCTGTGCCCTTAGTGAAGAAATGCATTTTAGGACGAAGAAATGCCCTTAGTGAAGAAATGCTGTGCCCTTAGTGAAGAAACCATAGTGAAGAAATGCACAGTAACAGTTGCTGTGCCCTTAGTGAAGAAATGCATTTTAGGACGAAATAAAACCTCAGCATAATCATTGATAAAAAGTCGATGTTTTTCATACACACACAAACGACATTAAAAACAAACTACATTAATTAGCTATCGAGAACCAAAGAGTATGTTTTGGGTCTCATTCAACAACGCTTAGAGGTTCTTCTGGTCTGGGGGATAGGCTTCCCCTCGGCAGATAGTTTTGCCCAAAGGACAACCTGATTCCAACTCCTAAACTCTTTGTCAGCGTCGTCATAGTTGCTATCAGAGATAAAAATTATCATTGATCGTGCTTCACCGTGACTAAAGCACAAGGACGATTTAGGAATCGAAACACAGTAGTATATTTGCAATTTCTTCAACAAAAAAAAAAAGAGAGATAGATAAAACAATTCTAAAATTACCAAGGTCTTCGGTATCAGCCATGGTACTGAAGGACTGATCGAAACATTTAGAGAGAAAGGGGCGGAACAAAGGCAGACGAGAGTTAATCAAAGGCTTACAGCTACGAAATTGACTCATAAACATGGTGTTTTGACAGGAGAAAGAGCCAGCCGGAAACAAAAAAGGAAGACGATAGAGAGTGAGAATTAGGGTTTATGATGTCAATAAAAAAAAATGAAGGGGTATAGCGGTTTTATAGCTACGCATACTACTGACTAAGTCCATAGCTCACTTTCGTAAATGGGCCTTCTTAAAATAAACCCTATAAGAATAAACTAAAAACATACAATCTGATTATATGTATATCGGGCTAAAAGCGGTGTCAGAAGGATATGAAATTATAATCTTTGAACTGGAACGAGAGTTTGGAAGCAGGAAGAAGCAACAACAAGAACGTATGCAGAAACCTTGTTAAGGAGGAAATTTTTAGGGTAAGACATGAACAAAGACTTATCCAGACGGTGTCTTCGATCATTCCAATTATAAAGAAGTGAAACTCTTCACCCATGTTTGAATTATTTAGCTACTAGTACTAGCTAGATTTGTTGTCTGTTTAAAAAAACCACTTTCTTAATTTCTTGTCCAGAAATATTGTGAAGTTGTAGAGTTTGATTCGGAGAGTTATAACAATCAATAAGCTAATCTGTACTGCCTCATTCAGCTATAGCGAAATTAACTTAAAGTTAAAAGAAATTTACTAAAGAAATGAAAGGTACAAAGAGTTGGACATCAAATTCATAGTCAAATCGTATCATATACTATAATATAAGAGTGAAATCTTGAAACTTAAACCAGAAAAAAAAAACTATTAACCTTAAAATTCACCAGTTATATTTGAAAATTTAACATTAAAACAAAAATTGATCTACCAACAATAGTAATACTGTATCGTAGAGAATTTAATGATTTACTTACTTTACTTAACGATATGATCGATCTTCTGTTTCAGTACCTACATCCTCAAGTTCCTCTTCAATTTCGATTGTGATCCATGAGTAGTACGAAAACACCCATTTGTACTTGATAACTACTCAGAATTGTACGCATGCATGGTGATAAAAAATATGTCTAAGCAGGCAACATTTACCCATAATAAGTGAGGTTGAAAAGAGGAGACCTTGATTCGGGGTTACTTTTGGGCAAGTTTATCAACAATAGTAATATTCAATCATCACCATATACACTGAATTTTATCTTATGAGTAAGAAGGATCGTCGGAAAGCTTTGAAAGTTGAAACTATCATATACTAGCAGCTATTAGCATAGACTAAGGAGGAGACAACTCTTTAAATAAATGAATAAGTTTTAACTGGTTAGCTGTAAAATCATTAGAATACTTTCCTATTCACATGTTTTTTTGCCAATCAATATTGTCATTATATCCAACTATATATACTGTAGTATTTTGTAAGAAAACAAATGCTGCTTTAAAAAAAAAAAAAAAAGGTGATTGTGTAGTGACTTTCATCTGAATGTTCATCATCCCTATCAAAATCATTTTGCAATTGCATGTATAAGATTTTTCTTAAGCTAATTCCCGAGAATAAGAACATCAACCGAAATAAACATATTTGACCTCAAAATAAGGATCCATTATTGTGAAGATCTAGAAAAACACAACAAATTAAGTAAAAAAGACTCGATCTCGAACGACATTGGGCTCTGAATCCACAAATCTATGTTAATATATAAATTAACATCTGTAATTTATTACTACATATGTGAACAAGTGACTTTCATGTACATGGACACGTTCGTGTGGAAATTTCCTCCATTCCTTCCTCATCATTTACTGCTTACTAAGAGGGAAATTACGAACGTTAAGTACTGTCTCGTCGTCTTTCTTCTTCCTCCTCCTTCACATTTATTCTCATTTGCTCTCTCAAAACTATCTCTTTATTTCAAGACAAACTTCAGATTCTAGAGAGACAAGGCACTGGATTACATTTTGGAAATAATGAACCGAAGGTTGAATCATGAACCGGACACGATTCTTGAGTTTAACGAATCGGCTCCCGGGATGTGGTGGTTTCCTACAAATCCTGAGCACCGTTGCATCTACCGAGCCCCTCATCGTCTACGTCGAGTAAATCCAGAAGCATACACGCCACAATTACTCCTCATTGGACCTCTTCACCATTCTTTAAAATCTCAAGCTCTCAAGTCTCGTGGAGATATCACAAACACAAAGCTAATGGGCTACTTGAACATGGAGGAGCATAAGAAGTTTTACCTCGCAAGATTCTCAAAAAGGCTTGGAGGGGAAAAAACCATTGATGAATTCAGAAGAATAATCAAAGAAGACGAAGATATAATCAGGGCAAGCTACTCTGAATCGACTGCCTGGATTGAATCTACAAAGTTCGTGGACATAATCCTACACGACTCTGTTTTCATACTTGAGTTCCTTTTAAGGAGTAAAGATTACACCTTGCTTGTGCACCAAGGATCAGGCACCAACAAGACATGGGATCCTATATTTGAGCAGCCTTGTCTTCAAACCACTGTGGATGAAGACCTCATTTTGCTCGAGAATCAACTTCCTTACTTCATCCTCGAGAAACTCTTCGGTCCTATCGTTCCATTACTCCGCCCGAACCAGACCCTCCGTGAGATAGTCATCACTTACTTCAGATTCCAAGGTAATATCAGAGACGAGTCCAAATTCAAACATTTCACTGATCTATTCCGATGTGTTCGTGTGGAGACACTTAAGTCCAAAAGAAAAGCCAAGAGTAAATTCAGATCTTTAGCTGGTCTATTCCGATTTGCTCGCTTGGGAACACACAAGTCAACAGAATCAGAAAGGAGTCGTCATGAAGCTCTTCGCATGGAGGAGACGACACATGTGTCAAGAAAACCAACAAAGACCATATCCAGACATATAGCTGATCTTTTCCGATGTGTTCCCATGGAGATACAAGGGTCAAGAGATACAGAAAAGAGTCGTCTTGAACGGCTCAAAACTCATCGCATGGAGACACATGGGTCATCGAAAAAACCAACAGAGCACCCGATCATCAAAAACATGTATAATGCAGCAAAGCTACACAGTGCAGGAGTGAAGTTCAAGGCCGTGACAGATGAGTTCTCGATAGATGTGAAGTTCAAGAATGGTTGTTTGATGATACCTTGTTTGTGGGTTCCAGATGATGCGGAGATCACACTAAGAAATATAATGGCGCTTGAGCAATGTCATTACCCTTTCGAAGCGTACGTATGTAACTTTGTCAGTTTCTTGGATTTTCTCATCGACACTGATAAGGATGTCGACTTGCTCATGGAGAACGGTACGTATGTACGTATTGTTTATATGTGTATATATACCAGTGTTCTAAATGCAGTATAACCTAAAGTTAGTAGCAATTATCTCATACATTGAAACTGTGAAGCAAAACTAGGTCTACCTTTTTTTTTTTTTTTTTAAATTGAAACACAACTAGGTGTCTAGGTCTACCTAAGCAGCCAGTTAGTCAACGATTTATTTACTTTAGTTAAAATTTTCACATTTGACTTTTCAAATTTATGTTGATGCATAAATGGATTATTTGATTAATTTCATACTTGATCATTTGAGAAATATTTTTGATACTATTTGGAAATCATGTTTTTCAATTTTCACCATATAAGTATACTTGCCATGTTATATATTAATTATTTTATTTTATCATACAAATGTTTTAACCGTATAAAATCCTCTAATTCCGAGTAAGTACTGCTACGTGTTTACTGCTGCTTGGTGCTTTGCTTAACTTTTCCCGCATAATAAATACTACTTAATATGGCTTGGTATGGTTGTGAAAGGAATACTAAACAACTGGGGGGAGAAGAGTTCGGTGGCCGTGGCGGAGATGGTGAACACACTCTTTTCGGGGGTCGTCGAGAGTCGTTCTTACTATGCTGGTATAGCGTCTAGAGTCAACGCCTATTACGATAATCCATTCAACAGGTCACGCACCATCCTCGGACGCCAGTATTTCGGTAATCTATGGAGAGGTACGGCCACCGTGGCTGCCACGCTTCTGTTAGTAATGACTCTTATCCAGACGGTGGCTTCGATTATGCAGGTTATGCAAAAGTGAACGTTCATCCCATTCTTGGACAACGTCGTTTCACTCTCTCCCGTTAGTCGTTTGTGCTTTAATAAATTAGTCATATCATTTATCAACCATCTCACTCTCTTATGGTGTATTTAATGAATTTTAATCATATAGTATTTTTTGTCATGCATAGCGCGGCTACTATATATAACTAGTCTAATAGCCTCTATAGAAGTCAAAAAATTTGAAATTCAAACAGAAAATATTCATTATTAAAAGAAAACACACAACCACACACAATTATCCCTATAATAATACACCACTTGTAAACACATTTAGCTGATCACTCACTCAGTGGTCACAAATTAGTCAAATTACATTCGGTTAAATTTATTAAAATCATACCTAAATGTGGTCTTTAAAAAAAAAATATTCAATCTACAGTATAACATGAATTAATGATTTCTTTCTTACGGATAGGATCTTCCAAAAATCTTGAAACTATTAATATGTACATACGAATACGATATTTTGCAGTTTATATCGAACGTGGAGAAACCCCTGGAATGTATAGAAGGGTTGCTGATCAACAGAAATCAATTACTACTACATACGGTTGGGCCATACAAAGTTCCGACAAACTTGGTAATAATTAGGATATTGACTGGTTGACAACAAAGAAAAAATTAGGATATTTGAATTTTTAAATTAACAATTTATTTGAACATAGAGTTAGAGACTAGAGAGAGAGACAAAATTTGCAAATTTTTTAAAGTGAGAGCGTTAATTTTTTTTTTTTTTAAATGAAAAAGATTCATAGTTAATCAGATTATCAGAGTATTTTGAACTAAGAGGAATATTTCGAACTTTAGTTGTCTTTCTTCTCTAATGGCTTTCTTGAAACTTCCACTTTTAAGAGAGCCTTTTTAGCTTTTAAGTTGCAATGATCAGCAAAACGATAACGAATATTAAATTAAAAAATGCTTGAACATGACTGATTTTTAATACTGTTGTGCCTTGTGCTGTGGATTTGGAAACCTGCATCTGATGCCTTCCTCTTTACGGTAATTAATTAACTTATTTGCTTCTCTTTAACCAAAAAACAATGGCTTAACCGGTTCTTTAATCTAAATTAATTTTCTTAATCTAGAAAAAGTAAGTACTGTATAGTCTTCTTTTTGGTCGGAAAAAAAGTTATACCTATCTTTCCGTAACTAAAGAAGAAAAGAAGCAATGCCTCAGGTTATAAAATATGAATCATTTTGATAATACAAGAAAAAAACACACAAATCTTGCACTTATCCGGATTCACCGGCGGCTTCACGTAATCAAGATTAACGTCTGTCAGTTCAAGAACTTCTCGGACGTCAGAGCCAATATTTTCAAAATTGCCAACGGAAACGATAGAGAGAGGATCTCTGTAATTGGCCTTGTTGAGAGCAATTCTAACATTCTTGACGAAGTAACAAGCGTGAGATCTAACTATTACGCATGGTGAAGAATATAAAGTTGTTGATGCTGCCGTCTCAGGTTAGTCATATCATTGTCAACCATCTCACTCTCTTATGGTGTATTCAATGAATTTTAATCATATAGTATTTTTTTTGTCATGCATAGCGCGACTACTATATATAACTAGCCTAGTAGCCTTTATAGAAGTCAAAAAAATTTGAAATTCAAACAGAAAATATTCATTAATAAAAGAAAACACACAACTATCCTTATAATAAATAATACACCACTTGTAAACACATTTAACTGGTCAGTGATCAGTGACCAGAAATTGCATTCGGTTAAATTTATTAAATCATACATAAATGTGGTCTTTAAAAAAATATGTTCAATCTAAGATAAAACATTAATTATCCTTCTCACGGATAGGATCTTCAAAAAAATTTGAAAGTATTAATATGTACATACGAATACGATATTTTGCAGTCTATATCTACCGTGGAGAAACCCCTATAATGTTTAGAAGGGTTGCTGAACAGAAATCAGTTACTACTACATGACAATTGGGCAATACAAAGTTCCGACAAACTCGATAATAATTAGGATATTGACTGGTTGACAACAAAGAAAAAAAACTTAGGATATTTTATTTTTTAAATCTAACAATTTATTTGAACATAGAGAGTAGAGAGAGAGACAAAATTTGCAAATTTTTTTGAGTGAGAGCGTTAATTTTTATTCTATTTTTTTAAGTGAAAAAAATTCTTAGTTAATCAGACTATCAGAGTATTTTGAGGGATATTTCGAACTTTAGTTGTCTTTCTTCTCCAATGGCTTTCTTGAAACTTCCACTTTTAAGCAGGATCAAAGGTTGGCCAAATCACATGTATATATAAATTAAATAAATTTTGTCAAATCTTGAGATATGATTGAAAAAAGGGGCCAAGGAAAAGCAAGGAAAATCTTCTAGCTCACCAACACAGCAAGCAAGGAAAAGGACTTCTTCGCAAATGGCTTGCCCATTTATATTAACTAGTAATTCTAGGATATGTAATCTCTTTTCAGTTTCTGAAGCCTTTTGTCTCCTTTAGCGTTCATCTTTTTAATTTTTTTGGGCTGTCCCTAAATATATAAACTTGTGTAAACCTCAAGTTCCTTTGATAATATAATTAACAGTTATCAAAAAAAAAAAAAAAAAAGGGGCCAAGGTTTCCCGTTTTAAAAACTTTGATCTTAAGAAAGGAAACTAAGACAGAGCACACAACAAGCAATATAACAACAACAACATAAGTATCATCCAAGATTTTTTATGAACTCAAAACCCTTGTACGAACATAAGTATAACAACATAATGCAATGAACTCAAAACCCTTGTCAACAAGATTCAGACAAAGACGACCTAAATTTCGTCTATCTATATGAACATCAAACTCGAATAGCCAGAAGCATCGTTGAGGAACCAAACAAAGAACTATTCCATGATCGTCTCATAGTGAATCCGACAGAACAGAGAGCTTCAAGCAAGCTCGATCTCTTCATGACAAAATCATCCGTCTCTCTCTGCAAAACCTTACAATTTAGCAAGAAACAATCTTTGGTCCAATTAGTGAATTAATTAAACCCTATAAGAAACAACATCGGCGTACCGGTGATCGGCTTATCCGGGATTTGAGGAGTAACCCCCAAATTAGTTCTAATGCTAGCTCCAAGATCAATCGCATCTTGAACCTAAATACCACAATTCATCAATTCTATCAAACCTCTCTCTCTCACACACCGTGAGAAATAGATAGAGATCAATGATATTTTTAACTAACCGTGTGGATCCCTGTGGCTCGGACTACTGCGACGGAGCTAGTGGCTAACGAGCCGACGAAGAGCGATGCGACGCCGAATGCTTTGAGAGGCATTAATCGAATGTCGCCGGCGTAACCTCTCCGAATCAATCTCACTCCCCACATGATTTGAGCTCCACTTCCCAATGCCCACCACCAATGATCGGATCCATCCAACAAACTTCTCTCCCCGGCGCCGTCTCCGTCGTCGTTTCGTTCCTCCATTTTCACCGTCGCTTCCTCCGATCTTGTTGGTTTTGGGTTCGATTGCGAGATTCCTATTTCGTTGCTGGTTTAATGTTTGTTATATCAATACAAAAGGAAAAATTACATCGAACATTATGACTTTAAAATAAAATGAAACATTAATGTATTTTCCAAAGTTAAAAGAAATCAATTTTTATAATTCCATGATAACAAATTGTCTGTATAGTAAACAATAAATTACAAATTGTATACTACTAATAATTGCCGGGATTTAATTAGGAAATTATAAAAAAAGAGGAAAATTTCCAAAAAAAACACCAACTATTTAATATTTGTCAGAAAAAAACAAACTTTTTTCGTTGCCAGAAAAATACGCAAACTATTTTTTAGTTGATAAAAAAATACACGAACTATTATATTTTTCCAATTTCTTCTTTTCTCCGTTACGACCGTTAACGGCATTATGACGACGTTACTATTTTTGACAAAAATTCTAGAAAAAAAAACACAAACTATTTATTTTTTGCCAGAAAAATACATGAACTTTTTTTCTTTGCCTGAAAAATACATAATTTCCATTTCTTATTTTTTTCATTAACAATGTTAGAGATCCAAAACTAATAATTTTATCTGCTCTCTTGAACTTCATACAAGCATTAAGTTTACACTACTATTTAGGATAACTAAATTCAAGAACAAAAATACACAATTAAATTAATCAACACTTAAACTCTAAAATTTCATGAGATCTCCACCTTTGTAAATCAAATGAAAGTCATTCCTCATTTTCACCTACTGAAAATCATCATATCTCAGGCACAAATGAAGTAGGTGCCAACAACAATGATCAGGTATTTGTTAACCCTATCTCAGACGTAGATGGAGTATGTAGATCTCATGAAATTTTAGAGTTTAAGTGTTAATGAAATTTCAAAATTTGTAAAGTTGGTATAAATCCAAAAACAACACTAATTGAGAAACTTGGAGTCGAGTAATCTAATTGTGTATTTTTGTTCTTGAAATTAGTTATCCTAAATAGTAGTGAAAACTTGTATGAAGTTCAAAAGAGCAGAGAAAATTATGATTATTGATCTTTAACATTGTTAATGAAAAAAAATAAAAAATGGAAAATTATGTATTTTTCAGGCAAAGAAAAAAAGTTCATGTATTTTTCTGGCAAAAAATAAATAGTTTGTGTTTTTTTCTGGAATTTTTGTCAAAAATAGTAACGTCATAATGCCGTTAACGGTCGTAACAGAGAGAAAAAGAAATTGGAAAAAGATAATAGTTCGTGTATTTTTTATCAACTAAAAAATAATTTGCGTATTTTTTGCAACGAAATAAAGTTTATGTTTATTTTGGTAAATATTAAATAATTGGTGTTTTTTTGAGGAATTTTTCGTAAAAAAAAAATAAGAGACATCGTATTTGGGTAATGGTGTCACGACTCACTACTTTAATATAAAAATTAGTATAACTTTATGTCGGGCCAAGGAAAGATTTGGTATGGCCCTGAAAAATGCTACATTCAACCATCCTGAATATGATTGTTAATTTTACAATGTTTAACGGAATTTTATACTATACTAAATATATATTCAATGCACATTACTACTTGTTTTGGTTTTAGCCTTTTAGTAATTAGTTCTTTACATTACATCCTACCTACATTCAATCCCTAACGTTCTAACTCAACCCTTTTTGTTTTGTTCCTGACAGAAATTGGCAAATATATATATGACACAATTTTCATATCCAACTCATGCATGATAACAATATGTCTTCAGTCTCGTATACTGATGCTTTATAAACAATCTACTTACTACTGATCTTGTTAATTCACAATTCATACTTGTTGAGTTGTAGTAGTGTACTTTCTCAAACGATCGAGAAAATTAATTTTACAACAGTTTTTTTTCTCGATTTGTCGCTGTTGGACAGTAAAAGAATCTAGTTGCAATATATAATTGTTAACCACACTTTTCTTTTCTTCTTGTTAATGAATGAATGACGACAATCGCTATTTTGTTGACGTCGATCACAATTTTATTTTTCCTTACAATGAATTATCATTGTGTCTTGTGAGACTACAAATTATTGTATATATAGTTGACAAAAATGACAGTATACCAGATTCTTCAATAACAACCAGAAAAAAAAACAAGTTAAATGTGTTTCATAATGAAGTACACTGAAAACCAAAATAGAAAATAGAATAAGAATGATAATGGAGTATACACTGTTCAACGATTTTCTAGGAAAAAAAAAAACTGATGTTGATTTTAGTAATTCAACATCATTAATCAGATCTTAAAGTGCTTATTAGGTATAATGGCGCCGAATGGAATAATAAACAATTAATATATCCAAATACAGATTTTGCAAAGATTTATCGTTATACTATATTTAATATACAAACCCATGCGCCCTCCTGATAAAAAAAGAAACTCATAATCTCATATATTCAGTTTCAGTCATGTAAAATTATTGTTCTCACACAGTTAAAATTAACACATAGAACTATAGCTATAGATCCAAAAGAACCCGCTAAAAATATGGCTTTGTAGTCAATATATATGACTAATAATCTGAACAAGGTGTAAAGGAACCGCTGAATAACGTGATTCTCGTGGTAAAAAATAATTACTATACTAGTACTCATTATGTATTTCAACCTACGTCCAAGTTAATTTAGGATTTTGGAGTTAGGACATATGTCTATTAATTACTGTAAAGCAGAGTTGGACGACACAACCCAAACTTTGATGCACGAAGTCTTTTTATTTTGCTTGGTACGAAATCAAAGTCTTAATTATTTTTTGTGTCGTCATCAGCTATAGCGAGAGGAGGTACATTATTGACAACTATGACGCTACGCAATCCAAAGACGGAGTTGATGGGTTATGAAGGTGACATACATGCATGATTGTCCGTCCATATATAACACGAAATAGTCAAATAACTTTCCAATTCAACGAACTCCATCTAAATTTGTTCTTCGATTTTAGTTTCTTTCTCTTTTTTTTTTCTTCAATAAAATATAGAGACACGTTATTTTCATTTAATTTCACATGGAGGGTAAGAGATTACTTGATTAACATACGGACCCACTGTGTAACGAAATAATTGTCTTTTTTTTCTTTCTTTCTACATATATATATTACTCTCTAATGTTTCCTTTTTCTTTATAATATGAAACAAAGTAAAAATAACTTGGAAGAATATTAATAAGCAGCCCACTTCTTCAGACTGCAACATATTCCTTTCAATTAACGATCTCTCTCTTGTCTCTCTCTCTTTCATTCTATAATGGAAAAACAAATCAACCTAGAGAGTAGTGCTACTACTCATCATCACGACAACAATGCTTCCGTTACAACGATCTCGTCCTCCTCAGCTGTAACGTCTTCGTCGGAATCTTGGACGACTTCCTCCAAAAGGTCGTTGGTGCAAGACAATGACGCCGGAGGAAAAAGGCGGAAGAGCAACGTCAGCGATGATAACAAGAATCCGACGTCGTATAGAGGAGTGAGGATGAGGAGTTGGGGAAAATGGGTGTCGGAGATTAGAGAGCCGAGGAAGAAATCGAGAATATGGCTTGGTACCTATCCAACGGCTGAGATGGCAGCTCGAGCTCATGACGTCGCGTCTTTAGCTATCAAAGGCAACTCCGGTTATCTCAATTTCCCTGAATTATCCCATTTGCTTCCTCGTCCGGTTAGTTGCTCTCCCAAAGATATACAAGCTGCAGCTACCAAAGCCGCCGAAGCAACCACGTGGCAATTAGAACCGGCTATCGATGATGGGAAATTACCCGAGCCGGAAGCTGATGATGAGCTAAGCCATTCTGAGCTGTTGTCTACTATTACTACTACGACGGCTGATCAGTCTTCAACTTCGAGCAGTTTCGTGTTTTCTTCGGACACGTCAGAGACTTCTAGTACGGACAAAGAAAGCAATGAAGAAGAGACCGTGTTTGATTTGCCGGACCTTTTCACAGACGGGCTGATGAACCGAAACGATGCGTTTTGTTTATGCAACGGCACTTTTACGTGGCAGCTTTGCGGAGAGGAGGATGTGGGATTCCGGTTTGAAGAAGAGCCATTCATATGGCAAAATGACTAAACCACCCTCCAAGTTGCTTACGAACATATCAATAGTTTTCTTGATAAAGAACATATATATATATATAGTTCCAATATGGTTTTTTTTTAATGGTTTTCTGCATTTGTGTATGTTATCACTCTGGGAAAAAAATGAGCTCGTTTTCAATATTTACTGTGTTTCGAAATCGGAGTAAAGCAAGTGACTAATAAGTGGCAGTGGCAAAAACGTAATTTAAACTCAACGACAACGTACACGGAAAAATAGGCAACGTTTGTTGTTGAAAGTAACACACTCTCTCGAACTTTAAGCTTTTTCTGTATTCTCGTTGGCCCCTAGACGAATGTTAAAAGATCGTCGACGGATTTTGACTTGAAGAGACAAAGCATCCACTTACGGCACACAACACATGTATGTATGATGATGTATCAGTATCTGCAACCTAACTAATCTCTCTATTTTGCTGTCTACATCGTTAATTAGTCTATAACATAAGTTTGATTAATATTAAAACGTAGCAATTTTAGTATCTTTTCAATATACCTTTGACTAACAACCACTGTTTTCTAATCTGACTAGGCAAATTTGATTTGTAGTATAGTATAGTACAGTGACTATCTAGTAAAAAATTGGTTCTAATATTATTTATGTATTTATGTTGCCGTATACCAGATAAAACGAATATCCATTGACAAAGTCATGTTACATTAATCAAAAGGATATTGTTAAGATAAGCATATTCTACCCAAAGATTACTACAATATAAATCGATCAGATGACATTGATCCCAATCCGACCGGTACTCCTAATTGATTAGGATTCTCTTGCAACTGTTTATAATCTGCTTTTATATAAAAAAACCTATTTAAAGTAATCGAAATGAGATTAGCGCAGGCACCATATATGCCATATTTAGTGTGTGCGTCGTTGATGAGGCGATGATTGCGAATTTGAAAGTGAAGGAGACAAGCTTTTGATGAAATTATCGCTTTATTAATTATTTTTATATATGGGGTGGGAATATAACATGACTCACATGTTCATCATTGCTTTTTTTTTTCTCCTATTAAAGTTATAATAAGTTAATTACCTTTCACTTTTTTTTTTCATTGTCCATTTCTTTAATTTGCGTAAAAGGTGAAAGGATATATGCTATAACAATGGGAATGCTTTTCCCCAACATCTTACTTTGCCCACTGTGTGAGGCATAACACGACTGTTATGGATTCCCAAACACATTCATTGGATCCATTAAGCATAGTACTATAATAATATATAACAATACAGCATTTCGATTATAATAGTAAAATTCTAGCAAAATTGCCCATTAATAAAATTATCTATAAAAAGCCACCAATCTTTAGTTTTATCTTATTTAAAATACTTAATCAAGACATTATGTTTATTAACACACACAAAAAGAAATCAAACGAAAAAAAAAATCCGTGATATATCTAAATATACATAAACCAGATGACATTCGAAGTTTCATGGAATATTATTATATAACTTTGGTAACGTTCAGAAACGGAATTTGACTCCGGAACAGGAAATTACTTGGTGAAATTCTTAAGACAAAGCAATTATAGGCATATGTAAACTCTTTTGGTAGACTTATGAGTTGTTTTCTTTTTTTTGGGCTAAGTAAGACTTATATATATAAAAAAACATATATAAAGATAGTGGATGTTAGTGTGAGCTCACTATCACATTATGTCTACGTACATGTTTAATTCGCCGATACCGAGCAATTGTTGTCTATATTCCCATGATGTTAGGGTTTGAATTGAATGTGTGTGCGAGAGAGCCTCCATTGAAATTAAAAGACAATTTTTTTTTATAGGAGAAATTAAAAGACAATTAGGAAAACATGCATATAAATATCTATATTTTCATTTGTTTAGTGTTGACATGAATCTATCTATTTGACTATTATTTAAGTAATTAATAGATCTATATATCCATGGGTTTCGGTTTCTCTTCTCAGCCGTGAGTAATATATACTTACCGCCACATTTACGGAATCTTTTGTAATTGTCATTTTTGTGGGAAAGATTCTGATAATTGTGGATATATTAATAGATCTAGCTATATGCGAATCACTTTGGATTTTGAGTTTGGACATCACTACAAACTTACAAATGGAAATTTTGCCAATTACGAGGAGCTAAACTCGTCTTTTGGCATCTTGCATTATGCACAGAAACTATAGTCCAAGTATCATTATAAAACACATGAAAAAATTATCGAATGAATGATTAAAATAAAAAGCAAATAGTTATTTAAACACTCGATCTTTCTCTTTGGAATAAAGTGGGCAAAAAAGAAAAGAAAAACAAGCAAATCAGAAAGAAGAAAAATAATGTAGAACTCATAGTGTTCGCTTAATTAATATATAGAGTTTCTCACATCTCAATCAAAAGAAAAGAAAAAAAAAAGAAAAAGGGTGAGCATGTCCAAAGCTAAATTTTCCTACGGAAGTAGCAAAAACCACAAACTGAAACCGGAGGTAATGAAAGTTTGAAATATCTTATATTATAAGTTGTCTACTGCTCTAGTCCATGGTTCAACCAAGTTCTAGATTCATCATCCCATCATGTGTCTTGTTGATCAAATCTAAGTTATACGATGATAATGATGCAACCATATCACATATTCGTCATAATGTTATATTTATACTATTTTGAGTATGCCGGATAGCGTAGGATATAAAATACAAATCTAGTAGTGTACATGATTTTCAGTTTATTGAGGATTCTGTGGGAATAAAAGAATATGAAAGATATACTGGCTTGTTGAATATTCTTATCCGAACCACAATAGATTCATTTAATCGTTGAGCAATTAGAGCTGAAACAACAACTTGACGAGAAAATCATATTTATTTTTCATTTTTTTGTGTGTGGAAATTATATGAAAATATATAAATCATATATTAAAAAAAAAAAAAAAAAAAAAAAAAACTGATTACTTGTGATATCCACATAGGATGAAAATCAAGCCCGTTGGGCTTATATCCATAATTAATGGAAATAAAGGTTTTTGATTCACAACGACGCCGTTTCAAATTTGACCTGATACGTTTTCGTTTTTAGGTATCAACTTCCCAAAATTTTCAGAAGTGGGTTTTACCTGTTTCTTCCATCACCAAAGCTTTCTCTGAGTCGCCGCCGTGTTACGTGTACTGGTGTTGTAAAGGCCGATAGATAGACAAAAAAAGCTTTAGTGCGATTTTTGCCGCGGCTCCCTTAATTCTCTAGAGCTCCTTCTTCGTTAACTTAAGGTGAATTTATTCAAGGAGAAAACATCGAAAGAAGATCGTCGAAGTGTTTCATCTCATCTCTTTCCTTAAGTAGGTAAGCTCTGTCTTCAATATGCCTTGCTGATTCTAAACTCTTAGAGAAGATGCTCATTGCTTGGAGTCTTTAATTTGCTGTTTCCATATGTTGTTTTTTGCAAACGGGTTGCCCAAAGTTTTGATTTTTTAGTTGGTAATAATCATAACAGATAATGGAGGGGAGATTGGCTAATATGTGGAGGTTGACTGTGAACGAGAGTAAATTCGTGGAAACTGCGTTACAATCTGAGCTCAGAGTCGATGGTCGTGGCCTTTATGATTACCGCAAGCTTACTATTAAGTTTGGAAAGTAAGTGTCCTCACATATTGATACCGTTTCTGCTCTTAGTAGGCTTTGTTTGCTTTCTTTAGCTCTAAAGCTTCAATTTTTGCTGGCTTTTGTGATAACTTTGAATTTTTGATTAACTTTGTTTCAGTCTATAACTTCTGTTAGAACGAATACTAGCAGACTAGCTTATAAAATCTTGTGTGAGTTTACAGAGAATATGGTAGCTCGGAAGTTCAACTTGGTCAGACTCATGTAATGGGTTTCGTGACTGCTCAGTTGGTACAACCTTACAAAGACAGACCCAACGAAGGCTCCCTCTCTATCTTCACTGAGTTTTCTCCAATGGCTGATCCGTCCTTTGAGCCTGGCCGTCCTGGTGAATCTGCTGTGGAGCTTGGGCGTATTATTGACCGTGGTCTAAGGTAGAGCTTGTTTGTGATGATAATAATCTATATAATCGATGCTGCAAAAACAGTTCTTGTTGGAGTAATGTTTACCTGGTGGTCCACTGTGTTGGTTGCAGAGAAAGCCGTGCAGTAGATACAGAGTCACTCTGCGTTCTAGCTGGAAAAATGGTCTGGTCTGTTCGTATTGACCTTCACATTTTGGACAACGGAGGGTAGGTTTTATTAGCCACTGTACTTGTCCTCTCCTTATTTTTCAGTGAATGTTCTTGTTTAAACATGACCTTTGTGCATGTTTTTATTACTCACTCTTGTATAGGAACTTGGTTGATGCTGCCAATATTGCTGCTTTAGCAGCTCTCATGACGTTTAGGAGACCAGACTGCACGGTAGGAGGAGAGAATGGTCAAGAAGTGATCATACACTCACCAGAGGTTAGTCATATGTTTTCGGTTTAGAAAAACTTGTTAAGTAAAAAAGGCAATTCTCAACTTCAACTGTTTGCTTTATCTTTACTTTCTTTTGCAGGAAAGGGAACCACTTCCATTGATAATACATCATCTCCCAATAGCCTTCACGTTTGGATTTTTTAATAAAGGCAGCATTGTGGTAAGACAGTTGTATTTTTCAGTGATAATGTAGTTTACTTTCTTCTTTCTGAAACATTAAGTGTAATGTGTTCTTATGCAGGTGATGGACCCAACTTATGTTGAAGAAGCAGTAATGTGTGGGAGAATGACTGTGACAGTTAATGCCAATGGCGATATATGTGCAATCCAGAAACCGGGAGAAGAAGGCGTGAGCCATAGTGTAATCCTTCATTGCATGCGTCTTGCTTCTTCAAGAGCTGCTGCAACAACAAAAGTAATAAGAGAAGAAGTAAGGTTTTTAAATATAAAGCGTTTTTCTTTTGGATCCAAAAGATTCAACTACTCACATTTTCTCGTGCTCTGTTTTTATGGTGTAGGTTGAGGCATATAACCGGGAGAGAAGCTTACAGAAGGTGAAGCGACATCCCACTTTGGCTAAGTCTGTAGTTTCTGGACCTACTGTAGCTGTGAAGGAGGAACATAGGAAGTCCTCAGATCAGGAAAAAGCTGCAGAGATATCTCGGGAACATGTCGAAAGACTAAAGCTTTCTTCAGAGGAACTAAGAAGTACTAAGGTAGAAGAAGTTGCTGACTCGCCTACCAATTTTAAAGGCGGTCCCTCAAAGTGGTAAAATCTTTAACGATTCATTCTCTCTGGTTTGTGAAGGAACCTCAATAGTTCCTTGTCATTTTTTTGCATCTCACATCTTTAGTTGTGAAACAATTGTCAGGGACCCTTACTCAGAAGCTATGGATGTTGATTCACTAATAGCTTCTCTTGCTTCAAAAGGTAAAGATTGTTTTTCTTGCTTCTCACTCCAAACCTTGGATCTCTTAAGAGTAATGAGGAACTGATACTGTTCTGTTTTGTATACACAGGGGATTCCATTACTAATTCATCGAGCAAGAAGACAACGAATGGCTCTGGAAATGCGCAGAAGGATGCTGAGATGTCAGTTGAGGAAGTAACCGGGAATTTAGGGAAGAAGGATACAGTTAAAGCTACAAAACAAAACGATGGAGAGATGACACTCATAGATGCTGTCAAACCTAAAAAGAAGCGGAAAAACAAAAACAATTAGAAAGTCCCTAGCTTTTAAAAATAGAATCAAGATTTTGAGTTAATCCATTGTCCCAATCACTCGTTTACTATCTTCTTCCCCTTCTGAGACTGGAGACGAATTTTATGGTCAAAATGTATCTGTAACAGTAAAAATATAGATAGATAAATCCCAAATCAGCGCTCACCAAGGGAACAAGATAAGGGTAAATCACAAGCCAAAAGATGATCAAAGAAGAAGAAGGATCATCTTAGGACAAACTAATGGATTTGATTATGTATGATGATTGATGATGTACATAGAGTGAGAGAGAAGAAGAGATAATTGTTGTTATTTTGGTTGATTGATTCTCACTAATGAGAAAGGATTACATATAATGTCTTTGCTAAACCGGATAAACAAACCAAAATACATACTAAACCAGATAATAACCAAAAGATTACCAAACCAAGCTATTATTCCTGTCACAGTATCTGAAAGGTCAACGTCAGCAGAGTGTTGTGAAATTTTTGTTCCGTCTTTGTAACGCTTTATAGTGAAACGGATACGGTGCAGATTCATAAGATCTACTACACTTGTTTCTACTTTACTTCTAGATGAATTAATCATTTTAACATGTGAAAGTCTTTATTGGCCTGCAGGTAAATGGTACAAAACCCTAACTCAAAAACATTGGTGGATCTCACTTTATCTCAAGTGTTTAAATTTTGTTTGTTCCAGTTCACTTTAGTTCCGTACTCTTCGCGTGACCCTAGGCTACTAAAGGTCATGTCTCTCCTCCGCCTCCGCTCCGCCCTCTCTCGCTCCTCTCCGATCTACCAGCTCCGCCGCCAAGTCTCATCTCTCCCCCTCCAAAACCATACTACTCCCAGTCCCAGCTCCCCCGCCGGCGCCACCTTCCCCTTCCCCGTTCCGAGAGACCCTTCCTCACCTCCCTTGAAGCTACCCACAGATATCATATCCAAGTTCGATTACACCGCCTCCCATGTTTTTGCCAAAGTTAAGATCTTGATCGATCTGTCTAACCTCGACGCGGCCGCTGAGTACGCACGTCTCGCTGTTTTGGCCGTTCCCAAAAGCCCTAGCGACACTAGAACCATCGCTGTTGGTGCGGGATTTAGCACCCACGACATACCGATCTAAACCAAAGGTAAACCAAATAGACTTTGTACATTAACTAAACCGAGAGACCCCCTTTTTGGGCTAGCTAAACTGGCCCAAAAGCAGAAGCTCGGCGAAGTCACTTGACCGACCTCCGAGACCGCCCCCTAAGCCCGACTAGATCATCAGAGATTTAAGGAAAATAGACTTATTTTATAATTAATGTATTCATATAAATAGGGAGATATCCTCTCATTGTAAAGGATCCAGCAATTGATACAAAAACCCTAGTTCTTCATTGTTTTTGGGCAAAACCCTAACTTCTTTCTCAAGAGATCAAAACCCCTCTTTATTTTCTAATTTTAATCCATTGTTTTAGAGGGAGATCTTAAGTGAATTTGTCCCCCACTCAAACAAATTCATTGTGTGAATTCTAGATTCAACAATTGGCGCCGTCTGTGGGGAACCTTACACTAAGTTCTACGTTTCTTCTCTCTACTACCAAACCTAAGACAAACCAGAAGATCAAGTTCAACCATCAGAACCGCCACCTTGCAAGGCGATTTCCCGGTAGCTCCCGACGAACTGGAAGATGAATAACCCATCCACGGATTGCCCCGAAGACCAGCTTTCCATAGAACTCAATTTCGTTTCAATCGGAGCTATATTCAGAGAGATATCGCAGTTTCACAGCAGCATACTCTATCCTTCAAAATACAGATCCGCCTGCTTACCGCTAGTCAGCTTCGGGATCGATTTTTCAGCTGAATACGACGAACCACGTTACGCATAACCTAATCATAGATCGCCCCGAGAGTCATCTTTCCATAGAAACCGGTTTCATATTGATCAGACATGTCTGCCGAAAGATATCACCGTTTGTCTGCAGCATACACAATCTGTTAAAACACAGATCCGTCTTCATCGCACCATGCAGCCTTCGGATCGATTTCCCGACAAATTACTATGACCCAGATTACGCACAACCCATCCATGGATAGGCCTTAGAGTCAACTTGCCGGAGAAGGCGACCTCAACCTAATCCGAAGTGTCAATCGAAAGTTATCACCCTATTTCCGAACTGACACATCTTGTTCGAAACCCTAGCTATCAGCTCGTCATCACGATCTAGAAGAAACAAAAAATCGGTATTCATATGAAACTGAAGCCACGAGGCTTAGCTTTCTAACAAGATCGACCACGCCTCAATCGGTGCTCTATATCTCAACTTATGACCAGTTATCTTGATCAGATGCAGCCTGTTCGCAATTGTCAGATCCTCTTACATCATGAACTTTTTCCCATCGATCTAGAAAGAACGAGGTGTCATAATGCATATACATCTTAAGCCCCGAGTCTTATGTCTCTAAAGAGATCGACCTCGCCTTAATCCGAGCTGTTTCAAGAAATATATCACAGAATTCCCTCAACTGGTGTGATCTATCGAAACCCTAAAATCGCAGATCCGACCTTTCAAGAGAATCGACTTCGAAAGCATTTTTCTATCGTTCTAGAACGAACCAGACGCCGATCTACATATCAAATTGAAGTCCTGAAGCTTATCTTTCTAACAAGACAAACGTCGAGTTGATTGGCTATTCCTCGCGAAAGATATCACCGTATTTCTGGAACAGGAACATTCAGCCCGAAACCCAAAAAAAAAAAAAAAAAAAGAGGAAGCAGATCCACCTTATCAGTTCGCCCTACTTCATGGCCAATTTCGAGCAACCTAGATGAAACCTGTAGTCCATCTACATATCAATCCAAAGCAACGAGGCTTACCTTCGCAACAAGATCGACCTTGTTTCAGCCTCGTAATTCATGAGAAAGCTGTCGCTACATCTTCATATTACTAGCAAAATCATAAACTTCATTATCTCAAGACGCTTGGACGAACAATGGAGAAAACAGTCACAACCAACGGTAAATTAATCGATACTTTTCTACTCTTCTTTGGAAATTATCTTCAGCTCTCAACAGCTCACTACAGCTTATCAATGGGATTTTTGTAACTCGTCCCAAAAAGCGGAGCCATGCCTTGCTTATAAAAAAAAGGGGACCAGTTACGAACTCGTTAGTTCTTAAAAAAAAAAAAAGTCGAGCCATGCCTCGCAAAAAAAAAAAAAAAAAAAAAAAAAAAAAAAAGCCGAGCCATGCCTCGTATAACCTCAGTTCGGAACTTCGAACTCATTAGTGCTAAAAGCCGGGCTCCACGCTTGCAAATCAAGAATGAACATCCTTTTAAACGGACATTTTCAGTTCGTCCTTCGGGCAACTTGAGTCTCAGTTCGTCCTTCGGACAACTTCTCAGTTCGTTCTTCGGACAACTTCTCAGTGCGTCCTTCGGACAGGTCCTCAGTTCGTCCTTCGGACAGCTCCTCATTTCGTCCTTCAGAAAACTTTTCAGTTCATCCTTCGGACAACTTCTCAGTTCGTCCTTCGGACAACTTTTCAGGTCATCTTCTGACAACTTCAGTTTCAGTTCATCCTCAGACAACTTCAGATTCAGTTTGTGTTCAGACAGCTTCAGTTTCAGTTCATCCTCAGACAACCTCATAATCAGTTTGTGTTCAGACAGCTTCGACTTCAGTTCAACTTCAGATAGCTCTAGTTTTAGTTTTTCTTCGGACAGCTCCATTTTCAATCCATCTTTAGACAGTTTCAGTTTCAGTTTGTCTTCAGATAAGTTCAGTTTCAGCTCGTCTGCATACAACTTCGATTTCAGTTCATCATCAAATAGCTTCAGTTCTGTTTGAATCTTTGTGAGTCATACAGAATCTTTCGACATCCTGGCCAGATGCTCGACTCGCGTCAAACCGCAAAAGGGGAATAAGCCGAGCCCAGTGTCTCGCTCCCCTCAAAATTTTAAAAGGGGAATAAGCCGAGCCCAGTATCTCGCTCCCCTCAAAATTTTAAAAGGGGAATAAGCCGAGCCCAGTATCTCGCTCTCTTCAAACTTTTAATCGAGGAATAAGCCGAACCCAGAGTTTTTATTTCGTACCTCAAACTCTCTGACGAGAGATAAGCCGAACCCAGAGAATTCTTTTTTGAATTGTTTCGCAAGTTCCGGTTTGGACGGATATGTAAGCCGAACCCAGAGTTTTAAATTCGCCGTCGACTTCCAAACTGGAACAAAGGAGGTAAGCCGAAGTCCCGTACTTCGCCCTCCGCCAAAGCGCATGTACGCTTGGGTTAAATTACCCAATAAGGATTACTTGATGTAAGCCGGAAGACGTCCCGCCTCGTGTAAAACTCCGAATAGAGTGAAAACTTTATTTCTTGCAAAAACAATTCTTCCAAGAAGACTGAGAGATCGACGCAGCCAAGACAACCATCGGCGAGACCGTCTGTATGAGGGCGCTAAAGACGTTAGGATCATGACTCGTACTCTTTTTCCTTACTTCGGGTTTTCTCCCATGTGGTTTACCGGAGAAGGTTTTAACGAGGCGACGAGTCCTGACGCACAACATCAGTTTGCGTGCTCGGAATTCAGTTTTCCTAAAGTTTAGATCGAATATTTTTTCCTATAGTTCGGAAACTCGAATGGATAATCGAATCTACCGAACTGGGGGGGGGACTAATTGTTGGTGCGGGATTTAGCACCCACGACATACCGATCTAAACCAAAGGTAAACCAAATAGACTTTGTACATTAACTAAACCGAGGGACCCCCTTTTTGGGCTAGCTAAACTGGCCCAAAAGCAGAAGCTCGGCGAAGTCACTTGACCGACCTCCGAGACTGCCCTCTAAGCCCGACTAGATCATCAGAAGAGGAAATTTACCATATTTGAAGATCAGAGATTTAAGGAAAATAGACTTATTTTATAATTAATGTATTCATATAAATAGGAAGATATCCTCTCATTGTAAAGGATCCAGCAATTAATACAAAAACCCTAGTTCTTCATTGTTTTTGGGCAAAACCCTAACTTCTTTCTCAAGAGATCAAAACCCCTCTTTATTTTCTAGTTTTAATCCATTGTTTTAGAGGAAGATCTTAAGTGAATTTGTCTCCCACTCAAACAAATTCATTGTGTGAATTCTAGATTCAACAATCGCCGAGACTTACCGTCTTATCATCGTCTCAATGTGCAGGGAGAAACGGTTTGAGGAGGCTATTTTTCAACTTTAACAACGTAGAGCCAGACGTCCCTTGCTTCGGTTACGTCGTCTATGCTCTTATCAACCAAGGTCGTCTGGACGAGGCTTTTCGATTTAACCGCCGCAAAATCACCAATGCCCGTTATTTTTGTCCAGGTTCCGATACTTTGATGAACGCATTGTTGATGCCGGAAGAATCGACGAAGCTTACAGTCTCTTCTTTGGCGAGAATACGTACCTTGTCTTTATTCGAGGGTTTTTGGCTCATGGGAACATCGACAAGGGAAATAAATTATTCCAAGATCTGAAGCAGGGCCATGAGACTTATCCCAATTATGGGGCTGAGTATATCGAGATGTCGCAAGTGGCATACATGGAGCATTTTTTTAAGCAAGGGAAAGACGAGGAAGCCATGCAATGGTACCGTTCTACGATATCCAAATACTGTTTGATGCAAGGCAAGGATGATGAGCAAGGCACGGTAGATAATAGGATACCCAAAACTTGGGAAAACCGTGCGGACACTGTTAACGCAGTCTTGAAAGTGTTGCTCAAGTACGGTAAGAAGACGGAAGCTTGGTCGCTCTTCGACAAGCTGTGTGGGAAACATAGCGACATAGAAAAAAAAGAAGTAGACAGTGGACGAATCAAGAGACTCGTTGTATAATGATCCGAGAGTGTTTCGAAACGGGAGAGATTAGCAAAGCCGTGGAGATTGCCCGGACGAAGGAAGCTTGGGATGGGAATGCTGAGTGTTACAGGACCCTAGTCACGAGATTTGTGAGGCAGGGGATGATGTCTGAGGCAGATGAGATGTTCAACGAAATGTTCTCCTCCGTTCGCTTTCCGATGTATCGTTATTTAGGGATACAGCGAGTGATGGTAGATGGGTTTGTTAAAGCAGGGAGATTCGATGATGCTCACCGATTTGTTAACAAGATTGCCGATATTTCTCTAAATCACGTTTCAAGACGCGTTGACTTCTCATTATCTACTGGGCATGGTTTCTTTATCTAAGATATATTTTATGTATCTACTACGTTGGGAAACAGAGTTCTACTTTAATAATTTTTTCATTAATAGAAATCTAAATAATTGTTACATTATTATTAGTATAAGATTGGCTTTGCATAATGGGACAAATACCAAATAAACACACCCTACCAACTATAGTGTATCAAAGTCTTACCATAAGCACTACGGTACTAGCAAAATTAGAGGCAAGAGAAAGTGGTAATACACTTTAGATTTGCTTCCACTGCTCGGTCCAACACTCGGAAGGCATCGTCGAATCTTGCAGCCTTACAGTAAGCATCGATCATTGTTCTATAGGAAGGAATGTTAGGGACAAGGTATTGCTTAGAGGACATCTCCGCAAAGTAAGTCTCTGCTTCTGGCAACATGCCCTGCTCACAGAATCTTGAGAGTATGTTGGCGTAACATAGTTGTGAATCATCATCCTCAACGGTCTTAACCTTTTCAAAGGTCTTGATTGCTTTACTAACCTCTCCCAACTTGAAATACTCGTTCACCATTATATTACAAGTCTCGTAGTCGAACCCCGATGGCTGCTCATTGCCAGCATTTGGTTGAACAATGTCCAAGCTTCAGTTGTCTTGCCGTACTTAAGGAAAAGTTGCAAAAGGGTATTCCCAGTTTTTGCATTCATTCTGAAATCTTTGGGCGCGAGAGTCCTGTAACACTCCAGAGCTTCCTTGTCATCCCCATGAACGTGGCCTTCACGATAGCAATCTCATTGTAGTCTCCACCAAGGAAAGAATAAACCAAGTCGAAAACTTGAGCATCCAACGAGGAGACACGTTTCAGCTTTAGTACATCGAAGATTCTCTTGGTATCAGAGCCATGGACGGAACCATGGAACATTATTTTTCCCTTTCTCTTCACATTTCAAACTGTGTTACTATAAAACTCACTGAACAAAATTATATCATTTTGAAGTCTCAGTTTG